>NC_091282.1:33988822-34310280 GCF_032444005.1 Ranitomeya imitator
TGTGGCTCCTGTGTGCTCCCTGGGGCCCCTGTGTGCTGCCTGGGGCCCTGTACTCTGCCTGGGGCCCTGTGCGCTGCCTGGGGCGCCTGTGTGCTCTCTGGGGCCCCTGTGTGCTGCCTGGGGCCCTGTACTCTGCCTGGGGCCCTGTGCGCTGCCTGGGGGGCCTGTGTGCTGCCTGGGGCGCCTGTGTGCTGCCTGGGGCCCTGTGCGCTGCCTTGGGCCCTGTGCGCTGCCTGGGGCCCCGTTTGCTGCCTGGGGCTCCGTTATTGATTATATCACTCAATGGTTCTCAAAAGGCTGAAACATCTGATCTACAGCAGCTGGGGTGTATTCTGACCTGGAGGGGTATAATCTGGACTAGTCCAATTTGTACCCCGGGGTATAGTTTGGGCTAGGCTACTTTAACTCCCGGTATATTCTGGGCGGGGGATCAGGGGGTGAGGGGGGGTTAATCTGGCCTGTTACACCGGCCCCGCACTTAGAAGGTGCCCACCCGGAGCTGCACTACCCTTAATTATATCGGCATGTGCAGCTCACAGACATGATCTCCCCGCTGTTATGAAGGCAATCCAGTAACACAGTGTGCCAGCAATCAGAGCACATACAGTGATCTGACAATAACCCAGAAACAATAGAACGAGCTCTGAGACGTGGAATCTCTGTAGACCGCAATACCTGAACCTATCCTAAACACAACTAAAGGCAGCTGTGGATTGCGCCTGGCACTACCTATGCAACTCGGCACAGCCTGAGGAACTGACTAGCCTGAAGATAGAAATACAAGCCTGACTTGCCTCAGAGAAATACCCCAAAGGAAAAGGCAGCCCCCCACATATAATGACTGTTAGCAAGATGAAAAGACAAAACGTAGGGATGAAATAGATTCAGCAAAGTGAGGCCCGATATTCTAGATAGAGCGAGGATAGCAAAGAGAACTTTGCAGTCTACAAAAAACCCTAAAGCAAAAAACCACGCAAAGGGGGCAAAAAGACCCACCGTGCCGAACTAACGGCACGGCGGTACACCCTTTGCGTCTCAGAGCTTCCAGCAAAAACGAATAGACAAGCTGGACAGAAAAAACAGCAACAAAAGCAAAGAAGCACTTATCTAAGCAGAGCAGCAGGCCACAGGAAAGATCCAGAAGCTCAGATCCAACACTGGAACATTGACAAGGAGCAAGGAAGACAGAATCAGGTGGAGTTAAATAACAAGGCAGCCAACGAGCTCACCAGAACACCTGAGGGAGGAAGCCCAGAAGCTGCAGTACCACTTGTGACCACAGGAGTGAATTCAGCCACAGAATTCACAACAGTACCCCCCCCTTGAGGAGGGGTCACCGAACCCTCACCAGAGCCCGCAGGCCGACCAGGATGAGCCACATGAAAGGCACGAACAAGATCTGGAGCATGGACATCAGAGGCAAAAACCCAGGAATTATCTTCCTGAGCATAACCCTTCCATTTAACCAGATACTGGAGTTTCCGTCTAGAGACACGAGAATCCAAAATTTTCTCCACAATATACTCCAATTCCCCCTCCACCAAAACAGGGGCAGGAGGCTCAACAGATGGAACCATAGGTGCCACGTATCTCCGCAACAACGACCTATGGAATACATTATGTATGGAAAAGGAGTCCGGGAGGGTCAGACGAAAGGACACAGGATTGAGAATCTCAGAAATCCTATACGGACCAATAAAACGAGGTTTAAATTTAGGAGAGGAAACCTTCATAGGAATATGACGAGAAGATAACCAAACCAGATCCCCAACACGAAGTCGGCGTCTGCGATTAGCGAAAAGTTGAGCCTTCTCCTGGGACAAGGTCAAATTGTCCACTACCTGAGTCCAGATCTGCTGCAACCTGTCCACCACAGAATCCACACCAGGACAGTCCGAAGACTCAACCTGTCCTGAAGAGAAACGAGGATGGAACCCAGAATTGCAGAAAAATGGAGAGACCAAGGTAGCCGAGCTGGCCCGATTATTAAGGGCGAACTCAGCCAACGGCAAAAAGGACACCCAATCATCCTGGTCTGCAGAAACAAAACATCTCAGATATGTTTCCAAGGTCTGATTGGTTCGTTCGGTCTGGCCATTAGTCTGAGGATGGAAAGCCGAGGAAAAAGATAGATCAATGCCCATCCTACCACAAAAGGCTCGCCAGAACCTTGAAACAAACTGGGAACCTCTGTCAGAAACAATATTCTCAGGAATGCCATGCAAACGAACCACATGCTGGAAGAACAAAGGCACCAAATCAGAGGAGGAAGGCAATTTAACCAAGGGCACCAGATGGACCATTTTAGAAAAGCGATCACAGACCACCCAAATGACTGACATCTTCTGAGAAACGGGAAGGTCAGAAATGAAATCCATCGAAATATGTGTCCAAGGCCTCTTTGGGACCGGCAAGGGCAAAAGCAACCCACTGGCACGTGAACAGCAGGGCTTAGCCCTAGCACAAATCCCACAGGACTGCACAAAAGTACGTACATCCCATGACAGAGACGGCCACCAGAAGGATCTAGCCACTAACTCTCTGGTACCAAAGATTCCAGGATGACCAGCCAAGACCGAACAATGAAGTTCAGAGATAACTTTACTAGTCCACCTATCAGGGACGAACAGTTTCTCCGCCGGACAACGATCAGGTTTATTCGCCTGAAATTTTTGCAACACTCGCTGCAAATCAGGGGAGATGGCAGACACAATGACTCCTTCCTTGAGGATACTCGCCGGCTCAGATAAACCCGGAGAGTCGGGCACAAAACTCCTAGACAGAGCATCCGCCTTCACATTTTTAGAGCCCGGAAGGTACGAAATCACAAAATCGAAGCGAGCAAAAAATAACGACCAACGGGCCTGTCTAGGATTCAAGCGCTTGGCAGACTCGAGATAAGTAAGGTTCTTATGATCAGTCAATACCACCACGCGATGCTTAGCTCCTTCAAGCCAATGATGCTACTCCTCGAATGCCCACTTCATGGCCAGCAACTCTCGGTTGCCCACATCATAATTACGCTCAGCAGCAGAAAACTTCCTGGAAAAGAAAGCACATGGTTTCAACACTGAGCAACCAGAAGCTCTCTGTGACAAAACCGCCCCTGCTCCAATCTCAGAAGCATCAACCTCGACCTGGAACGGAAGCGAAACATCTGGTTGACACAACACAGGGGCAGAACAAAAACGACGCTTCAACTCCTGAAAAGCTTCCACGGCAGCAGAAGACCAATTAACCAAATCAGCACCCTTCTTGGTCAAATCGGTCAATGGTTTGGCAATGCTAGAAAAATTACAGATGAAGCGACGATAAAAATTAGCAAAGCCCAGGAACTTTTGCAGACTTTTCAGAGATGTCGGCTGAGTCCAATCCTGGATGGCTTGGACCTTAACCGGATCCATCTCGATAGTAGAAGGGGAAAAGATGAACCCCAAAAATGAAACTTTCTGCACACCGAAGAGACACTTTGATCCCTTCACGAACAAAGAATTAGCACGCAGGACCTGGAAAACCATTCTGACCTGCTTCACATGAGACTCCCAATCATCTGAGAAGATCAAAATGTCATCCAAGTAAACAATCAGGAATTTATCCAGATACTCACGGAAGATGTCATGCATAAAAGACTGAAAAACAGATGGAGCATTGGCAAGTCCGAATGGCATCACTAGATACTCAAAATGACCCTCGGGCGTATTAAATGCCGTTTTCCATTCATCTCCTTGCCTGATTCTCACCAGATTATACGCACCACGAAGATCTATCTTAGTGAACCAACTAGCCCCCTTAATCCGAGCAAACAAGTCAGATAACAATGGCAAGGGATACTGAAACTTAACAGTGATCTTATTAAGAAGGCGGTAATCAATACACGGTCTCAGCGAACCATCCTTCTTGGCTACAAAAAAGAACCCTGCTCCCAGTGGTGGTGACGATGGGCGAATATGTCCCTTCTCCAGGGATTCCTTCACATAACTGCGCATAGCGGTGTGTTCAGGCACGGATAAATTAAATAAACGACCTTTAGGGAATTTACTACCAGGAATCAAATTGATAGCACAATCACAATCCCTATGCGGAGGTAGGGCATCGGACTTGGGCTCTTCAAATACATCCTGATAATCAGACAAGAACTCTGGGACCTCAGAAGGAGTGGATGACGAAATAGACAAAAATGGAACATCACCATGTACCCCCTGACAACCCCAGCTGGATACTGACATAGAGTTCCAATCCAATACTGGAATATGGGTTTTTAGCCATGGCAACCCCAACACGACCACATCATGCAGATTATGTAGCACCAGAAAGCGAATAACTTCCTGATGTGCAGGAGCCATGCACATGGTCAGCTGGGTCCAGTATTGAGGCTTATTCTTGGCCAAAGGCGTAGCATCAATTCCTCTCAACGGAATAGGACACCGCAAAGGCTCCAAGAAAAACCCACAACGTTTAGCATAATCCAAATCCATCAGATTCAGGGCAGCGCCTGAATCCACAAACACCATGACAGAATACGATGACAAAGAGCAGATCAAGGTAACGGACAGAAGAAATTTGGACTGTACAGTACCAATGACGGCAGACCTATCGAACCGCTTAGTGCGCTTAGGACAATCAGAAATAGCATGAGTGGAATCACCACAGTAGAAACACAGCCCATTCAGACGTCTGTGTTCTTGCCGTTCAACTCTGGTCATAGTCCTATCGCACTGCATAGGCTCAGGTTTAATCTCAGACAATACCGCCAGATGGTGCACAGATTTACGCTCGCGCAAGCGACGACCGATCTGAATGGCCAAAGACATAGACTCATTCAAACCTGCAGTCATAGGAAAACCCACCATGACATCCTTAAGAGCCTCAGAGAGACCCTTTCTGAACAAAGCTGCCAGCGCAGATTCATTCCACAAAGTGAGTACTGACCACTTCCTAAATTTCTGACAATATACTTCTATATCATCCTGACCCTGGCACAAAGCCACCAAATTTTTCTCAGCCTGATCCACTGAATTAGGCTCATCGTACAGCAATCCGAGCGCCAGGAAAAATGCATCGACACCACTCAATGCAGGGTCTCCTGGCGCAAGAGAAAATGCCCAGTCCTGAGGGTCGCCGCGCAAAAAAGAAATAATAATCAAAACCTGTTGAACTGAATTACCAGAAGAATGAGGTTTCAAGGCCAGAAATAGCTTACAATTATTTTTGAAGCTCAGAAACTTAGTTCTATCACCAAAAAAAAAAATCAGGAATAGGAATTCTTGGTTCTAGCATAGATTTCTGATCAATTGTATCTTGAATCTTTTGTACATTTATAACGAGATTATCAATTGAAGAGCACAGAGCCTGAATATCCATGTCCACAGCTGTGTCCTGAAGCACCCTAATGTCTAGGGGAAAAAAAAGACTGAACACAGAGCTGAGAAAAAAAATGATGTCAGAACTTCTTTTTTCCCTCTATTGAGAATCATTAGTTTTGGCTCCTTGTACTGTTATGAAGGCAATCCAGTAACACAGTGTGCCAGCAATCAGAGCACATACAGTGATCTGACAATAACCCAAAAACAATAGAACGAGCTCTGAGACGTGGAATCTCTGTAGACCGCAATACCTGAACCTATCCTAAACACAACTAAAGGCAGCTGTGGATTGCGCCTGACACTACCTATGCAACTCGGCACAGCCTGAGGAACTGACTAGCCTGAAGATAGAAATACAAGCCTGACTTGCCTCAGAGAAATACCCCAAAGGAAAAGGCAGCCCCCCACATATAATGACTGTTAGCAAGATGAAAAGACAAAACGTAGGGATGAAATAGATTCAGCAAAGTGAGGCCCGATATTCTAGATAGAGCGAGGATAGCAAAGAGAACTTTGCAGTCTACAAAAAACCCTAAAGCAAAAAACCACGCAAAGGGGGCAAAAAGACCCACCGTGCCGAACTAACGGCACGGCGGTACACCCTTTGCGTCTCAGAGCTTCCAGCAAAAACGAATAGACAAGCTGGACAGAAAAAACAGCAACAAAAGCAAAGAAGCACTTATCTAAGCAGAGCAGCAGGCCACAGGAAAGATCCAGAAGCTCAGATCCAACACTGGAACATTGACAAGGAGCAAGGAAGACAGAATCAGGTGGAGTTAAATAACAAGGCAGCCAACGAGCTCACCAGAACACCTGAGGGAGGAAGCCCAGAAGCTGCAGTACCACTTGTGACCACAGGAGTGAATTCAGCCACAGAATTCACAACACCCCGCACTACCGCTCTGCTCTCTAGACCGCAGGTTGCTTTATGACTGCGTTCTACAAAATGGCAGAAGCACTGAAGCATGCACAGGACATCCAAGTCACGGCGCAGACAGACCATATACAAGGCAGCAATGTTTCTGGATGCACATCTTTTCCGAAGCACAATTTTCGATCTGTGGAATTTGGAGACAGGTTATCACCCCGATCTCATTCTTATAGTCTTCCATTACTGAACAGCTTTGCAATGTGTGGCGAGGGCACTATCCTACTGACAGAGAGCACTGCCATTAAAGGGAGGCAGCATGGTGGCTCAGTGGTTAACACTGTATTGTGGCTCAGTGGTTAGAAGTGTAGTAACCCTGGGGTCCTGTGTTAAAATCCCATCAAAGACAACATCTGCAAAGAGTTTTTAAGTTCTCCTTGTGTTTGTGTGAGTTTCCTCTGTTTTTTCCGGTTTCCTCCCACGCTACATAATGTGTGAGGTATTGTGGGGCATCATTAAAGGGAACCTGTCACTCCCAAAATCGAAGGTAAGTTAAGCCCACCAGCATCAGTGGCTTATCTACAGCATTCTGTAATGCTGTAGATAAGCCCCCGATGTATCCTGAAAGGTGAGAAAAAGAGGTTAGATTATACTCACCCAGGGGCGGTCCAGGTCCGGTTGTGGTCAGATGGGTGTCACGGTCCGGTCCGGGGCCTCCCATCTTCTTACGATGACGTCCTCTTCTTGTATTCACGCTGCGTCTCCGGCGCAGGCGTACTTTGCCCTGTTGAGGGCAGAGCAAAGTACTGCAGTGTGCAGGTGCCGGGAAAGGTCAGAGAGGCCCAGCGCCTGCGCACTGCAGTACTTTGCTCTGCCCTCAACAGGGCAAAGTACGCCTGCACTGGAGCTGCAGCGTGAAGACAAGAAGAGGATGTCATCGTAAGAAGATGGGAGGCCCCGGACCGGACCACGACGCCCATCGGACCAGAACCGGACACCCATCGGGCCAGAACCAGACCAGAACCGCCCCTGGGTGAGTATAATCTAACCTCTTTTTCTCATCTTCCAGGATACATCGGGGCTTATCTACACCATTACAGAATGCTGTAGATAAGCCCCTAATGCTGGTGGGCTTTGCTCACCTTCGATTTTGGGGGTGACAGGTTCCCTTTAAGTATGGATGCATTTTGGGGCCCTAATTAAATATGGAGGATGACCCCTTTTCATGCCCACCGCTTGGTCCCAATAAAATGAAAAAAGCTTATACTCACCTCCCGTTTCAGTGCCGTTTCAGCCGTGTAGGCAGTTGCTGTCCCATTTTATTCTACTTCCTATGAGCTATATGCCCATTTAGACGGCTCAGGAGGGTTGATCCATCAGACAGATTTGTCTTAATGCTTCAGACATTGTGGACAATTGTAGCTTCAGCTTTGTGGGAACAGTTTGGGGGAAGACCCTCATCTGTCCCCCATGACTGAGCCCAGTGCACAAGCTCCATACAGACATGGTGGGAACAACTTGACTGACCGCACAGAGCCCGGCCCTCAGCCCCATCCAACACCAATAATGGAGATTGTGAGCCCGGCCTCCCCCCAATATCAGGGTCTGATCCCACAAATGCTCTCCAGGATGAATGGACAAAAATTCCCACAAATGCCTCCAAAATCTTGTAGAAAGTCTTCGCAGAAGATCAAGAGCCGTTACATTAATGTGTATGGATGTAGAACAGGAGGTAAAAAAAGGTCCTGTATGAAGACTGTGGAGGGGGCACACACTTTTCTCCATATAGTAGATAGTCGGTATTTTCATGTTATAGATAAATCATGAGACACGTGATGGTTTAACACATTCTGTGGAAACAGTTTCTGAAATTATAGTAATTAATTATCAATGATATATTCATGGCAGACTGATGAAAATGTATGCAAACAAGCATCACACCCTGCACACGCAGCAAGAAGAGACATGAAGGAAAACACAGGATGTACAGAACAGACGGTGGGAAACCTGCTCGGGTTATAGGGGCTCCCTTATACTGTATATGTCACTTCATTTATTAGAGTCCGGGCTGCACAACAGAAATATTGCAGAAGATTTATTAAGAATAACGTTTCAGAATCCGTTCTAAAAAAATTATTGTTAGGGTAAATTGCGCCTAATGTATTCACAGGGATCACATGTTGTACTTTACTGTGTAACAGGAGCATGGCACTAGTATTATAGGCTGTTACTCAAGGAGGGTCCCATACCCATCTGTCATGATATGTACTTTTGCCCTGTCCTGTATTTGAATAATATGCCCTTTGATGTATGTAACTGTTCTCTGGTTTCTATTAGCTGTAATTTATGTATTTTCTTGGCTGGGAGTTCACCTGTAACAATGTCTCCTTTCCCCAATACTTGCAGCCCTAAGCTCTAATGTAATTAAGCTTTGTCAACATCACTAGTGGAGGAATAGCCATTCTTCCTCACAGCAGGTGGCTAGTCAAATGTACATATTACATAGACTGCCTGGAGCCCACCAGTCTAGAATCTTCTTGTGGACCCAACCATTGAATAGAAGGTGTAACCCCTACCCCTTCATGGGCGGATCCCAGGAGCTCAGACAATCCATTCTTATTTTGAGATCAGATGTGAGTTGATCCTTGAAGGAGAAGGAGTGGGGATTCTTAGCTGAGGCAAGACCCCACGCCCATCTAGGACTGTGGAAGCGAACGGGGCGAGACTTGAGCTGAGGACATATCTCGTAGTTCGTGAGATTGTTTTGGGATCCCTTGGACTAATTGTGGACTATTGCTTTGTTACCTGGCACAAGGATTATCGGGAGGTGCCCCCGAATATGTTCCGTTGGACTAATTGTGGACTATTGCTTTGTTACCTGGCACAAGGATTATCGGGAGGTGTCCCCGAACCTGTTCCATTGGACTAATTGTGGACTCTGTAGATCTACCTGCATGTGTTGTTCCAGCGTTCTTGATAATAAATCTGTTGAATCATCCCTCGGCCTGTTGTCCCTTCTTGCTCTGCGGTACACCCCGTCACAAACTGGTTGGCAAGCAGTGGGACCAGAGCAGAAGGAATGGAGGACAAAGGCCCATCAACATCGGGAACCAGCACCGCAGAGTACAAGAACTGGACTGCGGTGAACCTACAAACAAAGGCCCGTGAACTGGGAGTCAGCTACAAGGGACTCTCCAAGGAGCAGCTCATTGAGGCTTTGGAAGGAGTTCGCCTGCAAGATGACGCTGAGGAAGGACCCTCACAGCAAATGGAGGAAAGACTGCATCCGGAGGTAAATACCCAAAAAAGTCAGTGGGTTGTGCGGTACGAGGAGGAGTTGGCATTGCTGGGAGAAGAGGCCACC
This sequence comes from Ranitomeya imitator, assembly GCF_032444005.1. NCBI lineage: Eukaryota > Metazoa > Chordata > Amphibia > Anura > Dendrobatidae > Ranitomeya > Ranitomeya imitator. The sequence goes on from NC_091282.1 coordinate 33,998,418, forward strand.
ATAGACTATAAGAAAGAGGCCATTCACCGAGCTCAAGAGAGGGAGAGGGAGGCCATTCACAGAGCCGAGGAGAGAGAGAGGGAGGCCATTCACAGAGCCGAGGAGAGGGAGGCCATTCACAGAGCCGAGGAGAGGGAGGCCATTCACAGAGCTGAGGACAGAGCTCAGGAGATGGCATTGCTGGAGAGGCAGATCGCTTTGGAAGCAGCTAGAAGCTCCAGACAGACTGTAACCCCAGCACCCACCATGAGGGAACTCCCCAGAGTGTCCCGCAAAGACTTCAAGCCCTTTAATGAGGCTGCAGGCGACATTGAGGGCTTCTTCCAGGACTTTGAGCATCAGTGTCGATTAATGGAAGTCCCGGAAAGGGACCGAGTCCGACATCTGGTGGGGCTCTTAGAGGGTGGAGCTGCCGCAGCCTATAGAGCTATGGACCCTCAGGGGAACTGTGAGTATGCGGAGATTAAACGGACTATTCTAGAACATTATGCTGTTACCCCAGACACTTACAGGACTCAGTTCCGTACTTTAGCCTGTGATGAGGAAGTGTCTTTCAAGATGTATGCCCACAGACTCAAACAAATATGTCATCGCTGGCTGGAGGCAGATGAGGCCTTAACCTGGGAGACCTTCCTCCAGGTTATCCTAAAAGAGCAGTTTTACTTCAAGTGTCCTGCTGAGATCCGGGAATGGGTGCGTGAGAGGAGACCAGCCACTGTGGAGGAAGCTGCAGCTCTAGCTGATGAGGCTCTCACCATTAAGCCTCAGTGGAGGGTTCTGTTGGAGGATGGAGAGAGGCTTACCAGCTCCACAACACCGGTGGCCCCCTGTTCTTCTGTCCCCATTGTTCCCCGTTCCTCTAAGCCACCACCTCATGCTGATACCCGTGTAAATGTGCCTCCAGTTGCTTCTACTGCGTTTTCTGGAATACGACGAGGAGAGGAAGTAGCAGAGCGCAAGTGTTATGGTTGTGGGCATCTGGGGCATCTGCAGGCCTCATGCCCAGCCAGCTCATGGAGAAGTAGTCCTCAAACCCCTACAGCACCTTCAGGTGGAAGCCGGCCTCCAGGTTCCCTTACCCCTCGCCCAAGAGGACGCCTTGGATGGAGTGAGACCCAGCAGAGATGCTATCGATGTGGACAGCCGGGGCATCTGCAAGCCTCCTGCCCATCTGTTCAAATGAGGATTAATCCTGTACCCAGTCGTATTATTAATTATGTACACCCAAGTGCCATGGAGGACGACGTGTCACCACTACGTGAGGACTGGCCTAGTGCCTCACCCACCCATGTTGCACCACTAGGAGTTTATGGTGTGCGACCCGCAGCTATGACGACTTCTGCTCATTGAGGTAAGCACTTGCAGGAGGTCGTGCTGGATGGACAGAGACTTATTGGATTTTGTGACTCAGGGGCTTTCCTCACACTGGCTGATCCCCGAATGGTTCGGCCTGAGGCAATCCATCGAGGACCTGGGATTGTCATTGAACTGGCTGGTGGACAATGGAGGACTATTCCCACAGCCACTGTGGATCTGAACTTTGGTTTTGGGGTCAGGCGATGTGTGGTTGGGGTGATGGGTGGTCTGCCTGCAGATGTTCTCCTGGGCAATGATGTGGGAGAGCTACGATGCCAATTCGTGGCTGCATGAAGCCACATGTAAGTTACGCTCTGCCTGTGTGTACTTAACCAGCGACCTGTAGAGGTCCCTGGTACGTACACAAATTGGGAGGGGAAGGGATTGTCATGATATGTACTTTTGCCCTGTCCTGTATTTGAATAATATGCCATTTGATGTATGTAACTGTTCTCTGGTTTCTATTAGCTGTAATTTATGTATTTTCTTGGCTGGGAGTTCACCTGTAACAATGTCTCCTTTCCCCAATACTTGCAGCCCTAAGCTCTAATGTAATTAAGCTTTGTCAACATCACTAGTGGAGGAATAGCCATTCTTCCTCACAGCAGGTGGCTTAGTCAAATGTACATATTACATAGACTGCCTGGAGCCCACCAGTCTAGAATCTTCTGGTGGACCCAACCATTGAATAGAAGGTGTAACCCCTACCCCTTCATGGGCGGATCCCAGGAGCTCAGACAATCCATTCTTATTTTGAGATCAGATGTGAGTTGATCCTTGAAGGAGAAGGAGTGGGGATTCTTAGCTGAGGCAAGACCCCACGCCCATCTAGGACTGTGGAAGCGAACGGGGCGAGACTTGAGCTGAGGACATATCTCGTCGTTCGTGAGATTGTTTTGGGATCCCTTGGACTAATTGTGGACTATTGCTTTGTTACCTGGCACAAGGATTATCGGGAGGTGCCCCCGAATATGTTCCGTTGGACTAATTGTGGACTATTGCTTTGTTACCTGGCACAAGGATTATCGGGAGGTGCCCCCGAACCTGTTCCATTGGACTAATTGTGGACTCTGTAGATCTACCTGCATGTGTTGTTCCAGCGTTCTTGATAATAAATCTGTTGAATCATCCCTCGGCCTTTTGTCCCTTCTTGCTCTGCCGTACACCCCGTCACACCATCAAATATCATTGAAGAACTTGGCACTCGTGAAAAGTTGCACATTATTGTGTTTTATTTACATGCACAATCTACAGTTTAATGCACGTTTCGCTCTGATCCCTGACCTTCATCAGATACATGGATTGATTTTTGACAAGGTTTGGGAGAATGTAAACCAACCTTGTCTATAAGCAATCCGTGCATCTGATGAAGGTCATGGATCTGAGCAAAACATTGTTTATTACATATAAAACACAATAATTTTAAAACACAATAATTTTATTACATATAAAACACAATAATTTGCACTTTTTATACTTTCCTGGCTGCCCGATGATTCCGGTACTACACCACGTGATGGATGTGATCATTGATCGGCTGCAGTGATCACATGCTGCCTACAGTTAAACATCGGGAGCAACTCTACAATATGAGCGCTGGAGTAAAGAAGAGGCAAGTATTTTTTTTTGCATTTTTTTTCTTACGTTTGATAACCCCCTTGAGAAATGTCATACTTTATTACAGTCTCTAAGAAGTGACATCAAATATCCCCTTCTATAGAAACCAAAAAATGACAAGTAGCACACTCCTACCTGTGTGTATTGTATCACTAAGGGTACCGTCACACTATACGATTTACCTACGATCACGACCAGCGATATGACCTGGCCGTGATCGTAGGTAAATCGTAGTGTGGTCGCTGGGGAGCTGTCACACAGACAGCTCTCCAGCGACCAACGATGCCGAGGTACCCGGGTAACCAGGGTAAACATCGGGTTACTAAGCGCAGGACCGCGCTTAGTAACCCGATGTTTACCCTGGTTACCAGCGTAAAAAAAAACAAACAGCACATACTTACATTCTGGTGTCCGTCAGGTCCCTTGCCGTCTGCTTCCCGCACTCACTGACTGCCGGCCGTAAAGTGAAAGTACGTCACCGCTGTGCTTTGCTTTCACTTTACGGCCGGCAGTCACTGAGTGCGGGAAGCAGACGGCAAGGGACCTGACGGACACCAGAATGTAAGTATGTGCTGTTTGATTTTTTTTAGTTTTACGCTTGTAACCAGGGTAAACATCGGGTTACTAAGCGCGGTCCTGCGCTTAGTAACCCGATGTTTACCCTGGTTACAAGCGAATGCATCGCTAGATCGCATCGCTAGATCGCTAGATCGGTGTCACACACACCGATCTAGCAATGCCAGCGGGAGATCCAGCGACAAAAGAAAGTTCTAAACGATCTGCTACGACGTACGATTCTCAGCAGGATCCCTGATCGCTGCTGCGTGTCATACACAGCGATATCGTAACGATATCGCTGGAACGTCACGAATCGTACCGTTGTAGCGATCGAAATGGCAGTGTGTGACGGTACCCTAAGAAAGAGTCAGGCTATTGTATGAGCTAATAAGATTGCTTTCTTGGTTTCATGTAGTACTTGTCTGCTTTAGTACACTAAGACAGCAGACAAGTCTTGGTTTTGCCACCCTGAACAGAAGGACCTGGACTTTATCTCCACGTTTTCTCCATGATCTTGTCCAATTACTTGCATTTCCTCCATAGAGGAGACTCTTACACAGGTTCTCTGCACCAAGAAGCAGAGAGGACGGGTCTAATTAACCCCTTAGCGACCGCCGATACGCCTTTTAACGGTGGCCGCTAAGGGTACTTAAACCACGGCGCCGTTAATTAACGGCGCTGTGGAAAAAGTGTATAGCGCCCCCCAGAGTCAGATTTTCTCTGGGGTCTCGGCTGCCGGGGGTAGCCGAGACCCCAGAGAACATGATTCGGGTTTTTTTTAACCCACCCCGCATTTGAGATCGCCGGTAATTAACCGTTTACCGGCGATCGCGAAAAAAAACAAAAACGCGATTTCTTTTTAATTTCTCTGTCCTCCGATGTGATCGCACATCAGAGGACAGAGCAATGGGGTCCCAGGTGGCCCCCCAATACTTACCTATCTCCCCCGGTGCTCCTCGTGGCTCCCGGTGGGCACCGCCATCTTCAAAATGGCGGGCCCATGCACAGTGCGCCCGCCGGCTGGCCCCGGGAGAATCTTTGGGGTCTCGGCTACCGGGGGTAGCCGAGACCCCAAAGAGCATGATCGACCCCTGTTTTGCGATCGCCGGTAATTAACTGTTTACCGGCGACCGCAAAAAAAAAAAGCAAAGTGTAATTCTCTGTTCTCTGATGTGATCGCACATCAGAGGACAGAGAAATAGGGGGATTCGGGGACCCTATTATACTTACCGGTGTCCCTGGGTCCTCCTGCTGCTCCTCCTGGCCACCGGCGTCTTCTGGGGAAAAGAAAATGGCGGGCGCATGCGCAGTGCCCCCGTCATCTGTCTCCATCTGCTGGCCGGCAGGAGAAGAGCAGTTGGGGCTAAAATTAGGGTTAGGGTGAGGGCTAGGGTTAGGGCTAGGGTTAGGGTTAGGGCTAGGGTTAGGGCTAGGGTTAGGGCTAGGGCTAGGGTTAGGGCTAGGGTTAGGGTTAGGGCTAGGGTTAGGGCTAGGGTTAAGGTTAGGGTTAGGGCTAGGGTTAGGGCTAGGGTTAGAGCTAGGGTTAGGGCTAGGGTTAGGGCTAGGGTTAGGGCTAGGGTTAGGGCTAGGATTAGGGCTAGGTTTAGGGCTAGGGTTAGGGCTAGGGTTAGGGCTAGGGTTAGGATTAGGGCTAGGGCTAGGATTAGGGTTAGGGCTAGGGTTAGGGTTAGGGCTAAATTTAGGGTTAGGGTTGGGGCTAAATTTAGGGTTAGGGTTGGCGCTAAATTTAGGGTTAGGCTTCTTTCACACTTACATCGGTACGGGCCGTCGCAATGCATCGGCCCGACATACCGACGCACGTTGTGAAAATTGTGCACAACGTGGGCAGCGGATGTAGTTTTTCAACGCATCCGCTGCCCAATCTATGTCCTGGGGAGGAGGGGGCGGAGTTACGGCCACGCATGCGCGGTCAGAAATGGCGGATGCGACGTACAAAAAAACGTTACATTGAACGTTTTTTTGTGCTGACAATCCGCCAAAACACTGATCCAGTGCACGATGGACGCGACGTGTGGCCATCCGTCACGATCCGTCGGCAATACAAGTCTATGGGCAGAAAACGCATCCTGCGGGCACATTTGCAGGATCCGTTTCTTGTCCAAAATGACGGATTGCGACGGATGCCAAACGATGCAAGTGTGAAAGTACGCTTGGGATTAGGGTTAGGTTTGGGATTAGGGTTATGGTTAGGGTTGACATTAGGGTTGTTTTGGGGTAAGGGTTGTGATTATCGTTAGGGTTAGTGATTAGGATTATGGATCAGGTTCGGATTAGGGTTAGGGGTGTGTTGGGGTTAGGGTTGGAGCTAGAATTGGGGGGTTTCCACTGTTTAGGTACATCAGGGGGTCTCCAAACACGACAGCCAATTTTGCGCTCAAAAAGTCAAATGGTGCTCCCTCCCTTCTGAGCTCTGCCGTACACCCAAACAGTGGGTTACCCCCACATATGGGACATCAGCGTACTCGGGATAAATTGGACAACAACTTTTGGGGTCCAATTTCTCTTGTTACCCTTGTGAAAATAAAAACTTGGGGGCTAAAAAATCTTTTTTGTGGAAAAAAAAATATTTTTTATTTTCACGATTCTGCATTCTAAACTTCTGTGAAGCACTTGGGCATTCAAAGTTCTCACCACACATCTAGATAAGTTCCATGGGGGTTCTAGTTTCCAAAATGGGGTCACTTGTGGGGGATTTCTACTGTTTAGGCACATCAGGGGCTCTCCAAACGCGACATGACGTCTGATCTCAATTCCAGACAATTCTACATTGAAAAAGTAAAACGGCACTCCTTCTGTTCCAAGCTCTGCGGTGCGCCCAAACAGTGGTTTACCCCCACATATTGGGTATCGACGTACACAGGAGAAATTGCACAACTTTTGTGGTCTAATTTCTCCTGTTACCCTTGTGAAAATAAAAATTTGGGGGCAAAAAGATCATTTTTGTAGAAAAAATGCGATTTTTTATTTTCACGGCTCTACGTTATAAACTTCTGTGAAGCACATGGGGGTTCAAAGTGCTCACCACACATCTAGATAAGTTCCTTAAGGGGTCTAGTTTCCAAAATGGTGTCACTTGTGGGGGGTTTCCACTGTTTAGGCACATCAGGGGCTCTCCAAACGCGACATGGCGTCCAATCTCAATTCCAGCCAATTTTACATTGAAAAAGTAAGACGGCACTCCTTCTCTTCCAAGCTCTGCGGTGCACCCAAACAGTGGTTTACCCCCACATATTGGGTATCAACGTACTCAGGAGAAATTGCACAACTTTTCTGGTCTAATTTCTCCTGTTACCCTTGTGAAAATAAAAATTTGGGGGCAAAAAGATCATTTTTGTAGTAAAAATGCGATTTTTTATTTTCACGGCTCTACGTTATAAACTTCTGTGAAGCACATGGGAGTTCAAAGTGCTCACCACACATCTAGATAAGTTCCTTAAGGGGTCTAGTTTCCAAAATGGTGTCACTTGTGGGGGGTTTCCACTGTTTAGGCACATCAGGGGCTCTCCAAACGTGACATGGCGTCCGATCTCAATTCCAGACAATTCTACATTGAAAAAGTAAAACGGCACTCCTTCTCTTCCAAGCTCTGCGGTGCGCCCAAACAGTGGTTTACCCTCACATATGGGGTATCAACGTATTCAGGAGAAATCGCACAACAACTTTTGTGGTCTAATTTCTCCTGTTACCCTTGTGAAAATAAGAATTTGTGGGCGAAAAGATCATTTTTGTGTAAACAAAAGCGATTTTTTATTTTCACGGCTCTACGTTATAAACTTCCGTTAAGCACTTGGGGGTTCAAAGTGCTCACCACACATCTAGATAAGTTCCTTAAGGGGTCTAGTTTCCAAAATGGTGTCACTTGTGGGGAGTTTCCACTGTTTAGGCACATCAGGGGCTCTCTCAACGTGACATGGCGTCCGATCTCAATTCCAGCCAATTCTGCATTGAAAAAGTCAAACGGCGCTCCTTCACTTCCAAGTTCTGCAGTGCGCCCAAAAAGTGGTTTACCCCCACATATGGGGTATTGGCGTATTCAGGAGAAATTGCATAACAAAATTTATGGTTACATTTCTGTTTTTACACATGTGAAAATAAAAAAAATGGTTCTGAATTAAGATGTTTGCAAAAAAAAGTTAAATGTTCATTTTTTCCTTCCACATTGTTTCAGTTCCTGTGAAGCACGTAAAGGGTTAATAAACTTCTTGAATGTGGTTTTGAGCACCTTGAGGGGTGTAGTTTTTAGAATGGTGTCACACTTTGTTATTTTCTATCATATAGACCCCTCAAAATGACTTCAAATGTGATGTGGTCCCTAAAAAAAAATGGTGTTGTAAAAATGAGAAATTGCTGGTCAACTTTTAACCCTTATAACTCCCTAACAAAAAAAAATTTTGTTTCCAAAATTGTGCTGATGTAAAGTAGACATGTGGGAAATGTTATTTATTAACTATTTTTTGTGACATATCTCTCTGATTTAAGGGCATAAAAATACAAAGTTTGAAAATTGCAAAATTTTAAAAATTTTCGCCATATTTCCGTTTTTTCATAAATAATCGCAAGTAATATCGAAGAAATGTTACCACTAACATGAACTACAATATGTCACAAAAAAAAATCTCAGAATCAGCGGGATCCGTTGAAGCGTTCCAGAGTTATAACCTCATAAAGTGACAGTGGTCAGAATTGTAAAAATTGGCTCGGTCATTAAGTACCAAATTGGCTCTGTCACTAAGGGGTTAAGACTTTGCTGCTTCTCTTCTACTCACTAGAGTTCTAGTCCTCTTCCTCTCTGAAGAGACAATTTGCATATTTCCCAGAGGAGCATTGCGGCTTTAAGTCTCCTCATCTTGACATGCTTAACCCTAGAACGCATACGTGGGGCCTCGCAGGCCTGCCAGGTTACTTGTTTTCTATTTTCTGTAAAATTACTTTAGTTAGAATTTTGAAACTCTAGGTATTCCTCAGGTATATAGTTGTTAATAATTTCCAGTTATTCATATATTTTTATGTCACAGACATTTCGGTATAACAACCTTTTTTTGGGACTACCCCATATTCACGCACCTGGGGCCTTTTAGGCCTGTACTAGGTTTACATGTGATACTCAGTCTTTTTGTCTGTATTGTTGCTGGGGAAGAACTTTTATGACTCTGGGATTATGGGATGAATGGTCTGATTTACTGTGGCAAAGAAGCTGATGCTCCAGTCCAGAAAGACCTATGTTCCGACATAGTAAAAACACTTGCTCTACCAATTTTCAATTCAGGAAAAAATATTACAATGGATAATTACTTTACCAATTTTGAAATGGCCAACTTTTTGCTTCAAAAGCAACTTACACTTGTTGGTACTATGAGGCCAAACCGCCGCGAAATTCCTCCAATCATGAAGCACAATACACAGCGAACAATCTACGAGAGTGTATTCGGTTTCTGCAATCAAGCAACAATGGTGTCTTATAAATCCAAGAAATAAAAATCCGTGATATTACTGAGTACAATGCATCATGATGGAAGTATTGACACCAATGACAGGAAAAAATAACCTGAAATCATACTGCATTATAATAAGACAAAAGGAGGTGTCGACAAGATGGACGAAATGATTGGAGAGTATTCGTGCAAAAGGCAGACTAAACGTTGGCCTGTTGCCCTTTTTTCCAATATCCTTGATGTGTCAGCCCTCAATAGCTACATTGTTTATTGTCAAACTAATCCAGAATTCCATGCCAACAGGAAAGACGAGAGACGTCTATTTTTGACAGAACTTTGTTATGAACTTTTGATGCTTACTATGATGGAGAGAAGGAGCATGATATGCTTATTAAGGCAAATTATGGAGGCAATGATCCGATGTGGAATATGCTTTCTGGAACATCCAGAGCAAAGAGAAAAAAAAGAAAGCGCTGCTATATTTGTCCAGCAAAGAAGGAAAGAAAATCGGAGCATTTCTGTTCTACTTGCAGACAAAATGTATGCAAGGAACATTCAGCTGAAAAAATAATATGCGAGAATTGTCGGGGGAATATGTAAAGTTACAAATAAATATTCCTGCACCAAGTTTGCTACAACCAAAAAATGTTTTCATAACAAAATTGCATATAGAATGCCTATATTTGGCATGCCCGTTTACTTACTTTTTTGTTGTTTTATGCACATAATTATGTTTTGAAATATACACATCTTAGGCTGTGTTCCCAGTAGCGCTGGGTTTCGCCAGAAGGGGATCCATAATGGATCTGACCTCCTGGTAACTCCAGCTAAGGCTGCCAGAATGGTGGGATTCCGCCAGCCTTAGCTGGGGTCACCAGGAGGTCAGATCCATTACGGAATCCTGTCCTGGCGGACCCCTGCACTAGTGGGAATGCATCCTTACTTTGCAATAAACTTTGAAAAGTATTTTTATTTGAGTTATTCCATGATAATTGTAAACAGGCCTAAAAGGCCCCAGGTGCGTGAATGTGTAGATTTCTATGGGTATGCGGTTCTAGGGTTAACATATCACTCTCCGCAAGGAGAAACGATACTTCTTAGATCCTGGTCAGACGCCTCTCAATCAGCCAAACCAGATCTCCACTTTGCACTGATGAGGGGCAGTACTGTTGTGAATTCTGCTCTTGGGCTCCCTCCGGTGGTTATGAGTGGTAGTGCTGCGGTAGTTGGTTCGCAGCATTTATCAGGTGTATCTATTTTTTGCAATTTGGGCTGGGCTATATAGCCTTGCTTGATCCTTTAGTCTGTGCCAGTTGTCCATTGTTTTTGGAGGATTCACATCCCTTCTGGTCTCTCCTGTTTGCTGTGCTTTTCTTCAAAGATAAGTCCTGGCTTTCTTTTTGCTGTCCACCTGCTGTGGACCTTATAATTCTGTGACTTTTCATGTTTTTGTCTTGTCCAGCTTTGTCTGTGAAGGATTTTTTGCAGCCTAGCTATTTCTCTGGAGATGCAGATATACCCTCCATGTCTTTAGTCAGATGTGGTGTTTTGTATCTTCTGTAGTGGATATTTTCTAGTGTTTTGATACTGACCGCATAGTACTCTGTCCTATTCTTTCGTTTTAGCTAGTATGGCCTCCTATGCTAAATCCTGATTTCATTTCTGCATATGTTATTTCCCTCTCCTCTCACAGTCAATATTTGTGGGGGGCTGTCTTTCATTTGGGGATTTTCTCTGAGGCAAGATAGGTTTCCTGTTTCTGTCTTTAGGGGTAGTTATTTCTTAGGCTGTGTCGAGGGGTCTAGGGAGTGTTAGGTACCCCCCACGGCTACTTTTAGTTGCGTTGTTTAGTTCAGGGTTTGCGGTCAGTACAAGTTCCACCTTCTCCAGAGTACGTTTCATGCTGCTCCAAGGCCACCAGATCATAACAGTACAACTGGCCAACAATGAGTTAATTGCATCTCAGAAGAAGGGAGGAAAGGTTTTGAGCCATTTTTTTTCCTTAGCCTGTTTTGTCTTTTCCTCCCTCTTAGTCTTTGGGTGGCTACGGAACCTAGTAATAACATGAATGTTCAGGAGTTAGTTTCTCGTGTGGATCAGCTTGCTGCTAGGGTACAGGGTATTTCAGATTATATTGTTCAGACTCCTGCCTTAGAACCTAGGATTCCCACTCCTGATTTATTCTTTGGTGACAGATCCAAATTTTTGAGTTTCAAAAATAACTGTAAACTGTTTTTTGCATTGAGACCCCGGTCTTCTGGTGATCCCATTCAGCAGGTTAAAATCATCATATCCCTGCTGCGTGGTGACCCACAGGATTGGGCATTTTCCCTGGAAACGGGCAATCTTGTTTTGCTTAATGTTGATTCTTTCTTTCAAGCATTGGGGTTATTGTATGATGAGCCTAATTCTGTGGATCAAGCTGAGAAAATATTGCTGGACCTGTGTCAAGGTCAAGAAGCGGCAGAATCGTATTGCCAGAAATTTAGAAAATGGTCTGTACTGACTAAATGGAATGAGGATGCCTTGGCGGCAATTTTCAGAAAGGGTCTTTCTGAATCTGTTAAAGATGTTATGGTGGGGTTCCCCACACCTGCTGGTCTGAGTGATTTTATGTCTCTGGCCATTCAGATTGATCGGCGCTTGCGCGAGCGCAGAGTTGTGCACGCTGTGGCATTGTCCTCTGAGCGGAGCCCTGAGCCTATGCAGTGTGATAGGATTTTGTCTAAAGCTGAACGTCAAAGATTCAGGCGTCAGAATGGGTTGTTTTTACTGCGGCGATTCTGCTCATATTATTTCTGATTGCCCTAAGCGTACAAAGAGAATCGCTAGTTCTGTTACCATCAGTACTGTGCAACCTAAATTTCTGTTGTCTGTGACCTTGATCTGCTCATTATCATCATTTTCTGTTATGGCATTTGTGGATTCAGGCGCTGCTCTGAACTTAATGGACTTAGAATTTGCCAGATGTTGTGGTTTCCCCTTGCAGCCTTTGCGGAACCCTATTCCTTTAAGGGGCATTGATGCTACACCGTTGGCTAAAAATAAACCTCAGTTTTGGACACAGCTGACCATGCACATGGAGTGCAAAAGGTTTCTTTTTTGGGCTTCATTTTTTCTCCCGCATCTATAGAAATGGATCCGGTTAAGGTTCAGGCCATTCATGATTGGATTCAGCCCACATCTGTGAAGAGCCTTCAGAAATTCTTGGGCTTTGCTAATTTTTATCGTCGTTTCATTGCCAACTTCTCCAGTGTGGTTAAACCTCTGACCGATTTGACGAAAAAAGGCGCTGATGTGACGAATTGGTCCTCTGCGGCGGTTTCTGCCTTTCAGGAGCTTAAACGCCGATTTACTTCTGCCCCTGTGTTGCGTCAGCCGGATGTTTCTCTTCCATTTCAGGTTGAGGTTGACGCGTCTGAGATTGGGGCAGGGGCCGTTTTGTCTCAGAGGAATTCTGATGGTTCCTTGATGAAACCGTGTGCCTTCTTTTCTCGGAAGTTTTCGCCTGCGGAACGCAATTATGATGTCGGCAATCGGGAGTTGTTGGCTATGAAGTGGGCATTTGAGGAGTGGCGACATTGGCTTGAGGGGGCCAAGCACCATATTGTGGTCCTGACCGATCATAAGAATCTGATTTACCTCGAGTCTGCCAAACGGCTGAATCCTAGACAGGCTCGATGGTCCCTGTTTTTCTCCCGTTTTGATTTTGTGGTCTCGTACATTCCTGGTACTAAGAATGTTAAGGCGGATGCCCTCTCTAGGAGTTTTTTTCCTGATTCCCCTGGGGTTCTTGAGCCGGTCGACATTCTGAAGGTAGGGGTGATTCTCTCTGCCATCTCCCCTGATTTACGACGGGTTCTTCAGGAGTTTCAGGCTGATAAACCTGACCACTGTCCAGTGGGGAAACTGTTTGTTCCTGATAGATGGACTAGTAAAGTGATTTCTGAGGTTCATTGTTCTGTGTTGGCTGGCCATCCTGGGATTTTTGGTACCAGAGATTTGGTTGGTAGGTCCTTTTGGTAGCCTTCTTTGTCGCGGGATGTGCGTTCTTTTGTACAGTCCTGTGGGATTTGTGCGCGGGCTAAGCCTTGCTGTTCCCGCGCTAGTGGGTTGCTTTTGCCTTTGCCGGTCCCTGAGAGACCTTGGACGCATATTTCTATGGATTTTATTTCAGATCTTCCAGTTTCCCAGAGGATTTCGGTTATCTGGGTGGTTTGTGACCGGTTTTCTAAGATGGTTCATTTGGTACCTTTGCCTAAATTGCCTTCCTCTTCTGATTTGGTTCCGTTGTTTTTTCAGCATGTGGTTCGTTTGCATGGCATTCCGGAGAATATTGTGTCCGATAGAGGTTCCCAGTTTGTTTCTAGGTTTTGGCGGGCCTTTTGTGCCAGGCTGGGCATTGATTTGTCTTTTTCTTCCGCATTTCATCCTCAGACAAATGGCCAGACCGAGCGAACTAATCAGACTTTGGAGACTTATTTGAGATGCTTTGTGTCTGCTGATCAGGATGATTGGGTGGCTTTCTTGCCATTGGCCGAGTTTGCCCTTAATAATCGGGCTAGTTCTGCTACCTTGGTTTCGCCTTTTTTTTGTAATTTTGGTTTTCATCCTCGTTTTTCTTCAGGGCAGGTTGAGCCTTCTGATTGTCCTGGTGTGGATTCTGTGGTTGACAGGCTGCAGCAGATTTGGGCTCATGTGGTGGACAATTTGGTGTTGTCTCAGGAGGAGGCTCAACGTTTTGCTAACCGTCGTCGGTGTGTTGGTTCCCGGCTTCGGGTTGGGGATTTGGTCTGGTTGTCTTCCCGTCATGTTCCTATGAAGGTTTCTTCCCCTAAGTTCAAGCCTCGGTTTATTGGTCCTTATAGGATTTCTGAGATTATCAATCCAGTGTCTTTTTGTTTGGCCCTTCGAGCCTCTTTTTCCATCCATAATGTGTTCCATAGATCTTTGTTGCGGAAGTATGTAGTGCCCGTTGTTCCCTCTGTTGATCCTCCGGCCCCGGTGTTGATTGATGGGGAGTTGGAGTATGTGGTTGAGAAGATTTTGGATTCTCGTTTTTCGAGGCGGAGGCTTCAGTATCTGGTCAAATGGAAGGGTTATGGCAAGGAGGATAATTCTTGGGTTGTTGCCTCCGATGTTCATGCTGACGATTTGGTTTGTGCCTTTCATTTGGCTTGCCCTGATCGGCCTGGGGGCTCTGGTGAGGGTTCGGTGACCCCTCCTCAAGGGGGGGTACTGTTGTGAATTCTGCTCTTGGGCTCCCTCCGGTGGTTATGAGTGGTAGTGCTGCGGTAGTTGGTTCGCAGCATTTATCAGGTGTATCTATTTTTTGCAATTTGGGCTGGGCTATATAGCCTTGCTTGATCCTTTAGTCTGTGCCAGTTGTCCATTGTTTTTGGAGGATTCACATCCCTTCTGGTCTCTCCTGTTTGCTGTGCTTTTCTTCAAAGATAAGTCCTGGCTTTCTTTTTGCTGTCCACCTGCTGTGGACCTTATAGTTCTGTGACTTTTCATGTTTTTGTCTTGTCCAGCTTTGTCTGTGAAGGATTTTTTGCAGCCTAGCTATTTCTCTGGAGATGCAGATATACCCTCCATGTCTTTAGTCAGATGTGGTGTTTTGTATCTTCTGTGGTGGATATTTTCTAGTGTTTTGATACTGACCGCATAGTACTCTGTCCTATTCTTTCTTTTTAGCTAGTATGGCCTCCTATGCTAAATCCTGATTTCATTTCTGCGCATGTTATTTCCCTCTCCTCTCACAGTCAATATTTGTGGGGGGCTGTCTTTCCTTTGGGGATTTTCTCTGAGGCAAGATAGGTTTCCTGTTTCTGTCTTTAGGGGTAGTTATTTCTTAGGCTGTGTCGAGGGGTCTAGGGAGTGTTAGGTACCCCCCACGGCTACTTCTAGTTGCGCTGTTTAGTTCAGGGTTTGCGGTCAGTACAGGTTCCACCTTCTCCAGAGTACGTCTCATGCTGCTCCAAGGCCACCAGATCATAACACAGTACCCAGAAGCACAGTGTCTGTAAATTGAGATTCTGGTTTGGCTTTTATCCTAAGTCATGTGACAAGGCTCGTTAAAGGGTCGACATTGACTGTTAGGATTGCTACTTCCAATAGGTGGCACTAGAGTTCTAGTCCTCTTCCTCTCTGAAGAGACAATTTGCATATTTCCAAGAGGAGCATTGCGGCTTTATGTCTCCTCACCTCGACATGCTTAACATTTCACTCTCCGCAAGGAGAAACAATGCTTCTTGGATACCTGCTTCTCTTCGAGACTCCCACGGTTTGTTCCTAAGATACAGTGGGGAAAAAAAGTATTTAGTCAACCACCAATTATGCAAGTTCTCCCACATAAAATGATGAGAGAGGCCTGTAATTGACATTATAGGTAGACCACAACTATGAGAAATGAGAAAACAAATCCAGAAAATCATCTTGTCTGATTTTCCAAAATTTATTTAGCAAATTATAGTGGAAAATAAGTATTTGGTCATTAAAAAGTTCATCTCAATATTTTGTTATAGCCTTTGCTGGCAATGACAGAGGTCAAACTTTTTATGTAAGTCTTCACAAGGTTGGCACACACTGTTGGTGGTATGTTGGCCCATTCCTCCATGCAGATCTCCTCTAGAGCAGTGATGTTTTGGGCCTGTCGCTGGGCAACACGGACTTTCAACTCCCTCCAAAGGTTTTCTATGGGGTTGAGATCTGGAGACTGGGTAAGCCACTCCAGGACCTTCATATGCTTCTTACGAAGCCACTCCTTCATTGCCCTGGTGGTGTGCTTGGGATCATTATCATGCTGAAAGACCCATCCATGTTTCATTTTCAATGCCCTTGCTGATGGAATGTGGTTTACACTCAATATCTCACGATATATGTCCCCATTCATTCTTTCATGTACACGGATCAGTCGTCCTGGTCCCTTTGCAGAGAAATATCCCCAAAGCATGATGTTGCCACCCCCATGCTTCACCATAGGTATGGTTTTCTTTGGATGCAACTCAGCATTCTGTCTCCTCCAAACACGACGAGTTTTGTTTCTACCAAACAGTTCTACTTTGATTTCATCAGACCATATGACATTCTCCCAATACTCTTCTGGATAATCCAAATTTTCTCTAGCAAACTTCAGACGGGCCCGGACATGTACTGGCTTAAACAGGGGGACACGTCTGGCACTGCAGGATCTGAGTCTGGTGGCATAGTGTGTTACTGATGGTAGCCTTTGTCACGGTGATCCCAGCTCTGTGCAGGTCATTCACTAGGACCCCCGTGTGGTTCTGGGATTTTTGCTCACCGTTCTTGTGATCATTTTGACCCCACGGGGTGAGATCTTGCATGGAGCCCCAGAGCAAGGGAGATTATTAGTTGTCTTGTATGTCATTTTATTATTATTGCTCCCACAGTTGATTTCATCACACCAAGCTGCTTGACTATTGCAGATTCAGTCTTCCCAGCCTGGTGCAGGGCTACACTTTTGTTTCTGGTGTCCTTCAACAGCTCTTTGGTCTTCACCATAGTGGAGTTTGGAGTGTGAATGTTTGAGGTTATGAACAGATGTCTTTTATACTGATAACAAGTTCAATCAGGTGCCATTACTACAGGTAATGAGTGGTGGACAGAGGAGCCTCTTAAAGAAGAAGTTACAGGTCTGTGAGAGCCAGAAATCTTGCATGTTTTTAGGTGACCAAATACTTACTTTCCACCACAAGGTGATTTTCTGGATTTGTTTTCTCATTTTGACTCTCATAGTTGTGTTCTACCTATTATTACAGGCCTCTCTCATCTTTTTAAGTGGGAGAACTTGCACAATTGGTGGCTGGCTAAATACTTTTTATCCCCACTGTATGTGAACCCTTAAATGTTTCACCAGGAGTTCTTCATACAAATGTCATTATGTGGAATTCACAACCTCACAGCAAACACCGTGTAACATAAAAGAATAGTACATGATTGCAACTGTGAATAGAAAATGTTGGCAATAGATGAAATGATCTAACGACTTAAAAATGGCCATCTCTGTAATGCTTTGGATGCGATTTCATTACCGGTGTATTTTAATGTTTTCTTTGCGTGTGAAGTGTTAACCTACCATAAAGTACGATCCGTTAAAGCCGCACTTCATATCATTAACGGTTTGTGCGAATAAAGTAAAAAGATTAAAAAAGTAAAACAGATGACTAAATCCAGATATAACATATAAAATACATACATTGTTATGTCCGAGACTCCTCGTAAAGTTGATAAGAATGATTTTCTGTTTTATACTATTACATTCTTTCGATGCTCATGTACAAAATCATACTGGAGCTTTCTTCTGAATTGTTTGTACAGCGGAGCATTCCTTCTTCATTCATTGAGTGGAAGTTATTCTAATTGTCTGCAATGTTACGGATGCGGTGGGTCTGTAGCCCGGTCAAGGTCACTGTGTCCAGAAGCCTCTTAGCTCACATTTCTGTGAGTTCTTCTTTTCATAGAATCACAGAATCCTAGATTGTTAGAGTTGGTAGGGACCTCTGGGGTCCCCGGCTCAATGAAGGACTCACTAATCCATCTCAGATTGATGTCTGTCCAGCCTCTATTTGAAGACTTCCTTTGAAGGAGAACTCACTACCTCTCGTGGCAGCCTGTTCCACTCATTGATTACCCTCACTGTCAAAAAGTTTCTTCTAATATCGAATCTGTATCTTCTCCCTTTCAATTGCATTCCATTGTTTCTAGTTTCCATGTGCAAATGAGAAGGATAGTCCCTCTACAACGTTACTTCCTTTTTCCTCATTTTTATCCTGATATTACGTTATTGAAGCTGAGGCTACTATAATCACAAGACTGTAATAAGTTGAAAGGCTCCTCTACAGACACATAAAGATTGTATTTACCAGTCTTTAGCTATGGCCTCCATACACAACTGATTAATGTAGAGACAATAAACCCACCGATTTTGGCAGGAATCGATGACCATCTAATATGTATAAAGTCCTACTGTTAGGAGTCGAGTTTCCTCTGCTGCACAGGGGGAATCTCGATCCGTGTCTGCTGCGGTCTCCCATTCTGCATCGGCCGCAGTGGCGTCTGCTCAGCGGAGACGTCGCTCCCAGTGTCTCGCTGAAGCTGATTCTGTGCATAGGGTCACTACTGCCTTTTCTGGCTTTCCTATGGTACCCTGCACTGATCTGCGGCGAGCAGGCTTTTCTGGGACTAAGTCCTTATTTACACACACTGAGCATGCCCAGGGCAAGATCTCCCGTTGGAGGTCGAGGGTCACATGCTCAGGTACTGCAGCGCATCCCATTGGTCCTCCAGGAAGGTCCTGAAAGGGCAAAACTTCGGTAGCAGCTTCCTGTGCTGCAACTATATAAGCTGCGCATGACCGCACGGCCATGCGCTAGTATTGTCTTTGATATTATGTGTGTGTGTAGATGGATGTATGTCGAAGGATGAAAGCTCCTAAATATCCCTCCCTAGTGTTGTTGACTGTTTGTGGATGGTGGTAGCTATCTAGCGCCCGACCAGCCATCAGCACGTAACACACATCACAGCGTCCAGTTGCTGTGTCCGCCAGTACGGCGCCGTGCGCTTTCTTTGCGCTTTCCTTACCCAAGCTTGGGTGGTTAGTGGCGTCCGTCAGTGCGGCACCGCACGCACTCTCGTGCCTTTATATATTATTATTTATGTTTCTCTGACACCCCAGTTGCGGTGTCGAGCGCATGAGATCTTCTGAACTCAAATCCTCAGTCTCGGGTTTGAGATTAGAGACTCCTTGCTTGCGCTCTATGTGCGGTACCGCAGTCCTGTGACGCAACAGGGTCGCTTCCTTCACACAGGGTGGAGTTAACCCATGTGTGTGTATTCTTATAGTACCGCCATATAGTCCGTCTTTACTAGCAGCAGGGTTTTTACCTGCACGGTGGACCTCGGACTGCGAACGCACCTAGTTCCATATCATCCGCCAGTCCTTAACATAATACTAGCACCAGGGTCTGGCTAGTAAATGGCAGACATTCAGCAATCTTTGCGGTATATCCAGCAGCTGGAGGGTAGGTTGACGGCTCTCGAGAGCTCAACCTCAGCTGTGGATGTTACCGCAGTTGCTGTACAGGCTGCTAGCGTGGCTGCAGCAACCTTGTCCACTGCCACCCCTGTTCCGACATTATCTCGCCTCCCGTTGCCAGAAAAATTTTCTGGAGATTGCAAAGCTTGTAGGGGATTTGTGAGTCATTGCTCTATCCATCTCGACCTCCTGGCTGCACGTTTTCCTACAGAGCGGGCTAAGGTGGGATTTATTGTGTCTCTCTTGTCGGACAGGGCGTTGGAGTGGGCTACGCCGCTGTGGGAGCGTGGTGATCATGTGGTGCAGAGTGCTCTGTTGTTTCTGAGCACTCTGAAAAAGGTCTTTTTAGGACCTCAAGTCACCCATGACACAGCGCTCCAACTGCTGGCATTAACTCAGGGTGAGTCCTTGGTCAGCCATTTTTCCGTCCGCTTCCGTACTTTAGCTTCTGAGCTGGAGTGGTCGGAGAAAGCCCTTATCCCCATATTTTGGAGGGGCCTGGCTGATCACGTTAAGGACACTCTGGCCACTAGGGAGATTCCTGCCACACTGGAGGAATTAATAACTGTCTCTACTCGTATTGACCTCCGTTTTAACGAGCGGAGGTTAGAGCGAGCCCAGTGTAGGCAGAGGTTTCGGCTGGCTCCCACCTTCGCCAAACCTTTGGAATCTCCAATCCAGGCATCTGAGTCACATGAGGCCTTAGAGGTGACACGAGCGGGATCCAAATCTCAGTCCGCCCGTGCACATAGCGTCCGTCATGTTTGCCAGCAGTCAGGACATCTTGCCTCCAAGGGTCCTCAGCGGTCGGGGAAACGTCAGCGTCTAGTGGCAGTTGGAGGAGGTACACTAGACACGGCGACGTTTGCCTCAAAGTTGTCCTTCAAGGGGACAATTACCATAGGCCCATCCACTCTTATGGTCGAGCTATGCGTGGATTCTGGGGCAGAGGGTAATTTTATGTCTTCCGCTTTTGCCCAGCGTCACGCAATACCCTTGGTGATGCTCGCCAAGCCTGTAACCGTTCGAGTGGTAAATGGGTCAACACTACCCTCACAGATTACCCACCAAACCATTCCTTTCACACTCTCTGTGTCTCCATCACATCAGGAGATAATCTCCCTATTAGTCATTCCTGAGGGAATTGATGAGGTCCTGTTGGGGATACCATGGCTTCGCTACCATTCTCCTCATATTGAGTGGTCCTCTGGGAGAATTTTGGGATGGAGTAAATCCTGCGAGGGTAGATGTCAGAGGGAGTGCGTTCAGGTTGCTACTACACAGGTACCCGCAGATCTTTCCTCTCTCCCCAAGCACTATTGGCCCTATGCAGACGTGTTCTCCAAAAGAGCTGCGGAGACCCTTCCGCCTCACCGCCCCTATGACTGTCCTATTGACCTCTTGCCTGGTGCTGAGCCTCCCCGGAGTCGAGTCTATCCGTTGTCTCTCCCGGAGACGGAGGCAATGTCTCAGTACATCCAAGAGAATCTGGCAAGAGGATTCATTAGGAAGTCAGTGTCATCGGCAGGGGCTGGGTTCTTCTTCGTACAGAAGAAGACTGGAGACTTATGTCCATGCATAGACTACAGGGGTCTTAACGCCATCACCGTTAAGAACAAGTACCCATTACCCCTGATATCTGAGCTGTTTGATAGGCTATGGGGAGCGAGGGTATTTACAAAGTTAGATCTGCGGGGTGCTTACAACCTGATTCGCATCCGTGAGGGGGATGAATGGAAGACGGCTTTTAACACCAGGGATGGGCACTATGAATATCTGGTGATGCCCTTCGGGCTCTGTAATGCCCCAGCCGTTTTCCAAGACTTTGTGAACAACATCTTCCGGGATATGCTCACCACCTCGGTCGTAGTCTATCTGGATGATATTCTCATCTTCTCTCCAGATATAGACTCCCATCGGAGAGATGTTCGCAAAGTCTTCGACCTCTTACGGGCAAACTCCCTCTACGCCAAGTTGGAGAAGTGTGTGTTTGAGCAGGAGTCCTTGCCTTTCCTTGGTTATATCAGCTCTGCCCAGGGTTTGGCTATGGATCCTGCCAAGCTACAGGCTGTAATGGACTGGCAGGAACCCCATTCTCTTAAAGCGGTGCAGCGCTTTATGGGGTTCATTAATTACTATCGCCAGTTCATTCCACACTTCTCAACTTTGGTAGCTCCCTTGGTTGCCCTCACCAAGAAGGGAGCAAATCCCAAGTTGTGGTCAGAGGAGGTCTCCAAAGCCTTTCTCTCAATCAAGTCACACTTCGCTAGCGCTCCCATCCTACATCGCCCCGATGTTGATAAACCATTTATCTTGGAGGTGGATGCCTCATCTGTTGGTGCTGGAGCAGTCCTTTTCCAAAAGGATGCTCAAGGTCGGAAGCATCCTTGCTTCTTCTTCTCCAAGACCTTCACACCAGCGGAGAGGAATTATTCCATCGGGGACAGGGAGTTGCTAGCCATGAAGTTGGCTTTTTCAGAGTGGAGACATCTCTTGGAGGGAGCTCGCTTTCCCTTCCAAGTCTTCACTGACCACAAGGACTTGGTATATCTCCAAACGGCCCAGCGGCTGAATTCTCCCAGGCTAGATGGTCCCTGTTCTTCTCCCGGTTCCATTTTACTCTCCATTTCCTCTCCAGGGAGAAGAACGTTCATGCCGACGCTCTCTCCCGCTCCGTAGTGTCATCTGAGGAGGAGGAGGAGGAGCCTCGGCTTATTGTCCCTTCTGAGAGCCTGAGAACTGTAGCTCCGGTTTTGCTAGAGTCTGTGCCCCAGGGCAAGACTTTCGTACCAGCTAACTTGCGACCGGAGGTTCTCTCTTGGGCTCACTCCTCCAGAGTGGGTGGGCATTTTGGGACCAAGAGGACATCTGAGCTTTTGGCGAGAACATACTGGTGGCCGCATATGGCCCGAGATGTCAGGGACTATATTCAGGCGTGCGTTTCTTGCGCCCAGAATCGGTCTCCTCAGCAACGGCCTGCTGGGTTGCTTTACCCTCTACCGGTGGCAGAGAGGCCCTGGGAGATGGTCGGGATGGACTTTGTGGTGGGCTTACCCAAGTCGCATGGCTGCTCCATTATTTGGGTTGTCACCGACCATTTCTCTAAGATGGTGCATTTGGTGCCGCTTCCTCGGTTACCCTCAGCACGGGCCTTGGCGGTGTTGTTCATTAAGCACGTTTTCCGATTGCATGGTATGCCTGATAATATTGTCAGCGATCGGGGTCCCCAGTTCGCGTCTCGGTTTTGGAGAGAGCTCTGCCGTTTACTCAGCATAGAGTTAAACCTCTCCTCTGCATACCATCCCGAGACGAATGGGTTGGTGGAGAGAACCAACCAGACTCTGGTGACATATTTGCGACATTTCGTCTCTGCTAGGCAGGATGACTGGGCATCTTTGCTACCTTGGGCGGAATTTGCCTTGAACAACGCCGTAGCCGATTCCACTGGTCAAACTCCTTTTCTCCTTAATTACGGCCAGCATCCGCGTGTCCCTGTGCCCATGCCCGTGTCATCCACCGATTCTAGGGTGGCAGACTGTGCGGTGGAGGCATGTGATATCTGAGACCACACACAGGATGCCATCCGGGCCTCCAAGGAGAGAATGAGGGTTTCGGCTGATACACACCGGCGCCCCGCTCCGGTCTTTGCTCCTGGCGACTTAGTGTGGCTCTCCGCCTGTAACATCAGGCTGCGAGTTGAGTCCACTAAGTTTGCTCCTCGCTACATTGGCCCGTTTAAGGTTCTGGAACAGGTCAACCCTGTGGTCTACCGTTTGGCTATTCCTCCACGCCTTGGTATCACCGATACTTTTCACGTTTCCCTCTTAAACCCCGTTCATTTGTCCCGGTTTTCTGAGTCATCTGCTGGGACATCGGGTTCATCCACGGATGAGTTTGAGGTGAATGCTATTGTGGGGTGCAAGGTGGTACGTGGCAAGAAATTTTATCTGGTGGATTGGAAGGGTCACAGCCCAGAGGATAGAACCTGGGAGCCTGTGGAGCACATTCGGGCTCCGCTGCTTATTGCAGCTTTTGAGCGTAATGAGGCTCAAGGAGGGGGGCCCTAGGAGGGGGGTTAATGTTAGGAGTCGAGTTTCCTCTGCTGCACAGGGGGAATCTCGATCCGTGTCTGCTGCGGTCTCCCATTCTGCATCAGCCGCAGTGGCGTCTGCTCAGCGGAGACGTCGCTCCCAGCGTCTCGCTGAAGCTGATTCTGTGCATAGGGTCACTACTGCCTTTTCTGGCTTTCCTATGGTACCCTGCACTGATCTGCGGCGAGCAGGCTTTTCTGGGACTAAGTCCTTATTTACACACACTGAGCATGCCCAGGGCAAGATCTCCCGTTGGAGGTCGAGGATCACATGCTCAGGTACTGCAGCGCATCCCATTGGTCCTCCAGGAAGGTCCTGAAAGGGCAAAACTTCGGTAGCAGCTTCCTGTGCTGCAACTATATAAGCTGCGCATGACCGCACGGCCATGCGCTAGTATTGTCTTTGATATTGTGTGTGTGTAGATGGATGTATGTCGAAGGATGAAAGCTCCTAAATATCCCTCCCTAGTGTTGTTGACTGTTTGTGGATGGTGGTAGCTATCTAGCGCCCGACTAGCCATCAGCACGTAACACACATCACAGCGTCCAGTTGCTGTGTCCGCCAGTATGGCGCCATGCGCTTTCTCTGCGCTTTCCTTACCCAAGCTTGGGTGGTTAGTGGCGTCCGTCAGTGCGGCACCGCACGCACTCTCGTGCCTTTATATATTATTATTTATGTTTCTCTGACACCCCAGTTGCGGTGTCGAGCGCATGAGATCTTCTGAACTCAAATGCTCAGTCTCGGGTTTGAGATTAGAGACTCCTTGCTTGCGCTCTATGTGCGGTACCGCGGTCCTGTGACGCAACAGGGTCGCTTCCTTCACACAGGGTGGAGTTAACCCATGTGTGTGTATTCTTATAGTACCGCCATATAGTCCATCTTTACTAGCAGCAGGGTTTTTACCTGCACGGTGGACCTCGGACTGCGAACGCACCTAGTTCCATATCATCTTATACTTGGTGCGTTCCACCAGTCCTTAACACCTACTAACTCTCTCCTGAAAGTTGATGTCAGGGGTCATGAATGATTAGGCATCTTGAATTACAATGCCTAATTGTGTTAGGAAACTCACCACATTTGATTAATGTAGGCCATACTTAACAGTGGGACTGGCGAATATGGATGAGTGAATTTAGCAGTTCACTCAGATTTTGTAATAAAACTCAATATACATTAAAGCACGGTGGCTCAGTGGTTAGCACTGTACGGTGCATCGCTGGTTAGCACTGCAGCCTTGCAGTGCTGGCGTCCTGGGTTCAAATCCCACCAAAGACAACATCTGCAAGGAGTTTGCATGTTCTCCCATGGTTGCATGGGTTTCCTCCAGGTTCCCTGGTTTCCTGTCATCCTGTCACACTTCAAAGACATTCTGATCGGAAACTTAGATTGTGAGGCCCAATGGAGACAGTGATGATGATGTCTGTAAAGCACTGGGGAATTAATGGGCTATATAAGTGAGTAAAATCATGTTCTGAGGCCTCTCAAGATCCAAGAGAATAACAAACATGGTGTGAAAATAAACCTGCTGGGTGTTTGGCTCTGACACTTTCCCAGTGCTCATGAGAATGACGCAGAGCCTGAATGTAACTGTAATAACTTGCTTTTTGTTGAGTGCCCTACCCTGACATGAACCATTGTAGAGAGACTGACACAAGGTGGAGGATGTGAATAGATAAATCACTGAAAGCAGGATGTGGAGACTACAGAAGGTTCATGTCCTGTGCTCCTCCCAGCTCAGAAGGCTCCTGTCCTGTGCTCCTCCCAGCTCAGAAGGCTCCTGTCCTGTGTTCCTCCCAGCTCAGAAGGCTCCTGTCCTGTGCTCCTCCCAGCTCAGAAGGCTTCTGTCCAGTGCTCCCAGCTTAGAAGGCTCCTGTCCTGTGCTCCTCCCAGCTCAGAAGGCTTCTGTACAGTGCTCCCAGCTCAGAAGGCTCCTGTCCTGTGCTCCTCCTAGCTCAGAAGGCTCCTGTCCTGTGCTCCTCCCAGCTCAAAAGCATCCTGTCCTGTGCTCCTCTCAGCTCAAAAGCATCCTGTCCTGTGCTCCTCCCAGCTCAGAAGGCTCCTGTCCTGTGCTCCTCGCTCAAAAGGCTCCTATCCTGTGTGCTTCCAAGCTCATAAGACTCCTGTCTTGTGCTCCTCCCAGCTCAGAACGCTCCTATCCTGTGCTCCCCCCAGCTCAGAAGGCTCCTGTCCTGTGCTCCTCTCAGCTCAAAAGCATCCTGTCCTGAGCTCCTCCCAGCTCAGAACGCTCCTGTCCTGTGCACCTCCTTGCTCAAAAGACTCCTATCCTGTGCTCTTCCAAGCTCAGATGGCTTCTGTCCTGTGCTCCTCCCAGCTCAGAAGGCTCCTGTCCTGCGCTCCTCCCAGCTCAGAAGGCTCCTGTCCTGTGCTCCTCCCAGCTCAGAAGGCTCCTGTCCTGTGCT
Organism: Ranitomeya imitator; assembly: GCF_032444005.1. NCBI lineage: Eukaryota > Metazoa > Chordata > Amphibia > Anura > Dendrobatidae > Ranitomeya > Ranitomeya imitator. The sequence goes on from NC_091282.1 coordinate 34,023,970, forward strand.
CCTCCCAGCTCAGAAGGCTCCTGTCCTGTGCTCCTCCCAGCTCAGAAGGCTCCTGTCCTGTGCTCCTCCCAGCTCAGAAGGCTCCTGTCCTGTGCTCCTCTCAGCTCAAAAGCATCCTGTCCTGTGCTCCTCCCAGCTCAGAAGGCTCCTGTCCTGTGCTCCTCCTAGCTCAAAAGGCCCCTGTCCTGTGCTCCTCCCAGCTCAGAACAGTCCTGTCCTGTGCTCCTAGCTCAAAAGGCTCCTATCCTGTGCTCCTCCCAGCTCAGATCCTGTGCTCCTCCCAGCTCAGACGGCTCCTGTCCTGTGCTCCTCCCAGCTCAGAAGCTCCTGTCCTATGCTCCCAGCTCAGAAGGCTCCTTGTTATGACCTGGTGGCCTAGGAGCAGCATGAGACGTACCCTGGAGAAGGTGGTACCTGTACTGACCGTAGACCCTGAACTTAACACCGCACTAGAAGTAGCCGTGGAATGTACCTAACACTTCCTAGACATCTCGACACAGCCGGAGGACTAAATAACCCTAGAGATAGAAAAGGGAAAACTATCTTGCCTCAGAGAAAATCCCCAAAGAATAGACAGCCCCTCACAAATATTGACTGTGAGAGGAGAGGGAAATAACATATGCAGACTGAAATCAGGATTTAGCAAAGGATGCCACTCTAGCTAAATAGAAAGGATAGGACAGAGTGCTAAGTGGTCAGTATTGAAACACTAGAAAATATCCACCACAGAAAATACTAAATCTCCACAACTAACTAAAGGCACGGAGGGTATATCTGCATCTCCAGAGATACCAGCTTGGCTAAACAAATCCTTATACAGACCAAGCTGGACAAGACAAAACATGGAAAAGAACTGAACAATAAGGCCCACAGCATGTGGACTGCAAAAATCAAAGCCAGAACTTATCTTTGTTGAAATGAACAGCAAAGCAGGAGAGACCAGGCAGGGATGTGAATCCTCCAGGAACAATGGACAACTGGCACTGACTAAAGGGTCAAGCAAGACTAAATAGCCCAGTCAGAATTGCAATAAGTGGACACACCTGATGAATGCTGTGATCCAAAGACAGCAGTGCTACCACTTATAACCACCGGAGGGAGCCCAAGAGCAGAATTCACAACAGCTCCTGTCCTGTGTTCCTCCCAGCTCAGAAGGCTCCTATCCTGTGCTCCTCCCAGCTCAGAAAACTCCTGTCTTGTGCTCCTCCCAGCTTAGAAAGCTCCTGTCCTGTGCTCCTCCCAGCTCAGAAGGCTCCTGTCCTGTGCTCCTCCTAGCTCAAAAGGCTCCTGTCCTGTGCTCCTCCCAGCTCAGAATGCTCCTGTCCTGTGCTCCTCTCAGCTCAGAACACTCCTGTCCTATGCTCCCCCTAGCTCAAAAGGCTCCTATTCTGTGCTCCTCCCAGCTCAGAAGGCTCCTGTCCTGTGCTCCTCCCAGCTCAGACGGCTCCTGTCCTGTGCTCCTCCCAGCTCAGAAGCTCCTGTACTGTGCTCCCAGCTCAGAAGGCTCCTGTGCTGTGCTCCTCCCTGCTCAGAAGGCTCCTGTCCTGTGCTCCTCCCAGCTCAGAAGCTCCTGTCCTGTGCTCCCAGCTCAGAAGGCTCCTGTCCTGTGCTCCTCCCTGCTCAGAAGGCTCCTATCCTGTGCTCCTCCCAGCTCAGAAGACTCCTGTCTTGTGCTCCTCCCAGCTTAGAAGGCTCCTGTCCTGTGCTCCTCCTAGCTCAAAAGGCTCCTATCCTGTGCTCCTCCCAGCTCAGAAGGCTCCTGTCCTGTGCTCCTCCCAGCTCAGACAGCTCCTGTCCTGTGCTCCTCCCAGCTCAGAAGCTCCTGTCCTGTGCTCCCAGCTCAAAAGCTCCTGTCCTGTGCTCCTCCCAGCTCAGAAGGCTCCTGTCCTGTGCTCCTCCTAGCTCAAAAGGCTCCTGTCCTGTGCTTCTCCCAGCTCAGAACAGTCCTGTCCTGTGCTCCTAGCTCAAAAGGCTCCTATCCTGTGCTCCTCCCAGCTCAGATCCTGTGCTCCTCCCAGCTCAGACGGCTCCTGTCCTGTGCTCCTCCCAGCTCAGAAGCTCCTGTCCTGTGCTCCCAGCTCAGAAGGCTCCTGTCCTGTGCTCCTCCCAGCTCAGAAGGCTCCTGTCCTGTGCTCCTCCCAGCTCAGAAGGCTCCTGTCCTGTGCTCCTCCAGCTCAGAAGGCTCCTGTCCTGTGCTCCTCTCAGCTCAAAAGCATCCTGTCCTGTGCTCCTCCCAGCTCAGAAGGCTCCTGTCCTGTGCTCCTCCTAGCTCAAAAGGCCCCTGTCCTGTGCTCCTCCCAGCTCAGAACAGTCCTGTCCTGTGCTCCTAGCTCAAAAGGCTCCTATCCTGTGCTCCTCCCAGCTCAGATCCTGTGCTCCTCCCAGCTCAGACGGCTCCTGTCCTGTGCTCCTCCCAGCTCAGAAGCTCCTGTCCTGTGCTCCCAGCTCAGAAGGCTCCTTGTTATGACCTGGTGGCCTAGGAGCAGCATGAGACGTACCCTGGAGAAGGTGGTACCTGTACTGACCGTAGACCCTGAACTTAACACCGCACTAGAAGTAGCCGTGGAATGTACCTAACACTTCCTAGACATCTCGACACAGCCGGAGGACTAAATAACCCTAGAGATAGAAAAGGGAAAACTATCTTGCCTCAGAGAAAATCCCCAAAGAATAGACAGCCCCTCACAAATATTGACTGTGAGAGGAGAGGGAAATAACATATGCAGACTGAAATCAGGATTTAGCAAAGGATGCCACTCTAGCTAAATAGAAAGGATAGGACAGAGTGCTAAGTGGTCAGTATTGAAACACTAGAAAATATCCACCACAGAAAATACTAAATCTCCACAACTAACTAAAGGCACGGAGGGTATATCTGCATCTCCAGAGATACCAGCTTGGCTAAACAAATCCTTATACAGACCAAGCTGGACAAGACAAAACATGGAAAAGAACTGAACAATAAGGCCCACAGCATGTGGACTGCAAAAATCAAAGCCAGAACTTATCTTTGTTGAAATGAACAGCAAAGCAGGAGAGACCAGGCAGGGATGTGAATCCTCCAGGAACAATGGACAACTGGCACTGACTAAAGGGTCAAGCAAGACTAAATAGCCCAGTCAGAATTGCAATAAGTGGACACACCTGATGAATGCTGTGATCCAAAGACAGCAGTGCTACCACTTATAACCACCGGAGGGAGCCCAAGAGCAGAATTCACAACAGCTCCTGTCCTGTGTTCCTCCCAGCTCAGAAGGCTCCTATCCTGTGCTCCTCCCAGCTCAGAAGACTCCTGTCTTGTGCTCCTCCCAGCTTAGAAAGCTCCTGTCCTGTGCTCCTCCCAGCTCAGAAGGCTCCTGTCCTGTGCTCCTCCTAGCTCAAAAGGCTCCTGTCCTGTGCTCCTCCCAGCTCAGAATGCTCCTGTCCTGTGCTCCTCTCAGCTCAGAACGCTCCTGTCCTATGCTCCCCCTAGCTCAAAAGGCTCCTATTCTGTGCTCCTCCCAGCTCAGAAGGCTCCTGTCCTGTGCTCCTCCCAGCTCAGACGGCTCCTGTCCTGTGCTCCTCCCAGCTCAGAAGCTCCTGTACTGTGCTCCCAGCTCAGAAGGCTCCTGTGCTGTGCTCCTCCCTGCTCAGAAGGCTCCTGTCCTGTGCTCCTCCCAGCTCAGAAGCTCCTGTCCTGTGCTCCCAGCTCAGAAGGCTCCTGTGCTGTGCTCCTCCCTGCTCAGAAGGCTCCTATCCTGTGCTCCTCCCAGCTCAGAAGACTCCTATCTTGTGCTCCTCCCAGCTTAGAAGGCTCCTGTCCTGTGCTCCTCCTAGCTCAAAAGGCTCCTATCCTGTGCTCCTCCCAGCTCAGAAGGCTCCTGTCCTGTGCTCCTCCCAGCTCAGACAGCTCCTGTCCTGTGCTCCTCCCAGCTCAGAAGCTCCTGTCCTGTGCTCCCAGCTCAGAAAGCTCCTGTCCTGTGCTCCTCCCAGCTCAGAAGGCTCCTGTCCTGTGCTCCTCCTAGCTCAAAAGGCTCCTGTCCTGTGCTTCTCCCAGCTCAGAACAGTCCTGTCCTGTGCTCCTAGCTCAAAAGGCTCCTATCCTGTGCTCCTCCCAGCTCAGATCCTGTGCTCCTCCCAGCTCAGACGGCTCCTGTCCTGTGCTCCTCCCAGCTCAGAAGCTCCTGTCCTGTGCTCCCAGCTCAGAAGGCTCCTGTCCTGTGCTCCTCCCAGCTCAGAAAGCTCCTATCCTGTGCTCCTCCCAGCTCAGAAGACTCCTGTCTTGTGCTCCTCCCTGCTTAGAAAGCTCCTGTCCTGTGCTCCTCCCAGCTCAGAAGGCTCCTGTCCTGTGCTCCTCTTAGCTCAAAAGGCTCCTGTCCTGTGCTCCTCCCAGCTCAGAACGCTCCTGTCCTGTGCTCCTCCCAACTCAGAACGCTCCTGTCCTATGCTCCTCCTAGCTCAAAAGGCTCCTATTCTGTGCTCCTCCCAGCTCAGAAGGCTCCTGTCCTGTGCTCCTCCCAGCTCAGACGGCTCCTGTCCTGTGCTCCTCCCAGCTCAGAAGCTCCTGTCCTGTGCTCCCAGCTCAGAAGGCTCCTGTGCTGTGCTCTTCCCTGCTCATAAGGCTCCTATCCTGTGCTCCTCCCAGCTCAGAAGACTCATGTCTTGTGCTCCTCCCAGCTTAGAAGGTTCCTATCCTGTGCTCCTCCTAGCTCAAAAGGCTCCTATCCTGTGCTCCTCCCAGCTCAGAAGGCTCCTGTCCTGTGCTCCTCCCAGCTCAGACAGCTCCTGTCCTGTGCTCCTCCCAGCTCAGAAGCTCCTGTCCTGTGCTCCCAGCTCAGAAGGCTCCTGTCCTGTGCTCCTCCCAGCTCAGTAGGCTCCTATCCTGTGCTCCTCCCAGCTCAGAAGACTCCTGTCTTGTGCTCCTCCCAGCTTAGAAGGCTCCTGTCCTGTGCTCCTCCCAGCTCAGAAGGCTCCTGTCCTGTGCTCCTCCTAGCTCAGAAGGCTCCTGTCCTGTGCTCCTCTCAGCTCAGAACGCTCCTGTCCTGTGCTCCTCCCAGCTCAGAACGCTCCTGTCCTGTGCTTCTCCCAGCTCAGAACGCTCCTGTCCTATGCTCCTCCTAGCTCAGAAGGCTCCTGTCCTGTGCTCCTCCTAGCTCAGAAGGCTCCTGTCCTGTGCTCCTCTCAGCTCAGAACGCTCCTGTCTTGTGCTCCTCCCAGCTTAGAAGGCTCCTGTCCTGTGCTCCTCCCAGCTCAGAAGGCTCCTGTCCTGTGCTCCTCCTAGCTCAGAAGGCTCCTGTCCTGTGCTCCTCTCAGCTCAGAACGCTCCTGTCCTGTGCTCCTCCCAGCTCAGAACGCTCCTGTCCTGTGCTTCTCCCAGCTCAGAACGCTCCTGTCCTATGCTCCTCCTAGCTCAGAAGGCTCCTGTCCTGTGCTCCTCCCAGCTCAGAAGGCTCCTGTCCTGTGCTCCTCTCAGCTCAGAAGGCTCCTGTCCTGTGCTCCTCCCAGCTCAGAAGGCTCCTGTCCTGTGCTCCTCTCAGCTCAGAACGCTCCTGTCCTGTGCTCCTCTCAGCTCAGAAGACTCCTGTCTTGTGCTTCTCCCAGCTCAGAACGCTCCTGTCCTATGCTCCTCCTAGCTCAGAAGGCTCCTGTCCTGTGCTCCTCCCAGCTCTGAAGGCTCCTGTCCTGTGCTCCTCCCAGCTCAGAAGCTCCTGTCCTGTGCTCCCAGCTCAGAAGGCTCCTGTCCTGTGCTCCTCCCAGCTCAGAAGGCTCCTGTCCTGTGCTCCTACCAGCTCAGAAGGCTCCTGTCCTGTGCTCCTCCCAGCTCAGAACGCTCCTGTGCTGTGATCCTCCCAGCTCAGAAGGCTCCTGTCCTGTGCTCCTCCCAGCTCAGAACGCTCCTGTCTTATGCTCCTCCTAGCTCAGAAGGCTCCTGTCCTGTACTCCCAGCTCAAAAGCATCCTGTCCTGTGCTCCTCCCTGCTCAGAAGGTTCCTGTCCTGTGCTCCTCCCAGCTTAGAAGGCTCCTGTCCTGTGCTCCTCCCAGCTCAGAAGGCTCCTGTCCTGTGTTTCCCCAGCTCTTTTCTCGCACATCTGCCAGCACACTCTCTAGCTTCTTTCTGCCATTCATTGCCCCCTTAAGCTATTTTTTCCTTTTCTCTGCTGCTCCTTGTCCAATTTATTTAATAGTAGGTTACGTCCACCTTCTGGGGTGAGAATGGTGAAAATTGATATCTTCATGTCCGGACTTTAACTATTTACATTTAAAGTATGCACATGTATAATTGTGTATACATATGTGTATATTGTGTGTATATAGTGTGTATGCGTGTATGTGATGTGGGTAAATATATGTATCTGGTGTGTATTCTTGTGTGTAATGTGTATGTATTGTGGGTAAATATGTGTGTATTGTGTATGTACAGTGCCTACAAGTAGTATTCAACCCCCTGCAGATTTAGCAGGTTTACACATTTGGAATTAACTTGGCATTGTGACATTTGGACTGTAGATCAGCCTGGAAGTGTGAAATGCACTGCAGCAAAAAAGAATGTTATTTCTTTGTTTGTTTTTTTTTTCTTAAATTGGGAAAAGTTTTTTCAGAGGGTCATTTATTATTCAACCCCTCGACCCACCAGAATTCTGTTTGGTTCCCCTAAAGTATTAAGAAGTAGTTCAGGCACAAAGAACAATGAGCTTCACATGTTTAGATTAATTATCTCTTTTTCGGGGGGCGTGGCCAGCAGCTAAAGGAGCAAGACGCGTTCTCCATGAGCTCCTCTGCTGGTTTTTACAATCCAGCCTAATCATAAACTTAGACGACCCATCCTTTAACCCAAAGGTCACTGATTGACAGCATATCATCCAGGTAATGCTCCCTGTTCGTTTAAAGCGAAGACTCCCGTGCTGAGCCACAGTGATCAGCGGATTTACACAGGCGGTCTTGGGGCCTATCGAGAGATCGCTCCCCCCACCGGCTGGCTGTCAGGTCTGGAGACCGGATTGAGGTGGCCTAAGGAGACGAACTCCCCCCCCATATCGCTGGGACACCGGGGACTGTCCGGAGTGTGCTGCGATACCTGAGGAGCAGCTTTCTCCTGTGCCCCGGCGGTCGTAAGAGGTGAGTGGGGTGAAGAGGTGCCATCTTTGATTCGCCGTGCTGTGAGGGGAGCCGCTGAGAAGAGGCGCCGCATCAAAGATATCCCTGCGATCTGGTGAGGGAGCCGGCGGGAACGCCGGCCACTATCTTGAGACAGCAAGGGGAGGGATCCAAAGAAGTGGGGGTCGGATCAGCTTGATCCCCCACTCCATACCTGTCCCCGGCGGCCGCTGTCGGGGTCCGTCTACCCGCCTGCCGGTGACTTGAAGAAGTCGCGCGGTGCCGAGGAGGCGGGCCGGCGCGTCCCGGTGTGAGGCGCTAAGATAAGCCGCCAGATCGCGAGACGGCACCTGAAGAGAAGGTGCACGCTCAGCCTGGCGAGTGCAGAGACCAGTTCCAGGGGAACGCCCGCTAGCTGCGGGATTACCGGACGTTGCACCGGCGTAGTGACCCCCTTTCAGCCACCGGCGCCGTTCAGAGGATTGCTGCGACCTCTGGTACCCGCTGCAGCTGCAGAGCCGACGGAGGTGAAAACCAGCAGAACATCTATAACCCTGAGGTGGGTCCTTCCACACTGGGAGGCTGGGTGCTGGGTTTTGGTTAGAGACTGTGGGCATCGCTTGGTTCTAGACGTCTGGCGAGACCAGCCGCAGATAATTGTAGCTGCCGCTATTTGACACCCAGCGGTTCCGCCCAAATCAACCCCCATCTTTGGGGTTACTGAAGATCTCTACACCCCTCCACAGTCGCTATCCGCGGATATTAGAACTGACCCTCGCTCCACCACCACCACCTAACTTCCCGAAAACCCCACTGCGACACACTTTTCTGACAACATCTAAAAGATCCCTCCCCCCATCGGGACTTTACTACAATACCCTACCTTCTCCCACTCCTGCCTGTACAACGTAGGATGTAGCTATCATTAAGAGGAGTTGGAGGAGATTTGGGAGTTCCCTGTTTTTTCACTGACTTGCAGCAATTTACCTACAATGGTCAAATCTACACAAAAATCAACTAGATCGAACTCTAGGTCCGTTATCTCTACTCCCCAAGCAGATATGGAAAAATTCCTAAAAAAACGAAACAACCCAGCTATCACTGCCAATCCTCCCCAATCACAGGAGAGAGAGATATGGAGACTCATACAGAATCTGAATGTGAAAGCGACGGAGATACAGATGATCAAACTGGAGGAGATCAAGTCACCAGATCATTTATCAAGAGAATCCTAAGTAAAGCCCTGGGCCCTATAGGCAAAGACCTATCAACTATTAAACAAGATCTTAACCAACTGGGCCATAGAATAGAAGCGGTAGAAACCTCTCAAGCAGAATTAATTCATAGTACTAACTCCTCCCTGAGCTGCCACGTGCAGCAAGAAGAGCATATAAATCGAATTTATAACATACTAGAGGACCACGAAAATAGGGAGAGGAGAAATAATCTCAGACTAAAAGGTGTCCCGGAATTGACCCTCTCGGAAGCACTGATTCCTACTGCCATTGAAATCTTCCGCTCAATTCTCAACCCATCAGACCCTCTTGAGATTGACCTAGTAAGAGTTCATAGAGCTTTAAGACCCAAACCGAAACCTGACGAAGCTCCACGAGATGTTCTATGCCGCTTTCTCGATTATAGAACCAAAGACCTGTTGCTAAAAAGAGCCCGGGAGGCGGAGTCAATCATGCACGATGGGTCTCCAATCCAAATCTTTCAGGATCTCTCAGCCTCCACTTTATATAAAAGACGTCTCCTGAAACCCCTCACTTCTGTTCTTCAGCAGAGACACTACCCATACCGCTGGCTATTCCCCTTTGGTATTTCCATATCGGCTAAGGACCGGAAATTTGTGATCAAATCTATGGCTGATATTAAAAAGGTCTGCAAGGAACTGGAGATCCAACTTGATCAACCGCCTATCTTGGAGACTGTTCATGAAACCCATAGACTGGGGCCCCTGCCTGTACCTGCTCCCTGGCCGGATTCCTCGGCCTCAAAATCTGCACGTCCAAAACACCGCTCCTCCAAGAATACATCACCAAGAGACAAAGACCATGAACCTGACTGAGTAAGATTAGGAGCAAAGAGTAGAAGATTCAAAAGAAAGAAGATTTTCCTGTTACCTTCTTGTTACACTACATATGTTCTCTTCTTTGAATTCATACAACTTTTGCTCTCGAGCTTATTGAGCTTACTGTTTTCTTTGCTGTTCCCCTCAGTCGGCAAAGACTTATATTCACATATTGTTCTTGCTGCATTTTTTTTTTTTTGGAGTATAAAAACTCCATCATGTTGTTGTTTATATGACTCCCTTCTCTGACCTCCTTCTCCATGTCCCCTACCTAAGATATGAAAAGTTTCATATCACCTAACGTTATCTCTTCCTATCTACCATGTTCTGACCATTTTGTTTTCTTATGTTCTCATGATTTTAACTGTTTTTCCTTTTCATCCACCCTCATCCCTAGATATCCCTTCTCTCCTCATGATCCGCGGGACGAGCCATCCCTCTGCTTGATCTGTTCTAAACTACACACATCATGGCGGTGAACCGTAAGTCCTTCCAAATTATTTCACACAACGTACACGGACTGAACTCACCAATCCCCAGGTCGCAAACTCTAAATTCCTTTAAAAAATCTAATTATGACATCCTACTCCTACAAGAGACCCATTTCACTAAAGACAAAACCCCTACATTTGAAAAAGGGATCAAGGGGAGTATCTATAGCATTCGCTAGAGATGTTCCTTTCCTCCTTGTGGAATGCCTATCTGATCCTGAGGGCCGGTATATTTTTATCAAAGGCCTCATAGCTGGCAATATGGTCACTGTAGGCAACATATACGCCCCTATTAAACATCAACTAAAATGGTTGCGCAAAACCCTAACTAAATTACGGACTTTCCAAGAAGGCGCAGTAATACTAGGAGGCGACCTTAATGTAGCACTCGAACCCACTCTAGACACCTCAACCAAGAAAAGCTCCATTTCGTTAAAAGATCTAGCCCGTCTCAAATCACTATTACATTCACGTGAACTGATCGATGCATGGCGCTATTTACACCCAACAGATATTGACTACACTTTTTACTCACACCCTCACAACTCCTATCACCGCCTGGATTACATTCTAATCTCTAGACCCCTCCTCCATTCTACCATAAGCACGAATATAATTCCCGCTATCCACTCTGACCACTCTATAGTTCTAATCAATCTAGAATTCCATAAACCATACTTAACTCTAGGACATGGAGGCTTAATGAGTCACTACTACAACGTGAAGACATTAAAAAACGTATCCGTGAATCGCTTCAAGAATATTTTAAACTTAACACTACCCCTGACATTGACCCTCCACTACTGTGGGAAGCCCATAAGGCCACGATTCGTGGTGTATTCATTTCAATTGCTTCGTTCTTAAATAGACAGAAAAAAGCAGAAATCATAGTCCTATATAATGACATTGTGGCCTTGGATGCTTGCCATAAGAAAGAACTATCAAGTGATGTACTTTCACAACTCACGAAAAAACGTCAATCTTTAAAAGATCTATTAAACACTCGCACTTCCAAATATTAGCTTTCTTGGAAGAACAAAATTTTTGCCCATGGAGATAAAGCATCCAAGCTCATGATCTCGTTGATCAAAAAACGCCAAGCTCGAACCTTTATTCACAAAATTAAATCCATTGAAGGTCAAACTACGCAACAGTATAACCAGATCACCGATACATTCTTGACCTTCTTTAAAGATCTCTATCAACTCCGCAAGAGTGACTCAACAGAAGACAAAAATCAAAGGCAAACCAAAACCCGAACTTTTCTATCCTCCTTACACCTTCCCCAACTTTCTGCTCTTCAACAGGAGTGCCTGCTCAGACCCTTTGACCTCTCTGAGCTTCAGTCCACCCTGTCTGGTGGGGCAAAAGGGAGGTCCCCGGGCCCGGACGGTCTCCCCAAAATATATTACAAATCCTTCTTTGACATTTTGGGCCCCCACCTAATAAATGTATGCAATGCAGTTCTGGATGGCAAATCTTTCCCCTCCCAATCGCTTGAAGCCCATATTTCCCTTCTTCATAAAGAAGGGAAAGACCCAGAAAACTGTGGAAGCTACAGACCTATCTCCTTGCTTAATGTTGACCTAAAAATGTATGCTAGTCTTATTGCAAGGAGATTAGCGGAACTACTACCACAACTCATCTCACCCAACCAAACGGGTTTTGTGACAGGCCGGGAGGGGAGGGACAACACCTCCAGAATCCTACACCTAATACAATACGCAAAAATGCACAAGATTCCTCTTGTTCTATTGGGGACAGATGTCGAAAAGGCCTTCGACAGGGTGGATTGGACATTCTTACGTGAAACTCTCCTCACTTTTCACTTCCCCCCCCCGGTTAGTAGATGCAATTTTCCAGATGTATACCACCCCCTCAGCTCGACTGAGAATTAATAACTTACTATCAGACCCCTTCTATATTCAAAATGGCACGAGGCAGGGGTGCCCTCTCTCTCCGATTCTATATGTGCTGGTCATGGAGCCTCTAATCCAAAGCATTCAACAAAACGTAGATATCAAGGGGATCCAAATTAGCGGCTTCCATCACAAGTCTGCAGCATTTGCGGATGACCTTCTGGTGATACTGCCTGATCCTGGGAGGGGCATCCCTGCCTTTGTCCATACAATAAAACGTTATGGGGAATTATCCAATTACAAAATCAACATCACAAAGTCAGAAGCGTTAAGCCTTAATATTCCCAAACCCGGAATCGATAGACTGAAAAAACTTTACCCCTTCAAATGGCCCCCCAAGTTCATAACAAATCTGGGTATCAAAATTGGGAGGTCAATGGGAGAGCTCTTGGAGCTCAATATTGCACCCTTACTAAAGCAGGCTACCTCCACGGTCAACTCTTGGAAAGCCCCCTTCCTATCTTGGATGGGAAGAAAAAATCTGCTGAAAAGCATTATACTACCTAAATTCTTATATCTCTTTCAGATGCTCCCTATCTATATTCCCAAACACTACCTATCCAAAATTAACTCCTTCTTCATCAACTTTGTCTGGAATAATAAACGTCCTCGAATTAATGCCATTACACTAGCTTTACCGAGATCGGAGGGAGGCATGGGTGTACCTGATATTTTCCAATATTATAAAGCCGCTATGATCTCCAGAGTGGTTGATTGGATCAGAAAACCCACCGAAAAACTTTGGCTCCCCATTGAAGAGCACCTCGCTCCTATCCCCCTACGAACCATAACACTACTACATGATTACTCCAATTTAAATCAACCTCTTTCCAACGAATTAACTACAGCTGTACTTAAAATTTGGAGAACTGTGTTCCCCAAACTAACCCCACCTATCTCTCCAATTTTGACAATACAGGACGTCATTGGACCCATCCCCCCTAAATTACCACATAAGGACCTGCCCAGACCACCGTTACCAATTGACGCCTTTTTCATTGAAGGCTCAGTAATGAATTTCTCCGAGTTTCAGACGTCTAATCCTCATTTACACATTACTTTTCTTTACTACAAAACACTAAGGGACTATTGCTATAAAAAGAAAGACCAGCTTAATTTATTTCGCCCCATCACACCCTTTGAACAACTTTGCGCTCAACATAACCCACCAAAAAAGGTCCTATCCAAACTTTACAAAATTCTGGTTTCCGAGAAAGCCGTTGCCAAGAGAGCATTTATAGGACTCTGGGAGCGGGATCTCAACATCTCGTTCACCCAAGACCAAATCACTTCCATCTACAATAACTCACACGGACCTTCCCAATGTGTGAAGTTGCAAGAAAACTCCTATAAAGTGATATCACGATGGTATCGGTCCCCCTCCCAGATACACCTATGGCACCCATCCACTCCCGAGACATGCTGGAGATGCTGCTCCGATGTGGGCTCTTATCTACATATTTGGTGGACTTGTCCAAAAATTATGCGCTACTGGCAACTGATAGCAGACATTATATTTTCAGTACTAGGCCAAACCCCAAACCTAGACCCCCAGTCTGTACTACTCAACTTTCCCCTTTGGCCCAAAGATCCATTAATGTCCAAGCTAGCTAGTAATATCATAGCAGCTGGAAAATACCTAATCCCCACCCTGTGGAAATCTACTCTTATCCCCACAAAATAACAAACCCTAGACAAAATAGATTTACTGTATTACACAGCTGAATTAGTAGCCAATTCTCAGGAGTCTCTCACCTCCTTCCGGAATATTTGGGGACCCTGGTCCGTGTACCGCTCCAGCCCTGACTTTTTCTCAAGTACCTCTATAAACATAGGAAACTAAATGATTTCAAGCTATATCATACATGGGATGGCTCACCCTGAAGTTTCTGCCTGAATTCCCTTGCCTTGGATCAACAACCCCTCCCCCCCGCCTTCTTACCCCTCTTCTCTCGCCCTCCTTTAATCCTACCCTCCCCTTTTATTTCTCCTCATCCTCTTTTCTCCTTTCATTATTCGTAAGTTGATGAAGCACTTATCAACAGTGTTATCTTGGATCACCATGTCCTACTCTTTGTTGCAAGGAGCTAGCCCACTGATTAAAGGTTAAATTTGGGCGCTTCATCTCAGTTCCATGTAAATTACATGATTATACATGATTGTTCCTTCTTCTTTATAAGATTTATCATATTATAATGTGTTTCGTTTTAACCTGCTCCTCTTTTTTCTTTTCCTGTAATATGTATATCTCTTTTCAATAAAAAGAAAGTTGAAAGAAAGAATTATCTCTTTTTCCAGCCTTTTCTGACTATTTAAGACCCTCCCCAAACTTGTGAACAGCACTCATACATGGTCAACATGGGAAAGACAAAGGAGCATTCCAAGGCCATCAGAGACAAGATCGTGGAGGGTCACAAGGCTGGCAAGGGGTACAAAACCCTTTCCAAGGAGTTGGGCCTACCTGTCTCCACTGTTGGGAGCATCATCCGGAAGTGGAAGGCTTATGGAACTACTGTTAGCCTTCCACGGCCTGGACAGCCTTTGAAAGTTTCCTCCCGTGCCGAGGCCAGGCTTGTCCGAAGAGTCAAGGCTAACCAAAGGACAACAAGGAAGGAGCTCCAGGAAGATCTCATGGCAGTGGGGACATTGGTTTCAGTCAATACCATAAGTAACGTACTCCACTGCAATGGTCTCCGTTCCAGACGAGCCCGTAAGGTACCTTTACTTTCAAAGCGTCATGTCAAGGCTCGTCTACAGTTTGCTCATGATCACTTGGAGGACTCTGAGACTGACTGGTTCAAGGTTCTCTGGTCTGATGAGACCAAGATCGAGATCTTTGGTGCCAACCACACACGTGACGTTTGGAGACTGGATGGCACTGCATACGACCCCAAGAATACCATCCCTACAGTCAAGCATGGTGGTGGCAGCATCATGCTGTGGAGCTGTTTCTCAGCCAAGGGGCCTGGCCATCTGGTCCGCATCCATGGGAAGATGGATAGCACGGCCTACCTGGAGATTTTGGCCAAGAACCTCCGCTCCTCCATCAAGGATCTTAAGATGGGTCGTCATTTCATCTTCCAACAAGACAACGACCCAAAGCACACAGCCAAGAAAACCAAGGCCTGGTTCAAGAGGCAAAAAATCAAGGTGTTGCAGTGGCCTAGTCAGTCTCCTGACCTTAACCCAATTGAAAACTTGTGGAAGGAGCTCAAGATTAAAGTCCACATGAGACACCCAAAGAACCTAGATAACTTGGAGAAGATCTGCATGGAGGAGTGGGCCAAGATAACTCCAGAGACCTGTGCCTGCCTGATAAGGTCTTATAAAAGACGATTATTAGCTGTAATTGCAAACAAAGGTTATTGGGCAGCACGGTGGCGCAGTGGTTAGCACTGCAGCCTTGCAGCGCTGGGGTCCTGGGTTCTAATCCCACCCAGGACAACATCTGCAAAGAGTTTGTATGTTCTCTCTGTGTTTGCGTGGGTTTCCTCCGGGCACTCCGGTTTCTCTCTGTGTTTGCGTGGGTTTCCTCCGGGCACTCCGGTTTCCTCCCACATTCCAAAGACATATTGATAGGGAATTTAGATTGTGAGCCCCATCCGGGACAGTGATGATAATGTGTGCAAAACTGTAAAGCGCTGCGGAATATGTTAGCGCTATATAAAAATAAAGATTATTATTATTCCACAAAATATTAAACCTAGGGGTTGAATAATAATTGACCCACACTTTTATGTTTAAAATTTATAAAAATTTAACTGAGCAACAAAACTTTTTGGTTTGTAAGATTTATGCATCTGTTAATAAATCCTGCTCTTGTTTGAAGTTTGAAGGCTCTAACTTATTTGCCTCTTATTAAGCCTGCTAAATCTGCAGGGGGTTGAATACTACTTGTAGGCACTGTATATCCTGATACTATCAGGCCACATGTTTGCAATTTTGTACATAGGCACCTTATTGTTTATTTAACATACCTCTTCTTGTATATTGCGCATATCCTTTGTCCCTGTGTCTGTTTTTTCTACTGGTGTTCCCCCACCCATACCTAACTTGTTTATGCAATTTACACAATAAAAAATTGCGTTTTTACACTATATTTTGGACTTGTGTATTCGGTGATTTCCTCATTTTTTTCTGTTCATTTTGCCGATATGTTCAATATTTCTGTCCACCAGTAACACATAATAAGAAAATCAGAGAAGATGGGAGTACTATGGTTAAAAAATAATTATTTTATTAATAACAACATAACATATTAAAAATACATACCACACTTTACATATAACAATAGAATGATGACTATGACCACTGGTGTCAGGCACCCCATCATCAAGTGCAAAAGGCGTCTCTATAAGGTGTAAAGATAGTCGGACCAAGTGGTCTCAAATAAATCTAACAAAATGCTTACCAATAGATGGGGTGAACGGCACAAATGTGGATAGAACAGAGTCCCCAACTTACGTTTCGATTTTTTATTTGATAGCTTTCTCAAGGGGATATATAATTATGTTTCCCCCCCCCCCTTGTCTGCGGGTTTTATTACGACATCTGAAAGATTTTTCAATTTGTCCATGCTTTGACATTCTTTAAAGCTCATACTGCCATAGTTTGTGTCGTGGTATTTTTTTTAAATCCTCACTCACGTTTTTAACAAAAAGATCAATATTTGAGAAAGCTATCAAATCAAAAAGAGAAACGTACGTTGGGGGCTCTGTTTTATCCACATTTGTGCCGTTCACCCCATCTATTGGTAAGCATTTTGTTAGATTTATTTGAGACCACTTGGTCTGACTATCTTTGCACCTTATAGAGACGCCTTTTGCACTTTATGATGGGGTGCCTGGCACCGCTGGTCATAGTCATCATTCTATTGTTATATGTAATGTGTGGTATTTATTTTTAATATGATATATTGTTATTAATAAAATAATTATTTTTTAACCATAATACTCCCATCTTCTCTGATTTTCTTGCTAGTATATGGAGTTGGTTACTCCTTTTCCTCTTAGGATATTGCATTGCACTACTTAGTGTATAGTCTTTGGATAATGTGGTTATCTGGTATTTATATACAGTAACACATAATGCATAATTATATGATATAACACTTTTATTTACAATATTTATGGTCATTTATCTCATGTGTACTGTACCTTTGAGGCTTTCATTTAATCTTAATTTACATACTGTGTTCTGCACAGGGTTCTCCATGAACTTTAAAGCTAAGGAATAGTCCTGGCTTGGTCAAGTTAATCAACTGTTTGGTAGCGGTGGGTCTAATACCAGTGGTACTGGTGGTCAGAGTTCAACAGATTTTAATTTCCCCATTAAAATTTTATTACACAAAAGGACCAGATTATGGTGAAATAAGGCCTTTCTCCAAAAGTATATATCAAAAAATCTTATCCCCTAGGGCTCTACGGGTACGGGTCATACCCTCATTCCCCATCAAAGATAGTCACTTTATAAAAAGTTGGGAAGATATTTGCAATAGCACTGCCAAGAAATTTATGGAATTATTGATTAATTTAAATACCAAAACTATTGCAAATATTGATCAAAAACTTGAGACCACATACACTTTGGCTAAAACTAAATTGACAATGGAAAGGTTTCAGTCAATTAACCTTGCCATGGAAAAAAAACTTTATACATGGGTAAAAAAAAATCCATGAAAACCACGCCAATAAATAGTAAGGCAAGAGATAATAAAGATCTACAAACAAATAACATCTATCAATGGAAAAGATCTCCTACTTCAGATCCTAACCGGATCCGCAATACATCCATCTCCTCGATTGCATTTCTTGGCGAGTACTCCGATGCCAACACATCATCTTCTGTATCCTTCAAAAGACTCATAAAAGTGTAAACGGACCCTACGTAATCTACCTTACAGATGCAACCTTGAACATTCTCCTGATGACAAACGTAATAAGGTAATCAATTTAGGCTCACATCTGTTGTCAACTGTAGATTTAGAGGTCCTTGATAAAGGAATGTCTATTTGTCCTGATGCCAATTTTGACACATTTTCTGCTACCAATGTCTTGCATATCTTTGCAAGATCCCTAATATTAAAAAAAACATTTTCATGATCAGAATATCCGTAACCTATTTCCAACATACATGGAACAAGGACACATTACAAATACTAAACGAACTCGCCTATGAACACTCCACACCCGAAGGAGGTAAGATTCCTCCCAGTATTTTTTCCCGTTCTGAAAAAATTCTCCCCTTTTCAACCTGCTCAAATATTGATCTTTTTGTTAAAAACCTGAGTGAGGATTTAAAAAAGATATCACGGCACAAACTATGGCAGTATGAGCTTGAAAGAACATCAAAGCCGGGAAAAATTTAAAAATCTTTCGGATGTCGTAAAAAAAAAAAAAAGCAGACAAGGGGGGCAACATAGTTATATAGCCAACATCCATGTATGAAACGGGGGAGTTTAAACAGCTAAAAAATAGGGAATGTTATAAAAAACTCACCTATAATCCACTGATATCATTTTCTTCTAAACTAAACGGTATCTTGGATAAAGCCAATATTAATGGTGTTATCACAAAGGAATTACTCCAAGCACTAACGTTAAAAGAACCAACTATGCCTACAGCCTACATTCAACCTTGAATGCCCCCCCTGGGAGACCGATTGTTTGTGGTGACCAGAATTTTTTAGAAAACGTTGACAAATTCATAGATTTTAAACTCCAACCATTGGTCAAGTTTCTCCCCTCATTTACCTCAACACGGGCAATTTCCTAAAAAAGATTGATGTTCTTCACCTTGATGATGACACTCTGCTAGTTACATGTGATGTCGAATCACTGTACACCAGTATTAAACATATTGATGGTGTACATGCCAAGTCTTTCTTCATCATGTCAGACAACTCTCCTGCCATGAATGATTTTTTTACAGAATTACTTGATTTTTGCCTCACGCATTTTTTTCATGTTTAAGGTGTCCTTCAACCTACAGCTCCAAGGTACAGCTATGGGCGCATCCTATGCACCATCATATGCCAGCCTCTTTTGGACATGGTACATAGATTAAATTTTCTTCATTAGGCTAGGTACAATTGAAACCCTTTATGAATTTATGTCCCAATTAAACAGAAATGAGTTGCATATACATCTAACCTACAACCATGATGTCAACCATATTGAATTTTTGGACGTAATAGTCAAATGAGACCTGAATAACATACTTCAAACTGACATCCTCAGGAAACCCACATAAACCTATGTGCTCTTACATGCGTCCTCTTCTCACCACACATCTTTAATCCATTCCATACCTCCGACTCAGACGCCTTTGCTTTACAGACATGGATTTTGAGACATAGGCTAGAGAACTCAAGGAAAGGTTTATTAATTGTGGCTGCAGCCACCGCAGCATTCAGAAAGCTTATGATAGAGCAAAACATTCTATGACGAATAATTTACTGTATTCCCCTCATAAGCCATCAACATTAACTCAGGTTCAATTCATCACTGACTATCATGCTCTGTCTCAATTAAAGAAAAATTCACTCAAAAAATCATGGCCCATCCTCTTAGCAGATCAGACATTAGCCAAAAATATTGCACGTGAACCGAGTATTACCTTTCGTCGCTCAAAAAACTTAGGAGACAAATTAGTGAGAAGTCACTATCAGACTGACACAAAAACCTTCCTGACTCAATTTCAACAACGGAAAGGCAGTTTTCCATGTGGTCATTGTATTGCCTAACCTTACATTGACAGAATCAACACTTTTGATAACGCCGCAGAATCCAAGACCTTCACGATTAATCACTATATTAACTGCGAAACAAAAGCGTTTATATAGTATGCTAGATGTTCTTGCCCAAAAATCTATGTTGGCCTCACGACTTGACAAATTGGAGATATGAGTACGGGAACACGTCAATGCAAAAAGCAACAGAGTAGAGTAGCCACACCATAAGCATACCCTCTGGGTCAAAGTAGAATCAGCTGTGGAGGATATCCACTATTAAAACATAGCTTTTAATAATAAATTTTAGATATTGAACACCCAAAATTAGACACAAACAAAACAAAAAAGTGCTCAAGTGAACCAGTGCTCAGAATTAAAATTTGGATTGATCTCACCAAAGATGACGGACAATGGTATACTTCCAGCTGTAAGCATGAGGTCCGGGGTTGTGAAATAGAGGCAGGGCTAGGAGTGCACTATCTACCCTGTATACCCCTGTGTAGCTTCTGTCCTCACAAGGACAGGCCCCAAATGGACCTCACTAAGGAAAACCGCCACACCAAAATGTAGATGAAGGCAAAGTTATTTCTTCTCCCAGACATAAATCCTTTTCCTCCCTACGCGTTTCAACTCCAGTCACGGAGAATCTTCAGGGTTCAATAAAGATAGGTGCCAATAGGCACAGAAAGTCCAAATACAAGTCCGTACATATCATGGGTCCTGCAGTGCCTATGTGCCCCAAAGTAGAGATGACTGTCTGTCTCCGCAGTCTAAGATAAGTCCTCAACTGTCTCAGGGAAGTCTCTCTTTATACATCCATTTGCCCACCCACATTGAGTGACGTAAAGGTGTAAGTAAATGATGAAACCCGCAGTGGGACCCAGATGACACCGCATTGAAACAAGGTGGAGATATGTACTCTCAGTGCGGGAGATCAGTGGCATTACCGTCCAGTGTTTGCGCCCAAGGCACGTATGTACTCATAACCCAGGCACCCTAATTAAAGCATCACGATCTTACCGGTGCCCGCCCCTACCTCCGGTCAGCGCGCTAGTCGGTATGGAACACGGGATGATAAAAAGGGGGCGGAGTATCGACATAGTACTCACCGCACGCTAGTGCCGAAGTGCCGGAGCAGCAGTGCGTACCAACAATAACACGTGGAGCGTGTGTATACCAGAAGTTGACGCGCCATGTTGTGTGCGTCACATCCTGGCTGAGTCGCCGGAGTCTCGGGAAATCGACAATCAAAAGTTATCAAGAGTGGGGGATTACACAAATATACATAGTCCCGCAGGAGGGTACAGAGACAGGATGATGTTGCATAAAAAAATTATTAAGTAAACGTGGCTAATGAGCCCAAAAGAGGATAAGATGGAGGGTGTCATATAACACTTATACAAAAAGCCAGTGGGCACAGTTAGACAAAGACACCTGCCCCAATATAGACTTATACAATGCAGAAATGATGAGACGTATATTGGTAGAAAATGAGGAGAATAGAACCAAGTATAAACAAGATTTGGGTGCCCAAATATAAGGTAGTCCAGTACCCAAATAACAGTGTCACATACTGAAATCAGGTTGACACCTAGTCAAAAAGTGTGTAGGGCTAGTATGGGAAATAGCATTGGCTAGATCTCATAAGGTCATAATAGACCAACAAAACTCTTGCTTTCTTTAGCTATGTAGTCTGACCGAAGGCCCATCAGGCAAAACCCAATGTAATTAAGTGGATGTCGCGTAAAGTCGGCGTAGGCATAGGATATAGGAGACAGGAGGGGGGAAGAAGGGAGGTAGGTTAGAGGAGAGGAAGGGTGTGGGTGGGGAAGGGACATACATTAGAGGAAACAGCCATAACTAAGTTGCTCATTCAAGCCCTGGGGTTGACATGTATCCAGGAGAAAGATCCAGCTTGCCTCTCTCTGCAGGAGCATCTTGTCAAAGTCACCCCCCAGGAGGCATATGTACTCTGTCAATTCCCATGAACCGCAAAACCCTGGAGTCACCTCCATGTGTGCCACTGACATACTTTGCACTCGGGGTGTCCCTCTTGTTGCGTACATCACCAAGTTGTTCGCCCACCCGTCTCCTGAACTCTCTGGTGGTTTTTCCGATGTAGGTGATGCCACACTTATGTAACCCTATATATGATGCCTGTGGTTTTGCAGTTAATGAATTCTCTAATGGCAAAGGTCTGTTGTGTATTGTCAACAAAAAATTCCTTTCCAGTGTTAATGGATTCACACGCCACACAGGTCCCACATTTATAGCATCCTGCTGGTTTTTTGGGCAACCATGTCTCCTTCCTAGGAGTAGTGAAGTGACTATGCACAAGTCTATCCCCTAGAGTCCTTCCCCTCCGATAGGTAATGTTTGGTTCTTTACGAATAACGTCCTCCAAATCCCCATCCATCCCCAAAATTCCCCAGTGACAGACTCTGCCCCATTGTTAAAAGTACAAATCAATCTGGTTTCCCTTAGGTGTATTGTCCTCCCTATTTTGGGGCACTACCTCTAGTCCATTGGCATGTTGGAAGGCCTCCCTGAGAATCCAGTCTGGATATCCCCTAGCCAGGAACCTCTGCCTGAGGTCATCCGCCTTAGTTTTGAAATCCCCCTGACTGGAGCAGTTACGGCATAACCTCAGATACTGACCCTTTGGGATGCCCTTTTTCAGGGAATAGGGATGGTGGCTATCCCATCTCAGTAAAGAGTTGGTTGCCATAGGCTTCCTGTACACAGTGGTTTCCAGACAGTCTCCCCTCTCTGACTTTGTGATGAGGATATCCAGGAAGGGTAACTTATCCTCTTGTATCTCATAAGTGAATTTTAAGCCAATCTCATTCATGTTAAGGGATGCAATGAAATCACAAAAGACATCCTTAGTGTCCCTTCAAAGTATAAAAATATCAATATATCTGACCAATAGGTCAACAAGGGCCAGGTAATCCTCATAAGTCTCAAAGAAGGCAATGCTGTCCTCCCACCAGCCCAGGAACAGATTAGCGTAAGTTGGCGCACATGAGCTGCCCATGGCGATGCCCCTGAGCTGGTGGAGGACTTTGCCATCAAAACAGAAATAATTGTTGTTTAACACAATCTCAAGGAGGGTAATGACCAACTCATTATGAGCCCTATATTGGCACCCCCAGTGTCGAGGAAATGTTGTACCCCCCAGATACCACAATGGTGTGGAATTGAGGAGTACAGAGCCTCCACAGCAATGCTGGCTAGGAGGGTGCCAGGTTCCAGGGAGATGCCTTCCAGTCTACAAAGTAGGTCCATGGTGTCTCTTACGTAGGAGGGGAGTGAGGTCACAAATGGTCTCAGAATTCTGTCAATGTAAATACCCCCATTTTGACCAACACTCCCTATCCTCGAGACAATGGGTCTACCTTTAAGCGGATCCAGGCCTTTGTGGACCTTTGGGAGGGCATAAAAAGTGGGCATGACCGGATGAAGGGGTAGGAGAAGTAGGAACTCATCTTCACTGATTAGTTTCTCAGTTTTAGCTTTGGATAAAATCGTCCTCAAATCTGACAAACATTTAGTGGTTGGGTTTTGTGTCACACGAGCATATGTGGTCTGGTCATTTAATAATGATAGGCACATATCTCTATATTGGTCAATCCCCATCACAACCACATTCCCACCCTTGTCGGATGGTTTAAAAATCAATGATTTGTCCCTTTCCAATCCCCGAAGAGCCTCCATTTGTTCCCTGCTAAGATTGTGTCGGGATTGATTCCGGGCAGATTCTTTTATATAGCTGGTGCTAAGATTTAGAAAGACACCGATAGCAGATAGATCCCCCCCAACCGGCGCCATATCTTTTCTGGGATTTTTGAGTTGGGTAAAAGGGCCATGCCCATCACTTGTGGCTGGTATAGTGTCCAGGCTTGCCAAGAGTTGTACGTCAGGTAACATATCAGAAGGAATACTCAATTCGTAGGAAGTTTTTTTTTTCTTTCTGTTTAAAGAACTTGTGCCACTTAAGTTTCCTGGTGAACAAGTTCAAGTCCTTAATCATATCAAAAAGAACGAAGTCAGAACTGGGTACAAATGGCAGCCCCTTGGACAGGACCGACATTTCGACCGCCGTAAGTTGTCTGTCTGATAGGTTTAAAACCTGTGACTCTCCTCCCTGTTGAAGGGATTGCGGCTTCGGAGTTGGTACGGCCGATCTAAAAAAACAGTCCTTGGGATAGAAGACTGAAATCTCTCTCCTCTACGATAACCACTGCCCCTCCTCCTCTGTCGACCCCTTTGGATAGGCCCTCTAGCCTCTGTTTCTGAGAGGTCTGTCTCAGTAGTGGACAGATCTGTCTCTCTCCTCCGTCCGGTCTATCCACCACCACCTGATATATTTTACTATCTTTAAAATCTTGCAGGTCTCTGAGGTATTGTTTATGCTTCCTTTCCTTTAGGTTATACTGAAATTTCTCAATGGAGTTCTGTAATTGACTCTCTTTGACAGTAAAGTCACTTGCTGATTTAAATTTCTTTGTAATTTCGATTTGTTCTTTAAGTTTGTTGTTCAACCTAAACAAATTATTTTTTTCCTCATTAATCAGGATTTGCATAAAGCTCGGAGAACTGCAAGTCGCCTCCTTTTCCTGGAGGTTCATCAGCTCGGGGGTCCTGCACCGTGCTGCTGGGATGAGAGAGATACGTAAACCTCTTGGGACAAGACATCACTGCTGCACTAAATGAGGAAGACATCTGTGAAGAGCAGAACAAAAATGATTACCTCAATGAACAAAAAAAAAAAAAAAGAATTTGTGATAAATATTGACCTGTCCATTCAAGGACATTTTAGCTATAGTATGAAATCCTGTTTTTCTTGTCTGTGGAATTGCCTTTGTACTGTTTGTTGTGAAACTGCCGCCCACGAAACTGTTTTCTTTTCTTTTCTTTCTTTCCTGTTTTGTCTCTTTGTTTAAACATGCAAAACTTGTATAACCACTAAACCTACTGAAACAACTATATAAAGAAGGGATAGCACGTTGAAGGCAGGCGTGCTTCAGAGACTTCCCAGTGATACACTATACAAGACGTGTCTTGTGTATTATTTCTGGTGATTCCCCACTTCCAAAGGCTGCTCCGACTGAGTGTGATCCCGACAACATCTCTACTCTAAAAATAATTCCAAAACATTTTAAATTATTCTACAATTGTGATCCGTCGGCGTTGAGAGTGAGAGGTATTGATAAAATCACATCCTCTATACGAGGTGGTAATGTCAGCCAAAATCTAGCACAAAAAGAAACTCGATGGATTTGGATGCTTAATACCTTATACCCTCATGGCCTAAACGAAAATATCAGTTTTCACTCCATTTCTCTGACCTCGCAGTTATCCAGTAGTTTTATTCTATTTTAATCTACGGTAGTTAATTATTCATTATTGTCTTTTTAACTAATTCGTAACATTTTTTATTATGTGATCACATTATCATTTGCACACATTTTTCACTTTTTCATATATATTTTTGAAAGGACGTGTTATATTTATTTTTTATTATATTGTTTATGCATATTTAATAACTGTCATTTTTACATTTACTTTAGTTACTTTCCATGTATTATATTGGTATCCATGTACCCCTGTGGCTTGTCCCTCCCTCTATTGGCACTGCTCCTCTCTGGTCGGTTGGTCTTCAATCCTGTGGACTGCTATCTTCCCGATGTCAGCTCCACTCCATGAGACCTGTCTTTATGGAGAATGACAAATATTTTAACCCTTAATCCCATATGACGTACTATCCCGTCAAGGTGACCTGGGATTTAATTCCCAGTGACGGGATAGTACGTCATATGCAATCGGCCGCGCTCACGGGGGGAGCGCGGCCAATCGTGGCCGGGTGTCAGCTGACTATCGCAGCTGACATCTGGCACTATGTGCCCCCGGCACAATAACCTCCGGCACACTGCGATCAAACATGATCGCAACGTTCCGGGGCATAGGGAAGCATCGCGCAGGGAGGGGGCTCCCTGCGGGCTTCCCTGAGACCCTCGGTACAAGGCGATGTGCTCACCTTGTACCGAGCGTCTCCTCCCTGCAGGCACCGGATCCAAAATGGCCGTGGGGCTACGTCTGGGTCCTGCGGGGAGGTGGCTTACCAGTGCCTGCTCAGAGCAGGCGCCGGGATGCCTCCAGCAGTGCACGTCAGATTGCTGATCTGACACAGTGCACAGCAAAGTGTCAGATCAGCGATCTATCACTATATAGTGATGTCCCCCCTGGGACAAAGTGATAATGTAAAAAAATATATATATTTAGATGCGTAAAAAAAAAAAAACCTAAATAAAGAAAATATATATATATATTGTTCCCATAAATACATTTCTTTATCTAAAAAAAAGAACAATAAAAATACACATATTTAGTATCACCGTGACCTATAAAACTGTCCCACTAGTTAACCCCTTCAGTGAACACCGTAAAAAAAAAATGAGGCAAAAAACGCTTTATTACCATACCGCCGAACAAAAAGTGAAATAACACGCGATCAAAAAGACGGATATAAATAAACATGGTACCGCTGAAAACGTCATCTTGTCCCGCAAAAAACGAGCCAAAATAGAGCATCATCAGCGAAAAAATAAAAAAGTTATAGTCCTCAGAATAAAGCGATGCAAAAATAATTATTTTTTCTATAAAATAGTTTTTATCGTATAAAAGCGCCAAAACATAAAAAAATGATATAAATGAGGTATCGCTGTAATCGTACTGACCCGAAGAATAAAACTGCTTTATCAATTTTACCAAGCATGGAACGGTATAAACGCCCCCCACAAAAGAAATTCATGAATAGCTGGTTTTTGATCATTCTGCCTCACAAAAATCGGAATAAAAAGCGATCAAAAAATGTCACGTGCCCGAATATGTTACCAATAAAAATGTCAACTCATCCCGCAAAAACAAGACCTCACATGACTCTGTGGACCAAAATATGGAAAAATTATAGCTCTCAAAATATGGAGACGCAAAAACTATTTTTTGCAATACAAAGCGTCTTTCAGTGTGTGACGGCTGCCAATCATAAAAATCCGCTAAAAAAATCAGCTATAAAAATAAATCAAACCCCCCTTCATCACCCCCTTAGTTAGGGAAAATAATACAATTAAAAAAATGTATTTATTTCCATTTTCCCATTAGGATTAGGGCTAGGGTTAGGGCTAGGGTTAGGGCTAGGGTTAGGGTTGGGGCTATGGTTAGGGCTACAGTTAGGGTTGGGGCTAAAGTTAGGGTTAGGGCTGGGGCTAAAGTTAGGGTTAGGGTTGGGGGGTGTTGGAGTTAGGGGTGTGGTTGGGGTTAGGGGTGTGGTTGGGATTAGGGTTAGGGGTGTGTTTGGATTAGGGTTTCAGTTATAATTGGGGGTTTCCACTGTTTAGGCACATCAGGGGCTCTCCAAACGTGACATGGTGTCCGATCTCAATTCCAGCCAATTCTGTGTTGAAAAAGTAAAACAGTGCTTCTTCCCTTCCGATCTCTCCCGTGCACCCAAACAGGGGTTTACCCCAACACATGGGGTATCAGCGTACTCAGGACAAATTGGGCAACAACTTTTGGGGTTCAATTTCTCCTGTTACACTTGGAAAAATACAAAACTGGGGGCTAAAAAATAATTTTTGTGAAAAAAAAAATGATTTTTTATTTTCAGGGCTCTGCGTTATAAACTGTAGTGAAACACTTGGGGGTTCACAGTTCTCACAACACATCTAGATAAGTTCCTTGAGGGGGTCTAGTTTCCAATATGGGGTTACTTGTGGGGGGTTTCTACTGTTTAGGTACATTAGGGGCTCTGCAAATGCAACGTGATGCCTGCAGACCAATCCAATCATGCAAGTCTGCATTCCAAATGGCGCTCCCTCCCTTTCGAGCTCTGCCATGCGCCCAAACGGTGGTTCCCCTCACATATAGGGTATCCGTGTACTCAGAACAAATTGGACAACAGCTTTTGGGGTTCAATTTCTCCTGTTACCCATGGGAAAATACAAAACTGGGGGCTAAAAAATAATTTTGGGGGAAAAACATGATTTTTTTTTTTTCACGGCTCTGCGTTATAAACTGTAGTGAAACACTTGGGGGTTCAAAGCTCTCACAACACATCTAGATAAGTTCTTAAGGGTGTCTACTTTCCAAAATGGTGTCACTTGTGGGGGTTCAATGTTTTGGCACATCAGGGGCTCTCAAAACGCAACATGGTGTCCCATCTCAATTCCTGTCAATTTTGCATTGAAAAGTCAAACGGCGGTCCTTCCCTTCTGAGCTCTGCCATGCGTCCAAACAGTGGTTTACCCCCACATATGGGTATCAGCATACTCTGGACAAATTGCACAACAACTTATGGGGTACAATTTCTTCTGGTACCCTTGGGAAAATAAAAAATTGGGGGTGAAAAGTTCATTTTTGTGAAAAAATATTATTTTTTATTTTTACAGCTCTACATTATAAACTTCTGTGAAGCACTTGGTGGGTCAAAGTGCTCGCCACACATCTAGATAAGTTCCTTAGGGGGTCTACTTTCCAAAATGGTGTCACTTGTGGGGGGTTTCAATGTTTAGGCACATCAGGGGCTCTCCAAACACAACATGGCGTCCCATCTCAATTCCAGTCAATTTTGCATTGAAAACTCAAATGGCGCTCCTTCCCTCCCGAGCTCTGCCATGCGCCCAAACAGTAGTTTACCCCCATATATGGGGTATGGGCGTACTTAGGACAATTTGTGCAACAACTTTTGGAGTCCATTTTCTCCTGTTACCCTTGGTAAAATAAACAAATTGGAGCTGAAGTAAATTTTTTGTGAAAAAAAGTTAAATGTTCATTTTTTTTTAAACATTCCAAAAATTCCTGTGAAACACCTGAAGGGTTAATAAACTTCTTGAATGTGGTTTTGAGCACCTTGAGGGGTGCAGTTTTTAGAATGGTGTCACACTTGGGTATTTTCTATCATATAGACCCCTCAAAATGACTTCAAATGAGATGTGGTCCCTAAAAAAAATGGTGTTGTAAAAATGAGAAATTGCTGGTCAAATTTTAACCCTTATAACTCTTTTTGGTTCCAAAATTGTGCTGATGTAAAGTAGACATGTGGGAAATGTTACTTATTAAGTATTTTGTGTGACATATCTCTGTGATTTAAGGGCATAAAAATTCAAAGTTGGAAAATTGCAATTTTAAAAAGTTTCACCAAATTTCCATTTTTTTCACAAATAAATGCAGGTAATATCAAAGAAATGTTACCACTATCATGAAGCCCAATATCTCACGAGAAAACAAAGTCAGAATCAGTTCCAGAGTTATAACCTCATAAAGGGACAGTGGTCAGAATTGTAAAAATTGGCCCGGTCATTAACGTTCAAACCACCCTTGGGGCTTAAGGGGTTAATAATTACTTGCTCTTCAAAAGATGCTTCTTCAACAATTTTTATCATCATGATGTCTGTATATATTCGTATATATATGTGGATATTGATTTTTTCAATTTTTTCATTTATATTCCCCCAAGTACGTATGCACTGTTCTCACTATTGTTTTTTTCTTTATATATTGATTGTATACTTTATATTCTTTTATTTAATTTCTCCTCACCCCCTTTTCATTTATATACGCATCATGTGAATTATCTTATTTTTCTTCACATAGTTTTTACTTTTACCTCACATTTTCATACTCACTTCATTTTTACACATCACCCCTTCATATCCGCATTTCTATCATCAGCATCACATAGTTTTATAATTTCTATATATTACTCTTCACTATTGTTTTCCACTACTTTCTGCCACTTTTTTCTTTTTCCTTCCCTTCTTTCCTTATTATATTTTTTTTTACCTGCCCTGCAGGACCTTATATTTACCTTCCAAGACCTTCTCCCATGTGACCCATATGTCTAAGTATCTCCAATGGCAGCAGGCCGGGTGGAAGGCACTCCTACACTGCGTTCCAGGTTGCTCTGACCGTGGTACTCGCGCCCCTGTGACGCCGTGTCGGTGGTCATGTGAGTCTCCGGGTAACCTCCAGTGCGGATGCACCATGCCTGCTCCCACTCCAATTGGCTGCACCCTCTTATATACACCCTTATATAGACACATCTTATATACAAAAAAGTGTGAAACAACTGAAATTATGTCTTATATTCTAGGTTCTTCAAAGTAGCCACCTTTTGCTTTGATGACTGCTTTGCACACTCTTGGCATTCTCTTGATGAGCTTCAAGAGGTAGTCACCGGGAATGGTTTTCACTTCACAGGTGTGCCCTGTCAGGTTTAATAAGTGGGATTTCTTGCCTTATAAATAGGGTTGGGACCACCAAACTCCGCTATGAAGACCAAAGAGCTGTTGAAGGACACCAGAAACAAAATTGCAGCCCTGCGCCAGGCTGGGAAGACTGAATCTGCAATGTGTAATGAAATCAACTGTGGGAGCAATAATAAGAAAATGGAAAACATACAAGACCACTGATAATCTCCCTCGATCTGGGGCTTCACGCAAGATCTCACCCTGTGGGGTCAAAATGATCACAAGAAAGGGGAGCAAAAATCCCAGAACCACACGGGGGACCTAGTGAATGACCTGCACAGAGCTGGGACCACAGTAACAAAGACTACCATCAGTAACACACTACGCCGCCAGGGACTCAGACCCTGCAGTGTCACACATGCCCCCCTGCTTAAGCCAGTACATGTCCAGGCCCGTCTGAAGTTTGCTAGAGTGCATTTGGATTATCCAGAAGAGTATTGGGAGAATGTCCTATGGTCTGATGAAACCAAAGTAGAACTGTTTGGTAGAAACAAAACTCATCGTGTTTGGAGGATACAGAATGCCGAGTTGCATCCAAAGAACACCATACCTACTGTGAAACATGGGGGTGGCAATATAATGCTTTGGGGCTGTTTCTCTGCAAAGGGACCAGGACGACAGATCCGTGTACATGAAAGAATGAATGGGGCCATGTATCGTGAGATTTTGAGTGCAAACCTCCTTCCATCAGCCATGGCATTGAAGATGAAACGTGGATGGGTCTTTCAGCAAGATAATGATCCCAGGCACACCACCAGGGCAACGAAGGAGTAGCTTCGTAAGAAGCATATGAAGGTTCTGAAGTGGCCTAGCCAGTCTCCAGATATCAACCCCATAGAAAACCTTTGGAGGGAGTTGAAAGTCCGTGTTGCCAAGCGAAAAGCCAAAAACATCACTGCTCTAGAGGAGATCTGCATGGAGGAATGGGCCAACATACCAACAACAGTGTGTGGCAACCTTGTGAAGACTTACAGAAAACGTTTGACCTCTGTCATTGCCAACAAAGGATATATTACAAAGTATTGAGATTAACTTTTGTTAATGACCAAATACTTATTTTCCACCATAATTTGCAAAATAAATCTTTCCAAATCAGACAAGATGATTTTCTGGATTTTTTTTCTCATTTTGACTAGTTGTGGTCTACCTATGATAGATGCCTCTCATCTTTTTAAGTGGGAGAACTTGCACAATTGGGGGCTGACTAAATTATTTTTTCCCCCCACTGTATGTACTATGGACAAGTTTGTGCTCATTTGATTGCGTGAAGTGTATGTGTGTAATGTGTGATTTTATATGTGTGTACAATGTGAATTACAGTAAATTAGAATTCAGAAAGCTGAGTGGGAGTCGGGCCTGACTTTATAGATTACGATTCATGATAGGGAATTAGAAACATGGATTCCGCAATGCTAATCTGTGATAACGCACAATAACACACATTTGGATAGTTTTTTTAAACATTGAAATTCCAACAACAAGAAGGAAAATTTGTGGAATTATGGAAATCACAGGATGAAGATGTCACTGATCTACAAACAATGAAAAAGTGGGAAATTATTTTTGAAACATTTGGATTTCTTCCGTCTACAGTCTGAGCCACGTGCAGAAATCCCAGCACTTACAGCTGAGGTTGTTGATCATTAGGATTCGCTACTAGTAGCTCCTGTGCAGTCACCGACCATTAAAGTCCCAGATGTGCTCGATGGGAGATGGGTCTGGAGACTCTGCAGGCCATGGTAGCACGCTTAGGCCATGCAGGCTTCTTACAACAGCATGAGCAACTTTGTTGAGTTGAAAAATGATTCCTGGAAGGTTCTTGAGGATGCAGATAATTAGGATTCGCTGCTGGTAGTTCCTGTGCAATCACCAACCATTAAAGTCCCACATGTGCTCAATGGGAGACAAGTCTGGAGACTCTGCAGGCCATCATAGCACGCTCAGGCCATGCAGGCTTCTTACATGAGCAACATCGTTGAGTTGAAAAATAGTTCCTGGGATACTTTGGAGAAGTGGCCGTAGCACTAGTTCCATGACCAAATTAATGTAACTCCGAGCTGCTGGTGCCGGGGTGGGGAACCTTATTCCAGCCGGAAGCCATTTGGAAATTTCTACCATCATCCAGGGGCCACATAAAAATGATCACCTTGAAAATTACCCTGGTATATTTAGTCAAACAATTAATTACAGTAACTCACCCTTAATGTGACGGCTGGAGCTGCTTTCTTTTTGGTGCAGCTGTGATGTTAGGTGATGCTGATCATGTTGCTTCTCACTGCTGCTTTTCCAGGGGTGGCACGAAGATCACGGGGGGGTTCACAGAAATCACAGGGAGGGCACAAAGATCAAAGGAGGGCACATAGCTGGGGGACACAGAGATCACGGAGGGGCGCATTGATGGGGGCACATAGCTGGAGGGGACAGAGATCACAGGAGGTGCAGATCACAGAGCACAAATATCACAGGGGGTACATAGCAGGGGGCATAGGGATCACAGGAGGCACAAAGCTGGGAGCCACAGAGATCACAGGGATGCACATAGCTGGGGGGCACAGAGATCACAGGGGGCATATAGCTAGAGAGCACAGAAATCACAGGGGGGCACAAAGATCAAAGGAGGGCACATAACAGGGGCACGGAGATCACAGAGGGCCACATAGCTGGGGGGGACATAGCTGGAGGGGACAGATCACAGGGGGCACAGATCACATGGGAGCACAAATATTGCAGGGGGTACATAGCAGGGGGGCACAGGGATCACAGGGGGCACATAGATCACAGGGGGGCACAAAGCTGGGAGCCACAGAGATCACAGAGATCACAGGGATGCACATAGGTGGGGGGCACAGATGACAGGGGGGCATGTAGCTGGAGGGTACAGAAATCACAGGGGGAACAGATCACAGGGGGGTACATAGCTGGGGGGCATATAGCTGGAGGGGCAGAGAGATCACAGGGGGCACATAGCTGGGGGCACAGAGATCACAGGGGGCATACATCTGCAGTTGGCAGAGAGATCACAGGAGGAACAGAGATCACTGAGGGGCACAGAAATCACAGGGGGCACATAGCTGGGGTGACAGGGATCACAGAAGGGGCACAGAGATGACATGGGAGCACATACCTGGGAGGCACAGAGATGACAGGGGGCTTATAGTTGGGGGGAAAGAGATCATATTGGGGCACATAGCAGAGACGCACAGAGATCACAATGGGCACATAGATTAGCTGAGGGACACAGATCACCTGCAGACACAGAGCTGCCAGCACAGAGATCTCTTTGGCGACAGCAGCTCCTCTTCCAGAACCGGAGAGCATTTGTCACTAGCCCTGCCCATCCCAGTGCTAACCCCGCCCACCCCATCAATAACCCCACCCTGATGACACCATTCATGTGCAGGGCAGGCAGCGTTCTGTGATGAATGCTGCGTGCCGTGCACTTGGAGTTGAAGGGTTGGCAGCCAGCAGGATGCGGCTGCCGCCCGGTCATTGCGGACTTCGGGGACCTTCCCGCGGGCCGCATGAAAAGTCACCATGGGCCGCATGCGGGCCGGAGGTACACCACCCCTGTTTTAGTGGCTTGGAATAAAAACTAGATTGGTCCGGCTACCGAACATTATGCCACCCCACACCATAATTCTGGGAGTAGGACCGGTGTGATGTTCTCTCATGAAGACCTCTTCATGGAGTTGCGCATGTGGTCTCCAAATAGAGATCAGAGGGTGGAATGGAGCAACAGAGACTGGAATGGAGGTGTACCTCCTTCAGCGAGTCCCACTTTTGTCTTGGATGCAATGATAGCCAGAGATTGGTCTAGAGACCACGCGGACAACGCCATGAAAAGGTCTCAATGCACATGTATTATACAATTTTTTGCATATTTTTCTTTTTACTTACATAGACCTGCGTATGAGCCGTGTCATAACGGGCTGTTATTGCTTGTTTATAACCGGCCACGATTTGCTGACTCAGTAGCACTTTGCTTACATTGCTGAGTGCAAAACAAGGACAGTACAAAGAGTTCACAGCATCCGACCCGTCATGTCATTAAATGTCTATCAGGAACACTCACATGCACAGGAGAACTTGTTACCTAGTAATACTTTGTCATTAGGAGGACTGAGCCATGCAGGGGAATACAAAGCAAACAACTCCTGTCCTGCCGGCCATCACCAGAGGAAATGGCCAGCAATTTGGGGAAAAGAGAAAAAGTGCCTGAAAGCATAATCTGAGAAATTATATGTCATTTTATATGTAATTTACTCCTTTCATGGAGACCTCCATACATTGTACCATTCCGTGGTATCATTCCATTTCACCCTCTCTTTCCTATCTGCTCTTAAGTTTAGTACATTTTCTATATGCAGAATGTTGCGGAAATTTATGAATTCACAGAGTATAGTGTTACCTAATTAAAGTTTGTAAGTGTTTTATTTGGGGAAGCCCATAACAAAAACTTTAAAAAAGTTTTCAAGTGTGCCATAAAACAGTATAAAATCAAAATCAGCAATACTAACCTCCACTGATCACTGGACACCGTCTTTTCGAATAACGCTGGGACCTTACTGGTCTCTGCTTCTGTGTTAATTCAGCTCAGCCAATCAGTGTCTGGGGTGTGTCACTGCTCTGGCTGGTGATTGGCTAAAATTAGGAAGTTATCTTTCATCAGATAGGGGATAACTTCCTGATCATTGGACTTCTGCCGTTCCCAAGAACCAGGGTTCTGAATAGCTCTGCATGAATGGGACGGTGGTAGATCAGGTCCACATCTACTCTTAATAAGACCGTAGGAAATCGCCGAGTACAAGGTTACCATTTTCTCAAAATGTCACCTTATCGATGACCTCCCATCACCCTCCATCCCAATACTTGCCTAAAAGTGGATGTGCATTACCCTTGTTCAAACTTCATCCAAAGTTTTGGCAAAATTGCAAAAAAAAAATCATATTTTTGGTAACGTATTGTGTCATGCATTTGTATGTTATTATTGTATTGTTCATTTGTGTTATTTTAATGGTAGTATATACTACACAATAATACATACACTAGAATTTCTAAATAATACATTTTATTAATTTATTTATTAGAGTTGGTGAGATTTTTTAGGCTTTGAGTGACAAATGTTACTTTTTATGAAAGTCTTTTGGATTAACTTCATATCTGAAACGCTTCAGTATTTCCAAGATGGATGAAATGGATAAAAACAGTCATTGTGTTGGATTCCATTTTTATGACGTGCCGTATAAATGACCTGGCAATATACGATTTTCCAGATTAGTATGATCGGAGCAGTACCAAACTTGTAGCGTTTTTTTAAATTATGTTATTGGTTATAAAATTCAGAACTTTGTAAAAAAAAAAAAAAAAAGTTTTTTTATACTCAAATCTAAATCTCGTAACTTTTTTATTGTTCCATCAACTGAGTTGTGTCGGGCTTGTTTTTTTTTTTGCATGGCTAGTGGACGTTTTTATTGGTATTATCTTCGGGTGCATACAGTGTTCTGAGCGCTTTTTATTGCATATGCGCAAGTTTCAAAAAACAGCAATTCTGACAATTCAATTTTTTTTCCCTCTTTGACTTTTACTATTGACCATTTTTATATTTTGATAGATCGGACTTTTACGGAAAAAACGATACCAGATGTTTGGTTTTTTTTGATAAAATTTAAACTGGGAAGAAGGGGGCGATTCAAATTTTTATAAGTTTTAAATCTATTTTAGAATTTTAAGAACTTTTTTTAGTCGCCTTAGGCCGGTTTCACACGTCAGTGGCTCCGGTACGTGAGGTGATAGTTTCCTCACATACCGGAGACACTGACTCACGTAGACACATTAAAATCAATGTGTCTCTGCACATGTCAGCGTGTTTTCATGGACCGTGTGTCCGTTTGAAAAACACGGAGACATGTCAGTGTTTGTGGGAGCGCACGTATCACATGGACCCATTAAAGTCAATGGGTCCGTGTAAACACGTACCACACACGGATGCTGTCCGTGTGCCGTCCGTGTGCCGACTGGGTACCACACGCACCGTGCAGGAGACAGCGCTAGAGTTAAGCGCTGTCCCCTGCTTTGGGTGCTGATTTCAGAATTCATTCCTTCTTCCCAGCAGCGTTCGCTGGAGAGAAAGAATTAAAAATCAGGAGGTTTTTTTTGTGTGTTTAAAATAAAGTTCCCGGTCAGCTCCTGCCACCCTCCCCCTGTGCGCCTGCCCGCTGGCATTAAAATACTTACCCAGCTTCCTCTCAGCGTCGCTGCTTGTCCTGTATGAGCGGTCACGTGGTGCCGCACATTACAGTGATGAATATGTGGCTCATACAGGATAAGCTACGACACTGAAAGGAAGCGTCGAGGGAGCTCGGTGAGTATTTTAATGCCAGCGGGCAGGCTGTTGTGAATTCTGTGGCTGAATTCACTCCTGTGGTCACAAGTGGTACTGCAGCTTCTGGGCTTCCTCCCTCAGGTGTTCTGGTGAGCTCGTTGGCTGCCTTGTTATTTAACTCCACCTGATTCTGTCTTCCTTGCTCCTTGTCAATGTTCCAGTGTTGGATCTGAGCTTCTGGATCTTTCCTGTGGCCTGCTGCTCTGCTTAGATAAGTGCTTCTTTGCTTTTGTTGCTGTTTTTTCTTTCCAGCTTGTCTATTCGTTTTTGCTGGAAGCTCTGAGACGCAAAGGGTGTACCGCCGTGCCGTTAGTTCGGCACGGTGGGTCTTTTTGCCCCCTTTGCGTGGTTTTTTGCTTTAGGGTTTTTTGTAGACTGCAAAGTTCTCTTTGCTATCCTCGCTCTTTCTAGAATATCGGGCCTCACTTTGCTGAATCTATTTCATCTCTACGTTTTGTCTTTTCATCTTGCTAACAGTCATTATATGTGGGGGGCTGCCTTTTCCTTTGGGGTATTTCTCTGAGGCAAGTCAGGCTTGTATTTCTATCTTCAGGCTAGTCAGTTCCTCAGGCTGTGCCGAGTTGCATAGGTAGTTTCAGGCGCAATCCACAGCTGCCTTTAGTTGTGTTTAGGATAGGTTCAGGTATTGCGGTCTACAGAGATTCCACGTCTCAGAGCTCGTTCTATTGTTTTTTGGGTTGTTGTCAGATCACTGTATGTG
Source organism: Ranitomeya imitator (assembly GCF_032444005.1). NCBI lineage: Eukaryota > Metazoa > Chordata > Amphibia > Anura > Dendrobatidae > Ranitomeya > Ranitomeya imitator. The sequence continues at coordinate 34,060,672 of NC_091282.1, forward strand.
CTCTGATTACTGGCACACTGTGTTACTGGATTGCCTTCATAACAGTACAAGGAGCCCAACTAATGATTCTCAATAGAGGGAAAAAAGAAGTTCTGACATCATTTTTTTTTCTCAGCTCTGTGTTCAGTCTTTTTTTCCCCCTAGACATTAGGGTGCTTCAGGACACAGCTGTGGACATGGATATTCAGGCTCTGTGCTCTTCAATGGATAATCTCGTTATAAATGTACAAAAGATTCAAGATACAATTGATCAGAAATCTATGCTAGAACCAAGAATTCCTATTCCTGATTTGTTTTTTGGAGATAGAACTAAGTTTCTGAGCTTCAAAAATAATTGTAAGCTATTTCTGGCCTTGAAACCTCATTCTTCTGGTAATTCAGTTCAACAGGTTTTGATTATTATTTCTTTTTTGCGCGGCGACCCTCAGGACTGGGCATTTTCTCTTGCGCCAGGAGACCCTGCATTGAGTGGTGTCGATGCATTTTTCCTGGCGCTCGGATTGCTGTACGATGAGCCTAATTCAGTGGATCAGGCTGAGAAAAATTTGCTGGCTTTGTGCCAGGGTCAGGATGATATAGAAGTATATTGTCAGAAATTTAGGAAGTGGTCAGTACTCACTCTGTGGAATGAATCTGCGCTGGCAGCTTTGTTCAGAAAGGGTCTCTCTGAGGCTCTTAAGGATGTCATGGTGGGTTTTCCTATGACTGCTGCTTTGAATGAGTCTATGTCTTTGGCCATTCAGATCGGTCGTCGCTTGCGCGAGCGTAAATCTGTGCACCATCTGGCGGTATTGTCTGAGATTAAACCTGAGCCTAGGCAGTGTGATAGCACTATGGACCAGAGTTGAACGGCAAGAACACAGACGTCTGAATGGGCTGTGTTTCTACTGTGGTGATTCCACTCATGCTATTTCTGATTGTCCTAAGCGCACTAAGCGGTTCGATAGGTCTGCCGTCATTGGTACTGTACAGTCCAAATTCCTTCTGTCCATTACCTTGATATGCTCTTTGTCATCGTATTCTGTCATGGCGTTTGTGGATTCAGGCGCTGCCCTGAATCTGATGGATTTGGATTATGCTAAACGTTGTGGGTTTTTCTTGGAGCCTTTGCGGTGTCCTATTCCGTTGAGAGGAATTGATGCTACACCTTTGGCCAAGAATAAACCTCAGTACTGGGCCCAGCTGACCATGTGCATGGCTCCTGCACATCAGGAAGTTATTCGCTTTCTGGTGCTACATAATCTGCATGATGTGGTCGTGTTGGGGTTGCCATGGCTACAAAACCATAATCCAGTATTGGATTGGAACTCTATGTCGGTATCCAGCTGGGGTTGTCAGGGGGTACATGGTGATGTTCCATTTTTGTCTATTTCGTCATCCACTCCTTCTGAGGTCCCAGAGTTCTTGTCTGATTATCAGGATGTATTTGAAGAGCCCAAGTCCAATGCCCTACCTCCGCATAGGGATTGTGATTGTGCTATCAATTTGATTCCTGGTAGTAAATTCCCTAAAGGTCGTTTATTTAATTTATCCGTGCCTGAACACGCCGCTATGCGCAGTTATGTGAAGGAATCCCTGGAGAAGGGACATATTCGCCCATCGTCATCACCACTGGGAGCAGGGTTCTTTTTTGTAGCCAAGAAGGATGGTTCGCTGAGACCGTGTATTGATTATCGCCTTCTTAATAAGATCACTGTTAAGTTTCAGTATCCCTTGCCATTGTTATCTGACTTGTTTGCTCGGATTAAGGGGGCTAGTTGGTTCACTAAGATAGATCTTCGTGGTGCGTATAATCTGGTGAGAATCAGGCAAGGAGATGAATGGAAAACGGCATTTAATACGCCCGAGGGTCATTTTGAGTATCTAGTGATGCCGTTCGGACTTGCCAATGCTCCATCTGTTTTTCAGTCTTTTATGCATGACATCTTCCGTGAGAATCTGGATAAATTCCTGATTGTTTACTTGGATGACATTTTGATCTTCTCAGATGATTGGGAGTCTCATGTGAAGCAGGTCAGAATGGTTTTCCAGGTCCTGCGTGCTAATTCTTTGTTCGTGAAGGGATCAAAGTGTCTCTTCGGTGTGCAGAAAGTTTCATTTTTGGGGTTCATCTTTTCCCCTTCTACTATCGAGATGGATCCGGTTAAGGTCCAAGCCATCCAGGATTGGACTCAGCCGACATCTCTGAAAAGTCTGCAAAAGTTCCTGGGCTTTGCTAATTTTTATCGTCGCTTCATCTGTAATTTTTCTAGCATTGCCAAACCATTGACCGATTTGACCAAGAAGGGTGCTGATTTGGTTAATTGGTCTTCTGCTGCCGTGGAAGCTTTTCAGGAGTTGAAGCGTCGTTTTTGTTCTGCCCCTGTGTTGTGTCAACCAGATGTTTCTCTTCCGTTCCAGGTCGAGGTTGATGCTTCTGAGATTGGAGCAGGGGCGGTTTTGTCACAGAGAGGTTCTGGTTGCTCAGTGTTGAAACCATGTGCTTTCTTTTCCAGGAAGTTTTCTGCTGCTGAGCGTAATTATGATGTGGGCAACCGAGAGTTGCTGGCCATGAAGTGGGCATTCGAGGAGTGGCGTCATTGGCTTGAAGGAGCTAAGCATCGCGTGGTGGTATTGACTGATCATAAGAACCTTACTTATCTCGAGTCTGCCAAACGCTTGAATCCTAGACAGGCCCGTTGGTCGTTATTTTTTGCTCGCTTCGATTTTGTGATTTCGTACCTTCCGGGCTCTAAAAATGTGAAGGCGGATGCTCTGTCTAGGAGTTTTGTGCCCGACTCTCCGGGTTTATCTGAGCCGGCGAGTATCCTCAAGGAAGGAGTCATTGTGTCTGCCATCTCCCCTGATTTGCGGCGAGTGTTGCAAAAATTTCAGGCTAATAAACCTCATCGTTGTCCGGCCGAGAAACTGTTCGTCCCTGATAGGTGGACTAGTAAAGTTATCTCTGAACTTCATTGTTCGGTGTTGGCTGGTCATCCAGGAATCTTTGGTACCAGAGAGTTAGTGGCTAGATCCTTCTGGTGGCCATCTCTGTCCCGGGATGTACGTACTTTTGTGCAGTCCTGTGGGATTTGTGCTAGGGCTAAGCCCTGCTGTTCACGTGCCAGTGGGTTGCTTTTGCCCTTGCCGGTCCCGAAGAGGCCTTGGACACATTTTTCGATGGATTTCATTTCTGACCTTCCCGTTTCTCAAAAGATGTCAGTCATTTGGGTGGTCTGTGATCGCTTTTCTAAAATGGTCCATCTGGTGCCCTTGGTTAAATTGCCTTCCTCCTCTGATTTGGTGCCTTTGTTCTTCCAGCATGTGGTTCGTTTGCATGGCATTCCTGAGAATATTGTTTCTGACAGAGGTTCCCAGTTTGTTTCAAGGTTCTGGCGAGCCTTTTGTGGTAGGATGGGCATTGACCTATCTTTTTCCTCGGCTTTCCATCCTCAGACTAATGGCCAGACCGAACGAACCAATCAGACCCTGGAAACATATCTGAGATGTTTTGTTTCTGCAGACCAGGATGATTGGGTGTCCTTTTTGCCGTTGGCTGAGTTCGCCCTTAATAATCGGGCCAGCTCGGCTACCTTGGTCTCTCCGTTTTTCTGCAATTCTGGGTTCCATCCTCGTTTCTCTTCAGGACAGGTTAAGTCTTCGGACTGTCCTGGTGTGGATTCTGTGGTGGACAGGTTGCAGCAGATCTGGACTCAGGTAGTGGAGTGGATACGTGGCACCTATGGTTCCATCTGTTGAGCCTCCTGCCCCTGTTTTGGTGGAGGGGGAATTGGAGTATATTGTGGAGAAAATTTTGGATTCTCGTGTCTCTAGACGGAAACTCCAGTATCTGGTTAAATGGAAGGGTTATGCTCAGGAAGATAATTCCTGGGTTTTTGCCTCTGATGTCCATGCTCCAGATCTTGTTCGTGCCTTTCATGTGGCTCATCCTGGTCGGCCTGGGGGCTCTGGTGAGGGTTCGGTGACCCCTCCTCAAGGGGGGGGGGGTACTGTTGTGAATTCTGTGGCTGAATTCACTCCTGTGGTCACAAGTGGTACTGCAGCTTCTGGGCTTCCTCCCTCAGGTGTTCTGGTGAGCTCGTTGGCTGCCTTGTTATTTAACTCCACCTGATTCTGTCTTCCTTGCTCCTTGTCAATGTTCCAGTGTTGGATCTGAGCTTCTGGATCTTTCCTGTGGCCTGCTACTCTGCTTAGATAAGTGCTTCTTTGCTTTTGTTGCTGTTTTTTCTTTCCAGCTTGTCTATTCGTTTTTGCTGGAAGCTCTGAGACGCAAAGGGTGTACCGCCGTGCCGTTAGTTCGGCACGGTGGGTCTTTTTGCCCCCTTTGGGTGGTTTTTTGCTTTAGGGTTTTTTGTAGACTGCAAAGTTCTCTTTGCTATCCTCGCTCTTTCTAGAATATCGGGCCTCACTTTGCTGAATCTATTTCATCTCTACGTTTTGTCTTTTCATCTTGCTAACAGTCATTATATGTGGGGGGCTGCCTTTTCCTTTGGGGTATTTCTCTGAGGCAAGTCAGGCTTGTATTTCTATCTTCAGGCTAGTCAGTTCCTCAGGCTGTGCCGAGTTGCATAGGTAGTGTCAGGCGCAATCCACAGCTGCCTTTAGTTGTGTTTAGGATAGGTTCAGGTATTGCGGTCTACAGAGATTCCACGTCTCAGAGCTCGTTCTATTGTTTTTTGGGTTGTTGTCAGATCACTGTATGTGCTCTGATTACTGGCACACTGTGTTACTGGATTGCCTTCATAACAGCGGGCGCACAGGGGGAGGGAGGCGGGAGCTGACCAGGAACTTTATTTTAAACACACACAAAAAAACCCTGATTTTTCATTCCTTCTCTCCAGCAAACGCTGCTGGGTAGAAGGAATGAATTCTGGAATCAGCAACCAAAGCAGGGGACAGCGCTTAACTCTAGCGCTGTCTCCTGCACGGTCCATGTGATACACAGTCGGCACACGGACGGCACACGGCTGCCACACGTGTGCCACACTGATGTGCCACGTGAGCACATGGACACACGGACACGGATAACTCCGGTACCGATTTTTCCATTACCAGAATTATCTGGACGTGTGAGACAGGCCTTAGTTAAAGCGATCTGAGCTCGTTCTGCTCAATGCTGTTGCAGGCAGATGCCGGCTATGTAACACAGTGTTGTGAATTCTGTGGCTGAATTCACTCCTGTGGTCACAAGTGGTACTGCAGCTTCTGAGCTTCCTCCCTCAGGTGTTCTGGTGAGCTCGTTAACTGCTTCATTACTTAACTCCGCCTGATGCTGCTATCCTTGCTCCTTGTCAATGTTTCAGTGTTGGATCTGAGCTTCTCCTGATTGTTCCTGTGACCTGCTGCTCTGTATAGCTAAGTGCTTTTTGTTTTTTTGTTGCTTTTTTTCTGTCCAGCTTGTCTTTTGTTTTGCTGGAAGCTCTGAGACGCAAAGGGTGTACCGCCGTGCCGTTAGTTCGGCACGGTGGGTTTTTTTTGCCCCCTTTGCGTGGTTTTGCTTTAGGGTTTTTTGTAGACTGCAAAGTTCGCTTTACTGTCCTCGCTCTGTCCTAGAATATCGGGCCCCACTTTGCTGAATTTATTTCATCCCTACGTTTTGTCTTTTCATCTTACTCACAGTCATTATATGTGGGGGGCTGCCTTTTCCTTTGGGGAATTTCTCTGGGGCAAGTCTTCTATCTTCAGGCTAGCTAGTTTCTTAGGCTGTGCCGAGTTGCCTAGGTAGTTGTTAGGCGCAATCCACAGCCGCTTTTAGTTTTGTTTAGGATAGGATCAGGTGTGCAGTCTACAGAGTTTCCACGTCTCAGAGCTCGTTCTTGTATTTTTGGGTATTTGTCAGATCACTGTGTGCGCTCTGATCGCTAAGCACACTGTGTTTCTGGATTGCCTTCATAACACCTGTCATTAGCAAACATAACAGTACAAGGAGCCTAACTAATGATTCTCAATAGAGGGAAAGAAAAAGTTCTGACATCATTTTTTTTTTTTTTTCTGCTCTGTGTTCACTTTTTTTTTTTTCCCCTAGACATTTGGGTGATTCTGGACACAGGTGTGGACATGGATATTCAGGGTCTGTGCTCTTCAATGGATAATCTCGTTATAAATGTACAAAAAATTCAAGATACTATTGATCAGAAATCTATGTTAGAACCAAGAATTCCTATTCCTGATTTGTTTTTTGGAGATAGAACTAAGTTTCTAAGTTTCAAAAATAATTGTAAGCTATTTCTGGCCTTGAAACCTCATTCTTCTGGTAATCCTATTCAACAGGTTTTGATTATTATTTCTTTTTTGCGCGGCGACCCTCAAGACTGGGCATTTTCTCTTGCGCCAGGAGACCCTGCATTGAGTAGTGTCGATGCGTTTTTCCTGGCGCTCGGATTGCTGTACGATGAGCCTAATTCAGTGGATCAGGCTGAGAAAAATTTGCTGGCTTTGTGCCAGGGTCAGGATGATATAGAAGTATATTGTCAGAAATTTAGGAAATGGTCAGTACTCACTCAGTGGAATGAATCTGCGCTGGCAGCTTTGTTCAGAAAGGGTCTCTCTGAGGCTCTTAAGGATGTCATGGTGGGATTTCCTATGCCTGCTGGTTTGAATGAGTCTTTGTCTTTGGCCATTCAGATCGGTCGACGCTTGCGCGAGCGTAAATCTGTGCACCATTTGGCGGTACTGCCTGAGGTTAAACCTGAGCCTATGCAGTGCGATAGGACTATGACTAGAGTTGAACGGCAGGAATACAGACGTCTGAATGGTCTGTGTTTCTACTGTGGTGATTCCACTCATGCTATTTCTGGTTGTCCTAAGCGCACTAAGCGGTCCGCTAGGTCTGCCGTCATTGGTACTGTACAGTCCAAATTCCTTATGTCCATTACCTTGATATGCTCTTTGTCGTCGTTTTCTGTCATGGCATTTGTGGATTCGGGCGCTGCCCTGAATCTGATGGATTTGGATTATGCTAAACGTTGTGGGTTTTTCTTGGAGCCTTTGCGGTGTCCTATTCCATTGAGAGGAATTGATGCTACACCTTTGGCCAAGAATAAACCTCAATACTGGGCCCAGCTGACCATGTGCATGGCTCCTGCACATCAGGAAGTTATTCGCTTTCTGGTGTTGCATAATCTGCATGATGTGGTCGTGTTGGGGTTGCCATGGCTACAAACCCATAATCCAGTATTGGATTGGAATTCCATGTCGGTATCCAGCTGGGGTTGTCAGGGGGTACATGGTGATGTTCCATTTTTGTCGATTTCGTCATCCACCCCTTCTGAGGTCCCAGAGTTCTTGTCTGATTATCAGGATGTATTTGAAGAGCCCAAGTCCGATGCTCTACCTCCGCATAGGGATTGTGATTGTGCTATCAATTTGATTCCTGGTAGTAAATTCCCTAAAGGTCGATTATTTAATTTATCCGTGCCCGAACACGCCGCTATGCGCAGTTATGTGAAGGAATCCCTGGAGAAGGGACATATTCGCCCATCGTCATCACCACTGGGAGCAGGGTTCTTCTTTGTGGCCAAGAAGGATGGTTCGCTGAGACCGTGTATTGATTACCGCCTTCTTAATAAGATCACTGTTAAATTTCAGTATCCCTTGCCATTGTTATCTGACTTGTTTGCTCGGATTAAGGGGGCTAGTTGGTTCACTAAGATAGATCTTCGTGGTGCGTATAATCTGGTGAGAATCAGGCAAGGAGATGAATGGAAAACTGCATTCAATACGCCCGAGGGTCATTTTGAGTATCTAGTGATGCCGTTCGGACTTGCCAATGCTCCATCTGTGTTTCAGTCTTTAATGCATGACATCTTCCGTGAGTATCTGGATAAATTCCTGATTGTTTACTTGGATGACATTTTGATCTTCTCAGATGATTGGGAGTCTCATGTGAAGCAGGTCAGAATGGTTTTTCAGGTCCTGCGTGCTAACTCTTTGTTTGTGAAGGGATCAAAGTGTCTCTTCGGTGTGCAGAAAGTTTCATTTTTGGGGTTCATCTTTACCCCTTCTACTATCGAGATGGATCCAGTTAAGGTCCAAGCCATCCAGGATTGGATTCAGCCGACATCTCTGAAAAGTCTGCAAAAGTTCCTGGGCTTTGCTAATTTTTATCGTCGCTTCATCTGTAATTTTTCTAGCATTGCCAAACCATTGACCGATTTGACCAAGAAGGGTGCTGATTTGGTTAATTGGTCTTCTGCTGCTGTGGAAGCTTTTCAGGAGTTGAAGCGTCGTTTTTGTTCTGCCCCTGTGTTGTGTCAGCCAGATGTTTCTCTTCCGTTCCAGGTCGAGGTTGATGCTTCTGAGATTGGAGCAGGGGCGGTTTTGTCACAGAGAGGTTCTGATTGCTCAGTGATGAAACCATGTGCTTTCTTTTCCAGGAAGTTTTCGCCCGCTGAGCGTAATTATGATGTGGGCAATCGAGAGTTGCTGGCCATGAAGTGGGCATTCGAGGAGTGGCGTCATTGGCTTGAAGGAGCTAAGCATCGCGTGGTGGTATTGACTGATCATAAGAACTTGACTTATCTCGAGTCTGCCAAGCGCTTGAATCCTAGACAGGCCCGTTGGTCGTTATTTTTTGCCCGCTTCGACTTTGTGATTTCGTACCTTCCGGGCTCTAAAAATGTGAAGGCGGATGCTCTGTCTAGGAGTTTTGTGCCCGACTCTCCGGGTTTATCTGAGCCAGCGGGTATCCTCAAGGAAGGAGTCATTGTGTCTGCCATCTCCCCTGATTTGCGGCGGGTGCTGCAAAATTTTCAGGCGAATAAACCTGATCGTTGTCCAGCAGAGAAACTGTTCGTCCCTGATAGGTGGACTAATAAACTTATGTCTGAACTTCATTGTTCGGTGTTGGCTGGTCATCCTGGAATCTTTGGTACCAGAGAGTTAGTGGCTAGATCCTTCTGGTGGCCATCTCTGTCACGGAATGTACGTACTTTTGTGCAGTCCTGTGGGATTTGTGCTAGGGCTAAGCCCTGCTGTTCTCGTGCCAGTGGGTTGCTTTTGCCCTTGCCGGTCCCAAAGAGGCCTTGGACACATATTTTGATGGATTTCATTTCTGACCTTCCCGTTTCTCAAAAGATGTCAGTCATTTGGGTGGTCTGTGATCGCTTTTCTAAAATGGTCCATCTGGTGCCCTTGGCTAAATTGCCTTCCTCCTCTGATTTGGTACCTTTGTTCTTTCAGCATGTGGTTCGGTTGCATGGCATTCCTGAGAATATTGTTTCTGACAGAGGTTCCCAGTTTGTTTCAAGGTTTTGGCGAGCCTTTTGTGGTAGGATGGGCATTGACCTATCCTTTTCGTCGGCTTTCCATCCTCAGACTAATGGCCAGACCGAACGAACCAATCAGACCTTGGAAACATATCTGAGATGTTTTGTTTCTGCAGACCAGGATGATTGGGTGTCCTTTTTGCCGTTGGCTGAGTTCGCCCTTAATAATCGGGCCAGCTCGGCTACCTTGGTTTCTCCATTTTTTTGCAATTCTGGGTTCCATCCTCGTTTCTCTTCAGGACAGGTTGAGTCTTCGGACTGTCCTGGTGTGGATTCTGTGGTGGATAGGTTGCAGCTGATCTGGACTCAGGTAGTGGACAATTTGATCTTGTCCCAGGAGAAAGCTCAACTTTTCGCTAATCGCAGACGCCATGTGGGTCCCCGACTTCGTGTTGGGGATCTGGTTTGGTTATCTTCTCGTCATATTCCTATGAAGGTTTCCTCTCCTAAATTTAAACCTCGTTTTATTGGTCCGTATAGGATTTCTGAGGTTCTCAATCCTGTGTCTTTTCGTTTGCCCCTTCCCGACTCCTTTTCCATACATAATGTATTCCATAGGTCGTTGTTGCGGAGATACGTGGCACCTATGGTTCCATCTGTTGAGCCTCCTGCCCCGGTTTTGGTGGAGGGGGAATTGGAGTATATTGTGGAGAAGATTTTGGATTCTCGTGTTTCTAGACGGAAACTCCAGTATCTGGTTAAATGGAAGGGTTATGCTCAGGAAGATAATTCCTGGGTTTTTGCCTCTGATGTTCATGCTTCCGATCTTGTTCGTGCCTTTCATGCGGCTCATCCTGGTCTGCCTGGGGGCTCTGGTGAGGGTTCGGTGACCCCTCCTCAAGGGGGGGGTACTGTTGTGAATTCTGTGGCTGAATTCACTCCTGTGGTCACAAGTGGTACTGCAGCTTCTGAGCTTCCTCCCTCAGGTGTTCTGGTGAGCTCGTTAACTGCTTCATTACTTAACTCCGCCTGATGCTGCTATCCTTGCTCCTTGTCAATGTTTCAGTGTTGGATCTGAGCTTCTCCTGATTGTTCCTGTGACCTGCTGCTCTGTATAGCTAAGTGCTTTTTGTTTTTTTGTTGCTTTTTTTCTGTCCAGCTTGTCTTTTGTTTTGCTGGAAGCTCTGAGACGCAAAGGGTGTACCGCCGTGCCGTTAGTTCGGCACGGTGGGTTTTTTTTGCCCCCTTTGCGTGGTTTTGCTTTAGGGTTTTTTGTAGACTGCAAAGTTCGCTTTACTGTCCTCGCTCTGTCCTAGAATATCGGGCCCCACTTTGCTGAATCTATTTCATCCCTACGTTTTGTCTTTTCATCTTACTCACAGTCATTATATGTGGGGGGCTGCCTTTTCCTTTGGGGAATTTCTCTGGGGCAAGTCAGGCCTATTTTTCTATCTTCAGGCTAGCTAGTTTCTTAGGCTGTGCCGAGTTGCCTAGGTAGTTGTTAGGCGCAATCCACAGCCGCTTTTAGTTTTGTTTAGGATAGGATCAGGTGTGCAGTCTACAGAGTTTCCACGTCTCAGAGCTCGTTCTTGTATTTTTGGGTATTTGTCAGATCACTGTGTGCGCTCTGATCGCTAAGCACACTGTGTTTCTGGATTGCCTTCATAACACCTGTCATTAGCAAACATAACACACAGCTCCTGAGCCCGTTCCATACATGCGGATCCTGGCACGGACATACAGTTAAGGCCCCTTCACATTAAGCGACGCTGCAGCGATACCGACAACGATCCGGATCGCTGCAGCGTCGCTGTTTGGTCACTGGAGAGCTGTCACACAGACCGCTCCCCAGCGACCAACGATGCCGGTAACCAGGGTAAACATCGGGTAACTAAGCGCAGGGCCGCGCTTAGTAACCCGATGTTTACCCTGGTTACCATGCTAAAAGTAAAAAAAAACAAACACTACATACTTACCTACAGCCGTCTGTCCTCCAGCGCTGCGCTCTCTGCTTCTCTGCTCTCCTCCTGTACTGTCTGTGAGCCGGAAAGCAGAGCGGTGACGTCACCGCTCTGCTTTCCGGCTCACAGACAGTACAGGAGGAGAGCAGAGCACAGCGCTGGAGGACAGACAGCGGTAGGTAAGTATGTAGTGTTTGTTTTTTTTTACTTTTAGCATGGTAACCAGGGTAAACATCGGGTTACTAAGCGCGGCCCTGCGCTTAGTTACCCGATGTTTACCCTGGTTACCAGTGAAGACATCGCTGGATCGGTGTCACACACGCCGATCCAGCGATGTCAGCAGGAGTCCAGCGACGAAATAAAGTTCTGGACTTTATTCAGCGACCAACGATCTCCCAGCAGGGGCCTGATCGTTGGTCGCTGTCACACATAGCGATTTCATTAACGATATCGTTGCTACGTCACAAATAGCAACGATATCGTTAACAATATCGTTATGTGTGAAGGTACCTTTACATTTATATGTGTCAATGGTTTAAAGGGGTTATCTAGCACTGGACCACCCCTTCTGAGCAGCTAAAGTTTTCAGCAAAAAATAAAAAGTAAAAACCCTTAAAAAGGTAAAAAAGTAAAGTAAAAATAAACCCTATTCCTAAAAAGGCAAAAAAAAGTAAAGTAATAAAAGTGTTTACATTTTTTTTTAAAAGTCCAAAATATAAAAAAGCTGAAATCAATCTCATTTTTTTCAGTTTAAAAAATAAAATAACAAAAATTAAGCATATCTGGTATCGTTGTGTCTGTATTAACCTGTGCAAGAAACTCAGGAATGAAAAATTGAAACACCAAATTTGTGATTTTTCAGTCACTGCACTCCCCTCCCCCAAAAATTAAATAAACAGTGATCAGAATGTTGTAAAAAGACTAAAATGGTATCAATGAAACATCAGTTTGACTGATGAAAAAATGAAAAGGTTACCGGTCTCAGAAAATGACAACACAAACCAATTTTTTTTTAATTTTAGAAGCCTTTGAAAATTTTGTTGCCTGGTCTTTTGTACCCCACTATAAAGGCCATAAACAAACAAAATTAAAATATCAATTATGGAATTGGGTTTTTTTTTCACTGCACTCAAAAACACAACTTGTCCTTCAAAGGATAAGCCCTCGTACGGCGATGTGGATGGAAAATTAAAAGTTATGGCTTTTGTAAGAAGGGGAGGAAAAATCAAAAGTGTAAAAATGAAAAATTGGTTAAGAAGGTTTTTAGTACAATACACTTAGTTCTAGGGGACGACATGCTTTATCCTTTGCTGATGGAGGGGCTCGCGTCATTTTTATATTTACAATTTTTTTAAATGTATATAATTTATAATTTTTCATTTTTTTTTTAAGTTTTGTGAATATTGAGAAGTAATAAATCCCATAAAATCTTAACAAAGCTATCACTATGAATCGATGCGACATGGTCCCAACCTCGTTAAATGCTCGAAATATAGATGATTGTTTCCAGTTACTCCCCAGATATCTGTTTGTAATTGTGTCCAGTAAAGAAAACCATCCTTGCTCTGGGATTCGTAAAGGGCAGCGAAACAGCTTCTCGTGGGAGAGAACTGGATCAAAAAGAGACATCTTGACCCTACAAAAGTTCTTAAGAGATTCCTCCACATGTCTGTCCGAGTCTCACAGGAAAGGAAGATTTAATAATGCAAATTAAGCCATCTTTATTAACAAAAATCATTAAAAAATTCCATTACAAAATAGAGATCTATCTTGGGAAAGAAGATATTATGCAAAGGAGAGCGGAATTGACTGTTTGTCGGGTTGCAATCAAAATTATTCACCCCCGCAATGCATATTCAGTTTATTAGTAAAGTTTACAAACTTTCTGCTTTTTACAATAAACCAATCAAACAAGAACAATGTAAAGAGCTTAACTAATATAACAAGTGGTTTCTCCTAATTCACCTCAAAATGTCATTTTTACTGACTACTGCAGTTTCAGAATTATTCACCACTTCATGATCAACATTTTTACCACTCAATAAAGCCTCTCTGGCTGTTATGACCTGCTGCCTCTCTGGCTGTAATAACCTGCTGTAAATGTGAGGAGATAGCCAGACACTAGCTTCTGGCAGCATTTCTGAGGAATCCTAGCCCTTTCCTCATAGACAATGTACTTCATTTAATATTCTTGGGTTTTGTGCTTTAACTGCCTTCTTCATTTCACAACAAAGATATTCTATGAGGTTTAAGTCAAGTGATTGTTCTGATCACTCAAGGATCATCTAGGACTTTGTCTAAAAAACATGCACCCATCCTAGGATTTCCAGATATTTGATTGAATCCATTTCCCCTCCATACACTGCAGGTATCCTGTGCCAGAGGAAGCAAAGTAGCCCCATTGCATCACCAAGTCACCACCATGTTTACTGTAAATATATTACCAAGCCACGGTCATGCTTCCATTTAAACATCACCATGCTTCACTGTAGATATCACTGACCCACCACCATGCTTCAATGTAGGCATGGTTGAGTCACCACCATGCTTCACTTTGGACATCATCGAGTCAACACCATGCTTTACTGCAGACATCACCGAGCCATCGCCATTCTTCACTGTAGACATCAGTGAACTACTGCCATACTACAATATAGACATTATAGCCATCACTATGCTACACTACAGACATCATTGAGCTCTTGACATTCTCCACTGTAAACATAACCAAACAACCACCATGCTTCATTGTAGGCATTACCAAGCCACAACTATGCTTCACTATAGGCATCATTGAGCCCTTGCCATGAGTCACTGTAAACATAACCAAGTCACTGCCATACTGTACAGTAGGCATCACTGAGACACTGACATGCTTCACTGTATAAATCACCAAGCTACCACCATGTTTCTTTGTAGGCATGACCAATATCCACCATGCTACACTGTAGGCATCACTGAGCCACAGCCATGCTTCAATGTAGACATTAATGAACAACTGCCATACTTCACTGTAAACATCACTGAACTACTCCCATGCTTCTCTTTGGACATCACCGAGCCACCACCATGCTTCACTGTAGATATCACTGAGCTACTATCATGCATCACTACGGGCATCACTAAGCCCCTGCAATACTTCATTGTAGGCATCACCCAACCAATGCCATGCTTCAGTGTAGGCATCACTGAGCTACCACCATGCTTCACTCTTGGCATCACTCAGGTCCCTGCAGGTCATAACAGCAGGAAAAGCAGCAGGTCATAACAGCCAGAAAAGCAGCATTTCATAACAGCCAGAGGGGCTTTACTAAGTACTAAAGATGCTTGTCATAAATGAATAATCCTGTGGCTGCGGTTGACAGTAAAAGTGGCATTCGGTGCTGAATTTGGAGAAGCCAATTGTTGTATTAGTTGTCTTCGAATACGTTCATGGTTCATTTGATTCATTTATTGGAAACAGAAGAAAGTTTGTAGATTTAACGATTTTAAATGATTAAAACGAGTTTACAATAGAGGATGGATAATTTTGATACCAACTGTAAAAGGACCACAATCAAGTATTTCATTCAGAGCATTGTGACGTGCAGGATGCTAAAAGAAGCTTAGGGATTTATTGGGAATAGGGCCCTGGGCAGCAGAAAGACGGCAGTAATTAAGGTTGTTCGTCATACTTTTTACCCACAGAATACCGCCAGATAGTTCCTACATAATGGACGACACCATAAAGAAGGTTTATGGAAGGTGTCACTGACTCCTGAAGGAGCCACATCTGTTTGTGCTGTTTTTTGCTTTTACCTCCTCTTGTTACAAGATGCATTACTTTTTTATGTTTCCTTCGACATAGCTTTATGGGGGCTCGTTTTTTGCAGGACGAATTGTATTTTCAAGTGACATCCTTCAGATTACCATATAATGTACTGGAAAATGGGAATACAATTCCAAATATGGCAAAATTGATCCTGATAACCTTTTTCTCCAGGTCAGGATGATTACGGCAATATCAAACTTTTCCAGTTTTACTGGTACTTTATTGGCGGAAAAAAAAAATAGTTTGTGTTGCCTTTTTTTCTGAAACTCGAAAATGTTTTCATTATTTGTCCATAGTGATTGATGAGGGCTTGTAATTTATAACCTGAGCTCTAGTTTTTATTGATACATTTTTGGGGTATATACTGTAGGGTGTTTTGATCGCCTTTTGTTGTATTTTTATGTGGAAAGTGCTAGAACCAGGAAGCATCAATTCTGTCATTTCAATTCATTTTTCGTTTCACCTTT
Source organism: Ranitomeya imitator (assembly GCF_032444005.1). Taxonomy (NCBI): domain Eukaryota; kingdom Metazoa; phylum Chordata; class Amphibia; order Anura; family Dendrobatidae; genus Ranitomeya; species Ranitomeya imitator. The sequence continues at coordinate 34,076,117 of NC_091282.1, forward strand.
TAATGTATGATTTGAATCATTCTATATTTTGATGATTTTGGAAAAAAAAAACCCTAGATTTATTTTTAATTTCTTAATTTATTGGTAACGGGAGGTGATTTTAATGTTTATTTTATTTATTTATTTTTAAAAACATTTAATTTTTTTTTATTTTTACTTTATTTCTTAGTCACTTTATGGAACTGATACTTACGATTGTTCTATTGCTTATACTATGTACTTTAATGCCACATATATAGCAAAATTGCAGTTTTCTTATTGCACTTTCTCAGCCTTTGGTTGAGCTTCAAAGCAGGACCAACATGGCAGGTATGGGGGCATTCAGCAGACCCCTTGACTGCCCTGGTAACTCATTGGTGGTTTCCTGTGATTGTGTTGCCCATGAAAGCCACTGCACCACCACGGACATGATTTACACAAATCTCCCAACTTTTAGAAAAGAGAAAGAATGACAAGTTGTATAGCAGAAATTTCTTGCACTGCTCCTAACAAACCCTCCTAGTCACACCCATTTGTCATATCTTTCTGCCATGGCAGGAAGAGATGTCAGATTGGACATGGTAGCTGTGAGGGACACCCAGCAGACCACCTGAGACTTATTTGCTGATTTGTGGTGTTTATTTTATTACTTTTACAAATGTCATTATTGTAAATATTTTTGATTATTTTTGTTAAGTAATTTTCTAGGAAGAAAAAAAATCACCTGACCGCTCATGTGACCGCGACGTCATCGAAGGTCCTTCACTCACCGCATTCTAAGGAACGGAGGGAGACGCTAGCAGCGCTATGATCCAGGGGCCGTCCGAGGGTGAGTATATCCATGTTTTTTATTTTTATTTATTTTTTACATGAATATGGATCCCAGGGCCTGAAGGAGAGTCTCCTCTCCTCCAGACCCTGGGAACCACACGCCGTATAAGATGACTGGGCGTATAAGATGACCCCCGTCTTATACGGCGGGCATATCCCAAATTCCATATTTTATATGGAAAAGTTGTGGGTCGTCTTATACGCCCAGTCGTCTTCTACACCAGAAATACGGTATTATCTTTTTTCACCAGCTCGTAGCTTGTCTTCTTGCTTTGTCCAGAATTCTGTTTAGGATCTTCTATGTCTGTGCTGTGGACATCAATGATCACAAGACATTTCAGGATTTAATTTCACCTTCTTATGTGCTTTTTTCCATTTATTTTTTATTTCCATTTATCTTTATACTTCTTTCACAAACATCTACGCTTTCACTTTACATACGCACATACTATATACATCATTCACCTTACCTTTGCCCCTTCTTCTCAGAGGTTCCTTCCATAGCTTTATGGGCAATTCCCTTTTCTAAGATGGCCGCCGATCCACTGTGAGAGAGGCGGATGACTCATTCAGCCGATTTGTCGATCTCAATCTTCCCAGACTGTCCAAGACACATGAACATTCGACTTGATGAGCAGCTGCCGGAACTTACCTCCCGGAGAATGGTGTCATTCAGTGACTGTATGTGATTAAGGAAAGGCCTCTGAACCGTCCCTTTGGACTGGGGCTCTAACTATCCCTGCTCCCAAAGGTCCCTCTAAAGGTGAGGAGGTTTGGGCCACCAACCTTACTGTTCTCCTATTATTCCCTAATCTGTCCCCTCCCTGTCCTTCAGGAGGCGGGGACAGAAATGGTAGGGTATTGACACGTAAGAAAGATAGGGATAACAGAAAGCAACACTCACCAAAGGTAGGTATATAGAGAAGGGTAAGAATGTACAAACCAAATGAGAATAGGACAATGAGGAAAGCATACACCCAAAAACAGCAACAATCTCCAGTAGCAACAACAATCTCCACTTCAGCACAGCATCTCAAAGGAGCAAGGAAGAAAAGTTTTTACTGGCAAGGAAGAGGCGGTCTGACCAGATTTTTATAGGGAGAGGAAATGACCATGTCAGGAACAGCTGTGAGATGAAACTGCAAGTTTCTAACTAGCATAGAAAGGGCTGCTAACCTCTTCAGCACCAAATAAAACTAAATCCACCTAATATGAAACACAAACACACTGGCTAAAGGGAGGATCTGTGATTCACAATGCGTAATAACATTCTAACCCCAGATCTGTCAGGACGATGTGACCTGCTTATGACAAATGGTTGTTGGAAATATGAAGTGCCGGAAATAATCATAATGTGTCTGGGTAAAGTCGAGAGGCCTCCATACATAATCGTGGCAAGATTGGTCTAATGTGCATGGGAGACGTCCGTGTGCTCCCTTGATCCCATCCCTAGAGAGTCCTGTGCAAATGTCCAGTTGTCATTCTCTGAAAACTCAGTTCTGGATGCAACGGCCTGTAGAGAGAGAGGGAGGAGGGAGATGAAGCTGCAGACATACCGTATTATCGATATTACCAGATTTATTATAGTGGTGTTACCTGATAATAATGAGATCACAGTGCCCCCTTCTGTCTGTGTACAATGCCCAAACTGAAAAACAATAAGAAATATCAGCTCAGGGTGAAGTCTCAGTGTGGAAATAGCAATTTTTCAGGAGTTATTATAGCAATAGGGACGTAGAAATTACTGACTGATGATGCGGAATGAACAAGGGAAAGGCGCAATTATGCACCATAATTGGAGCGCAGATCTCCACCTCTCCCCAGCTTCAGCCTGTGCAATATATTATTGCTTTTATGACACCTCAAAACACTCAAAAAACATAAGATACGGAGGGATGGGGTCAAGGGCGTGCATCGTCACCTATGTGATCACTTGAGCTTCATAACTGGACAAAAACGAAGACCTGCGTCAGGGAGCTGCAGCATTAGTCAGATTGGGGCCCCAGACATTGGAATATAAGGTCTTTTCTTATTTTATCCCCTTTCCAGCCCTTAAAATCCAGCAAAATGGCAGTCAATAGCCCTTTACATAGCTAGTCCTGCTCCCAGATGATACAATTTTATCCAGTGTCCAAAAATTTTGAGACTGATTCAAATTTTGGTTTTCACATTTTGCTGCTTCAGTGTTTTTTGCTCTTTTAGGCTTCATTTACCCTTGCCGTGAATTTGCGGCCCGTTTTTGCAGCCCCAATAGATTTCTATGGGGCCGCAAAAAATGGGCCGCAATAATTCCACGGAGTGCCGTGCGCCATATGACCGTGAGGACTGTATTTATGGCCGTGAAAAAATATTGAGCCTGCTCGATCTTTTTTACGGCTTATGGATACGGCCACCATTGTAAATGAATCTGGCCGCAAAAACAACGGAAGGTTGTTTTTGCGGTGCACCGTGACTTCCGGTTTTGCAGACCGACTTTTTTTTATTTCCAATACTTTTGCCATAGCATTGGAAACCTGAAAAAACGGCGATCCACAAGTTTTTTGAAGTCTGTTATTGCAGCAGACTGTGAAAATTGCGGCAATACGGCCCGCAAAAAACGGCCCGCAATAATGGGCCGCAAAAGTCACGGTAAGTGTAAAAGAAGCCTTAGTCAGACATTTCTCAGGTTACTAATGTACAATTACAAAATTTCATACGTTTTACATTTTTATTGACAAATCCATGAAGATTCCTCAATATTCGAAGCATTGCCCCTTATTCTCCAGACTTCTGCCCTTCTCCCCGGCGGCTGGATATCGGCTTCTGGGCAGATCCTCACTGATGGCCGCCCGTTCTGGTCTCATCAGATCTCAGAGTTTATCACCACTTCTTGGTTTTGTTTGTTGCTTATTGAGGATTGATCACAGGTTCTCAGTGGGACTGTGATCTGGGAAAAACCAGGTCATGGACAAGAAATAATGTCATTGTTTTGATCTCCGAGCCACTTAGTTCTAATTTTTGCCTTGTGTCATGGTCTCCATCATGCTGTCAAAACCGTCAAAACCACATTGTCCTGGATGATCGGAGAAATTGCTCTTAGAGGAGGTTTAGATCCCATTCTTTATGAAGCGCCCCGCCTGGGCAGTGGGGTACTCGGTACTGGGTCCGGTCGCTCTTAAAGGGGATGTCACGGTGGCTGCGACCCGATCCGTGGCCCTGGACATCCAATTGAAGGGGAAAGGTCTTTTAAGGGGAATTGTGGTAAAGTCTGTCTTGACGCCACCTGTGCATGTGTGTGCTCAGGGCCGCTATCAGGGCATTACAGCCGTGACTGGCGTATGGGGCCCGGTGAGCAGAGGGGGCCCGCATCGGGCCCCCTCTTACCTGCTCACCGGGCCCCTTCCGGCAGCCGCAGGCTGAACCGGGCCCTTAGCGGCGGCCGGCGCTACAGCTGTACGCTATTGACATGCGGGCCCGCGCCCGCACGTCAATAGTTAACAGCCGCCAGCCGCAGCGTGCAGGTCGCCGGCGTCTGACGTCATTGTCAGTCGCCGGCGAGTGCACGGTGCAGCTGCGTGGAGAGATCAGGAGCGCGGCAGTAAAGCAGAACTTTTTTTTTTATTATTGAGAGCGGCGATCCGGGGGGGGGGGGGGGGCAGTAAAGCTGGACACAGCGGGGGCAGTAAAGCTGGACACAGAGGGGGCAGAAAGCTGGACACAGAGGGGGCAGTAAAGCTGGACACAGAGGGGGCAGTAAAGCTGGACACAGAGGGGGCAGAAAGCTGGACACAGAGGGGGCAGAAAGCTGGACACAGAGGGGGCAGTAAAGCTGGACACAGAGGGGGCAGAAAGCTGGACACAGAGGGGGCAGTAAAGCTGGACACAGAGGGGGCAGTAAAGCTGGACACAGAGGGGGCAGTAAAGCTGGACACAGAGGGGGCAATAAAGCTGGACACAGAGGGGGCAGTAAAGCTGGACACAGAGGGGGCAGTAAAGCTGGACACAGAGGGGGCAGTAAAGCTGGACACAGGGGGGGGCAGAAAGCTGGACACAGAGGGGGCAGTAAAGCTGGACACAGGGGGCAGTAAAGCTGGACACATGGGGGGCAGAGTGCTGGACACATGGGGGCAGAGTGCTGGACAGAGATGGGGCAGAGTGCTGGACAGAGATGGGGCAGAGTGCTGGACAGAGATGGGGCAGAGTGCTGGACAGAGATGGGGCAAGAGTGCTGGACAGAGATGGGGCAGAGTGCTGGACAGAGATGGGGCAGAGTGCTGGACAGAGATGGGGCAGAGTGCTGGACAGAGATGGGGCAGGATTGGACACAGATGGGGCAGAGTGCTGGACAGAGATGGGGCAGAGTGCTGGACAGAGATGGGGCAGAGTGCTGGACAGAGATGGGGCAGAGTGCTGGACAGAGATGGGGCAGGGTGCTGGACAGAGATGGGGCAGAGTGCTGGACAGAGATGGGGCAGAGTGCTGGACAGAGATGGGGCAGAGTGCTGGACAGAGATGGGGCAGAGTGCTGGACAGAGATGGGGCAGAGTGCTGGACAGAGATGGGGCAGAGTGCTGGACAGAGATGGGGCAAGAGTGCTGGACAGAGATGGGGCAGAGTGCTGGACAGAGATGGGGCAGGATTGGCCACAGATGGGGCAGAGTGCTGGCCACAGATGGGGCAGAGTGCTGGCCACAGATGGGGCAGAGTGCTGGCCACAGATGGGGCAGAGTGCTGGCCACAGATGGGGCAGAGTGCTGGACAGAGATGGGGCAGAGTGCTGGACAGAGATGGGGCAGAGTGCTGGACAGAGATGGGGCAGAGTGCTGGACAGAGATGGGGCAGGATTGGAAACAGATGGGGCAGAATGGAGACAGATGGGGCAAGATTGGAGACAGATGGGGCAGGATGGATACGATGGAGACAGATGGGGCAGGATGGGGAGATCATATGGGGCAGAATGGATACTCATGAGGGCAGGATGGGAGAACATATGGCTGGAGCCTGGAATGAGACACACGGGGGCTAGGATGGCGAATATTACCATAGGGGCTAATTAAGGGATATTATTATTGCAGTGATGTATTTATTTTATTTTTTGAGTATACTGTTTTAAATGGGGGGGCGGTCCTGTTACTGTGTAGAGTGATACTATGTTGCCTTCTTCATGTGGTGTAATGTAGAAGTTGGGAAAATTAAGTAATGTGTTCTACAAGCGGAACTCGAGATAACTGTTTTATTTCCTGCAGAGACGAGTCCTGGCTGGATGAAGTGATGGCGGTCTGTGCTGGATGAAAGATGAAGGACTTCACCTAGAGACGTCACTGGTGAGTCAGTGTTACCTATACACTGACACTATACACTGTATACTATATACAGAGGTCCTGTGTACAATGTCACCAGTGATCACTGTATTACCTATACATTATATACAGAGCTCCTGTGTGTAATGTCACCGGTGATCACTGTATTACCTGTACACAGACACTGCTTAATAATTACAGATCTCCTGTGTATAATGGCACTGATGGTGATAGTATTGTGGTTTTTTTTATTATTGATCAGTATTGTAGTATTCAGTCATTGGTGGTAATATGCGGTCTGGTCATGGTGTAGCGGTATTTGTTCCTTGTATTTTATATTATTCGATCACTGTGGTGGTAATATGTCATCTGGTCATAGTGCTGTGGTATTTGTTCCTTGTATGTAGTATTATAGGTCATTTTAAAAATTGAAAAATAAATAAAAATATACCTAAATTGTATTGCATATTTTAACAAATATTTAGTAGGTTACAGTAGAGTAGGGCCCGGCCAAAAGTGTCTACTGTGTTATGGTTGCGGCTTAAAAAATCTTTTGGCCAAAACAAAAGCTGCTGGCTATATGTGTGATCTGGTGATGGGAACTGTTAATGTGTGATAGGTGAGAAGTGGAGATTTTCCAAGAGAAAGCGGTGGGACTGTAGACAGTTCGTGGGGTGGAGCCTGGAGGCGGGGCTGGGGTGGAGCCTGGGCGGAGTTTCAAGGGGGCCCCGAAAATTTTGCCAGTATGGGGCCCCGAAATTTCTAGTGGCAGCCCTGTGTGTGCTTACCTGGTAAAGAGAATCCCCTTTGCCTCCACGCATGATATCACCCTCCCCGAAAGGAAGGCAACATCACTGTAACAACCGGTTACCTGGGGTGTTACATTTATTCATGGGCATGTTCTTAGGTAAATTGTGAGTGACCCCCTCCATGGATGAGAAGCCTCCACACATGAATGGTCTCAGGAGGCTTTACTGCTGGCAAACACAGGACTCATGGCAGCGTCACCTTCTCTTCTTCCAGATGTCTCAAAAAGTCTGAAGGGGCTTCATCAGAGAAAATTAGTCTACTCTACTCTTCTGAAGTCTGGTTCCTGCACTTCCTACCTCTACAATGATTGTTCGGAGAAGAAGAGATGATGCTGCCATGAGTCCTGTGTCATCCATTAGAAAAGCTTCCTGAGACCCTTCATGTGTGGAGGCTTCTCATCCATGTAGGGGGTCATTCACAAGTTACCTAAGAACACAGCCATGAATAAAGAACAGGATCTAAACCTCTTCCAAGAGCAACTTCTCTCATCGTACAGGATAATGTGGTGATGACGCTTTCCCCCCGCTTTTGACCATTTTACAAGGCAAAATTGAAAACTGAGTGGTTCGGTGAACAAAACATTGGCATTTTGTGTCTATGGCTAGGAACCTCTCCAGATCTCATCCCGGTGAGAACCTGGGGTCAATCCTCAAAAAGCGAGAAATTGTGATAACTCCGAGCTTTTGATGAGACAAGAACGAGCGGACATCAGTCAGGTAATTTATAATCAAGCCAAATCGAGACTGGGAGTTGTAGTGTTGCAACAATGTAGGTTGCTGACCCCTGTACTAAAAATTCTAAGGCATTGCTGTCTGATAGCTTGTGAGTTTTGTCTTTTCGCTGCCTGCAAATCATGAGATTTCCTCGGCTTCGGGAGCTGTGATATTTTTAGGCTCATTTTTCTGTGTAACTGGGGAATATTCTCTTTTTATTGATTTCCCCGATTTGTTTTTATACATTGTGTTTTATAATCAGTTGTAGCCGACCCGAGAACATGAGGGACTGTTCATGTATGCGCTATACTCTCGTGTCCCCCCGGGACTCGTTCTCGGAGCGATTCGTCTTCACTTTATCTTTCTTCTATCTTTCCGGCATTTCTATTAAGTAGGTGAAGTTCAGCGACGCTCGCTGCTTACCAAACATATCACCACCCGAAGGGTTGACGTAAACTGATACATGGGGGGAAATGATCAAGGCTGGCGTTTATTACATTTGGCGCATCTTTTTGTTGCACAGCTTAAAGGGGTTTTCCATTTTTAAACAGATTGTCCCCAAATGATTGCAGCCATGGAAAGTTACAAGCGCAGATAGGGCGAGTACTAGCTCTCTCCTCTCTGTATATTTCCTGCAGTGGTGAGGTCATTTCGACAGCACAACTCACCGCTGGCTGCAGCCAATCACTAACCTCAGTCCATGTAGATGGCATGTGTAGCTGAGTATATTGCACAGCCCACGTAGTATATAGCACAGCCCACGTAGTATATTGCACAGCCCACGTAGTATATTGCACAGCCCACGTAGTATATTGCACAGCCCGCACAGTATATTGCCCAGCCCACGCAGTATATTGCGCAGCCCACGTAGTATATTGCACAGCCTGCATAGTATATTGCCCAGCCCGCGTAGTATATTGCACAGCCCGCATAGTATATTGCCCAGCTTGCGTAGTATATTGCACAGCCCGCATAGTATATTGCCCAGCCCGCGTAGTATATTGCACAGCCCGCGTAGTATATTGTCCAGCCCGCGTAGTATATTGCACAGCCCACGTAGTATATTTCCCGGCCCGCGTAGTATATTGCCCAGCCCGCGTAGTATATTGCCCAGCCCGCTTAGTATATTGCCCAGCCCGCGTAGTATATTGGCCAGCCCGCGTAGTATATTGCCCAGCCCACGTAGTATATTGCAAAGCCCACGTAGTATATTTCCCAGCCCGCGTAGTATATTGCCCATCCACGTAGTATATTGTTATGAAAGGCAATTCAGTACCACAATGGACATAGCGATCAGAGCACATACAGTGATCTGACAATAACCAAAAATCATAGAACGAGCTCTGAGACGTGGGAACTCTGCAGACCGCAATCCCTAATCCTCTCCAAACAACACTAGAGGCAGCCGTGGATTGCGCCTAACTCTGCCTATGCAACTCGGCACAGCCTGAGAAACTAACTAGCCTGAAGATAGAAAATAAGCCTACCTTGCCTCAGAGAAATACCCCAAAGGAAAAGGCAGCCCCCCACATATAATGACTGTGAGTAAGATGAAAAGACAAACGTAGGGATGAAATAGATTCAGCAAAGTGAGGCCCGACTTTCTTAACAGAGCGAGGATAGGAAAGATAACTTTGCGGTCTACACAAAACCCTAAAGAAAACCACGCAAAGGGGGCAAAAAGACGCTCCGTACCGAACTAACGGCACGGAGGTACACCCTTGCGTCCCAGAGCTTCCAGCAAAACAAATAGACAAGCTGGACAGAAAAAATAGCAAACAAATAGCAAAGAAGCACTTAGCTATGCAGAGCAGCAGGCAACAGGAATGATCCAGGGAAAAAACAAGTCCAACACTGGAACATTGACAGGAAGCCAGGATCAAAGCACTAGGTGGAGTTAAGTAGAGAAGCACCCAACGACCTCACAAGATCACCTGAGGGAGGAAACTCAGAAGCCGCAGCACCACCTTCCTCCACAAACGGAAGCTCCCAGAGAGAACCAGCCGAAGCACCACCCGTGACCACAGGAGGGAGCTCTGCCACAGAATTCACAACAGTATATTGCCCTGCACAGAGCCACGTAGTATATTGCCCAGCCCGCGTAGTATATTGCCCAGCCCGCTTAGTATATTGCCCAGTCCGCGTAGTATATTGCACAGCCCACGTAGTATATTGCACAGCCCACGTAGTATATTGCACAGCCCGCGTAGTATATTGCACAGCCCTTATATCCTTATATTCACCCTAGTACTCACTTCTCTGGCCCCTTTGCTCCTTATTATCACGCGTCCGATCATCAGTGGAACTTATCATCTCCGCCGCTCGCGCTGGAATTCCCTGAGGCTTTCATGAGCCCCGAGAAGGTTCTGCGCAAGTGTATGGAAGGTCACAGCATCATGTCGTTACAGTGTGCATCGTGACCTTCTGCCGGAAGTCTCAACTCATTGTGAGACGTGTGGGAATTCCAGCGCAAGTGGAGGGAGGTCAGGAGATGTGACGAGAACCGGACGGATGACGATGAGTAGCGAAAGGGAATCCGACGATTATCCATTTTTGGTCCGTGTTTCCTTTTTTTACCAGCAGTGTGGCATTGTAAGCAAATAACAAAAAATCAAAGTCACTACCCTTGAAAAGTAAAGAGGAAACCAATCCTGGCATGACAACTGGATGAAATCTTTACAGCCTATATTTCATTTTTTTCCATAGATCTATTGATTTGGATGGACGAGTTTCATCAGTGAGTTGGATCAAAAGCGGACACTAGTGGACAGTTCCATAGACTATAGGAACGTTTTTTGTGTCCGGTGAAAAAACGAATCCGTTGCAATACGTCGTTTGCTATAATGGAACACTATGGCGCCGGATCTGTCAAATGATGGAATCCGGCGAAGGATTCCGTTTTTTTAAAGTAAACATGCGTTCTCCACTCTGGGGTCTCTCTCTTTCTCCCCCCGCCGGATCAGCAACTAGTTGAATCAGGCGAAAAAATGGATCAGTTGCATCAGTTTTTCACAATTTGCGATGGATCCGTTTTTTTCAAAATTAGCCGGATTTGATGTGTGAACGATGTGTGAAAGTAACCTTAGTAGGTACATGTTCTATCCAGAACCCTAGCTATGGGAATTCCCATTTTGTCCTGTTATAAATGATGCACACTGACCATTTGGCTGCATTTAATTAATTCTCCTACCTATTGCAGGGGCAGATACTTGACTATGGTGGGCAAATTTTTTTCCCTCTCCTTAGTGCACTTTGCTCAAATTCAAAATAATATCACAGCATGGTAAAAAAAAAAAAGAATCAACAGGTTGCAATGCACATCTCTACCACTGGTTGGCCACATTTAGCACATATAGCATAATTGTGACACCCCAGGCAACCGGTTGTTACAGTGATGTTGCCTTCCTTTCGGGGAGGGCGATATCATGCTTGGAGGCAAGGAGGATTTCCTTTACCAGGTAAGCACCTACATGCAACACGTTCTGAATCCAGGCCAGAAGGGGGAGCTCTGAACCCGGATTCAGGGGAGCTTCCCGCAGCTTTAAGTGTTCTGGTCTGGAGGAGGAGTTAGACAGTTGGTCCAGCGAGACCAGGAGAGAAGGAAGTCTGAAGGAGACACAGAGAGCACAGAGAGGGGCCGTGCATGCAAGAGAAAGTGGTGCAGTCCCTGGAAAGAAAGAGATTTGGAGAGAGATTGCAAGAAGGGAGCTTGTCGAGGAACATTAGCTTAGGCGGAGCTGGTAAGAGAGGTGTGCAGCTGAGCTCCTGGCAGAAAGTGGAAGAGAGCAGTGAGAAGGACTAGTGGGGGGCTGTGCAGCAGATGTGTGAGCTGCAGCTCCAGGAAAGGAATATAACCTAAAGGGATGGAATGTTAGTGAGCATCAGAGGCTTACGATCTCACCTGGGAGAGGGATCACCATTGCCTCCAAGCCGGTGGGACCACATCACCACCTTTTGCTGGTACCCTGGACTGTGGCCTGCTACCACCAGTAAACCAGGTAAAGAAGTTACAACTCTGTGTCCTCCGTTTATTTGAAGGCATCCACCATCCCTGCCAACATACACTGGGAGCTCTGGGGATCTCACTTCACCTGTTGGAAGCGTCACCATCTATGCTGCAGTAACATCACCCCAGAGGACCCCTTTAAGCAGCGTCGGTCCCCTCTGACTGAGAACCACAGGTGGTGTCACGAACACAAACTTTGTCACAACTCCCCTAAAAGACATTCCCCCTTTTAATTGGGCACCCAGGGCCATGGACCGGGTCGCTGCCACCGTGACCACCCCTTTAATTGCGACCAGACCAGGTACCGAGTAACCCACTGCCCTGGCGGGCGACTCAACTTTGGCATCATGAACAGGATGGACCGACCCATTGAAATGGGTCCTGTGCCCACGGACTGTAATGAACTGTGTGAAATTGTTTAATGGCTGCCATTATTGCACCACGAGGCGGATAGAGAACAAGGAGAATGTGTTGCCATGGGTGGAACTCAGAAACCAGCGCGAAGGTTGGATCCACCCCCTACAGAGACTTTAATGCCAACAAAACATGTCCGTCAGGAGGACGGATCCGCTCCCGAAGATGGCCGGCGGGAAAGTGGAGCAGACACCGCCCATGAAGCAGAGAGAAGGAGAAAGATGCGGGAAAGCGTGGTCGCATCATGGCTGCACGCTACTCGGAGAGAGCGATGGTGGACAGCAGTGGAGAGCAGCCAGGACCTGCCGACACCAGAGAGGAAATCCCCGGTCAGCAACAAGAAACCCCGGACCTGATGACCACCTTGGATTCGGAGCTCCTCGGTGCAGAGATGGAGGAGCTGGCCCGGCGACTCCTGCAGACCCAGATGACAGCGGTGGCCGCATGGAAGGAGCCCAAAAGGATGACGAGCGCTGAGCAACGGAACTTATCACCAGTGTTCACAACCCTGGTAGAGCCAGAAAGAGCGGCACTGCCGAAAATGATGGCGGCGCCGACGGAAGACTTGGAGCCCGCACCTTTGACCCCTGCAGAGCCGGAAAGTGAGACGCTGCCAACGGAGACAACAACACCGCAGCACCAGGCCCAGCAACCAGTGATTCTGACCCCAGCGGAGGCAAAGAAGGACACCTGCACCGGCGAGACAGGTATGCAAACTGCCCCGGTAGCTGAGGAAACCCTGGTGGGACCCATAGTACCACCACCAACCTTAACGCCTGGCCAGATAGTTACCACTACAGTAACCTGGGACCGCATGACAGATCTGGGGGACATGCTTACTGACCCAATGGTACCTGAACCTTCACGCCTGAAGAAGGCCAAAAGAAGCCATATACCCTAAGACTGACCTTATGGGATTCCCAGTAGAGGCCCAAGTAGCAGTCAAAAACGTAAAAATCTACTATATAAAGCTGAATGTGTGTATGTGTGTGTGTGTGTATGTGTGTGTGTGTGTGTGTATGTGTGTGTGTATGTCCGGGATTGGCATCTGCACCGTCGCAGCTACAGCCACAAAATTTTGCACAGTCACACGTCGGGACCCTGAGAGCGTCATAGGCTACGTTGTGAGGTGAAATTTTAACCCCGCGCTTTCCAATTCACCAAACAATTTTGCCCCTATCTACATAATGGGGAAAAAGTGAAATGAAAAGTGTTGGAGGCGTCGCAGCTACAGCCACAAAATTTTGCACAGTCACACGTCTGGACCCTGAGAGCGTCATAGGCTATGTTGTGAGGTGAAATTTTAACTCCGCGCTTTCCAATTCACCAAACTATTTTTCCCCTATCTACATAATGGGGAAAAGTGAAAGGAAAAGTGTTGGAGGCAAATTGACAGCTGCCAGATATGAACAAGGGGGACTTATAGAACGAGAGCGATGGCACAAAAGAGTATATACCGATCAGTTGCTAAGGTGGGGCCCCGACATGAGATACTCACCACACATGGGGATATGAACACACACACAAAATGCGCCACACACTACCACGTGCTTGAACACATATACCACCCTCAGCACACATTTCACCACACATACACCGACCTTGCCACATAAAAGTCGAAACACAAAAGTCGCCGCTCAAAACTCGCCACGCGCAAAACTCGCCACATGCAAAAACTAGGCTCACGCAAAACTCACCACAAGTGCAAAACTCACCTCATGGAAAACTCACCACACGCAACACTTGCACACGCGGAAAAATTGCCACATGCACAAAATTTGCAACACATGCAAAATTTGCCTCACACAAAACTTTCACATACTCAAAAGGCACCAGACATAAAACTCACCACGCGCAAAACTCGCCATGCGCAAAACTTGCTGCACACAACTTGCTACACTAACCTGTTACATGCAACTCGACACACAAAAAGTTGCTACACGCATGTTGCCACACAAAACTCATCTCACAAAAGTCGCTACATGCATGTCACCACACACAACTCAACACACACAACTTGACAAACGAAACTCGCCCTAAAACACACACAAGTCTGGTATTAGCCTTCAAAAATAAAAATCTAATTAATAAGCAGACAAACTACAAGAGCAACAAATGTACCATATAGGAAATACAGCAGCTGTCAGTCACATGACCTGTCTATTATGTGTATGTGTGAGCTAATATATACTGCCAGGGGGAGGGCTTCCTGTTGGCTGGGGATTTATCAGGCTGCCAATTTATCTTACAAATACGGAGGTAAAAATACTGAGCAAATAACGTGTTAACGAGGTCTAATACAGGAGATCACACAGGTATATACTATATACAGGGGAGATGACACACAGATATATACTATATACAGGAGAGATAACACACAGGTATATACTATATAGAGGAGGAGATAGTATAACAAACAGGATCATGGGGTGCATTAAAAGAGGTCTGGATACACATGATGAGAGCATTATACTGCCTCTGTACAAATCCCTAGTTAGACCGCACATGGAGTACTGTGTCCAGTTTTGGGCACCGGTGCTCAGGAAGGATATAATGGAACTAGAGAGAGTACAAAGGAGGGCAACAAAATTAATAAAGGGGATGGGAGAACTACAATACCCAGATAGATTAGCGAAATTAGGATTATTTAGTCTAGAAAAAAGACGACTGAGGGGCGATCTAATAACCATGTATAAGTATATAAGGGGACAATACAAATATCTCGCTGAGGATCTGTTTATACCAAGGAAGGTGACGAGCACAAGGGGGCATTCTTTGCGTCTGGAGGAGAGAAGGTTTTTCCACCAACATAGAAGAGGATTCTTTACTGTTAGGGCAGTGAGAATCTGGAATTGCTTGCCTGAGGAGGTGGTGATGGCGAACTCAGTCGAGGGGTTCAAGAGAGGCCTGGATGTCTTCCTGGAGCAGAACAATATTGTATCATACAATTATTAGGTTCTGTAAAAGGACGTAGATCTGGGGATTTATTATGACGGAATATAGGCTGAACTGGATGGACAAATGTCTTTTTTCGGCCTTACTAACTATGTTACTATGTTACTATGTTACTATGTTACATACAGGTACATACTATATACAGGAGGAGATGACATACAGGTATATACTAAATACAGGAGGAGATGACACACAGGTATATACTATATACAGGAGCAGATTACCTACAGGTATATACTATATACAGGAGGAGATGACATACAGGTATATGCTATATATAGAAGATGACATACAGGTATATACTATATACAGGAGGAGATGACACACAGATATATACTATATACAGGGGAGATGACACACAGGTATATACTATATACAGGAGGAGATGACATACAGGTATATACTATATATAGAAGGAGATGACATACAGGTATATACTATATATAGGAGAAGATGACATACAGGTATATACTATATACAGGAGGAGATGACATACAGGTATATACTATATATAGGAGGAGATGACATACAGGTATATACTATATATAGGAGAAGATGACATACAGGTATATACTATATATAGGAGGAGATGACATACAGGTATATACTATATATAGGAGAAGATGACATACAGGTATATACTATATATAGGAGGAGATGACATACAGGTATATACTATATATAGGAGGAGATGACATACAGGTATATACTATATACAGGGGAGATGACACACAGCAGGTATATACTATATACAGGGGAGATGACATACAGGTATAGACTATATACAGGAGATGACATACAGGTGTATACTATATATAAGGGAGATGACAAACATGTATATACTGAGGTGAAAATGAGAGGTGTGAGGTGAAAATGAAAAGGTGTGAGTGCAAAATGAGAGGAGTGAGGGAAAAAAGTGTAGTGATCGGAAAATGACAGATGTGAGGTCGAAATGACAAGTGTTAGGGGAGAATGAGAGGAGTGAGGGGGAAAATGAGAGGTGTGAGGGAGAAAATGAGACATGTGAGGGGGAAAATGAGAGGCGTGATGGAAAAATAAGAGAAGTGAGGTGCTATAACTAACCACAGATATTTACTATGCCCAAGCAACGCCGGGCTCTTCAGCTAGTAATAGATAAAGAAGAATATTGCAGACAGCAGATGCTAAAGCTTGCTGCAGAGGAGAAGGAACGCACAGCTAAGTGGGAAGCAATGGAGGAAAGGAATATACTAGCTAAAACCAGGTCCGGCAAAGCCAGAGCACCGGATAGAGGACCTATAAGATCAGGAACTGTTGTCACCTTTAACCTGGACAGAGGATGGGGATTCATAAAAGAACATGGTGAAACAGCTGACCTGTTTGTGAATCGCAGAGATGTGGAGTCACACCTCTTAAAGGGACCGTGACCTGTATCCAGGAGACAAAGTAACTTTTACCCGGCACCATGGTGAAAGGGAATATTATGCCCGCCGTTTATTTGCCGGCACCACCATCCCTGCCAACCCACACTGGGAGCCCTGGGGACCCCGCTTCACCTGTGGGAAGCATCACCATCTGTGCTGCAGTAACATCACCCCAGAGGACCCCTTTAAGCAGCGTCGTTCCCCTCTGACCGAGAACCACAGGTGGTGTCACGAACACAAACTTTATTACAAACTCCCCCTTTTACTTGGGCGCCCAGGGTTACGGACCTGGTTGCTGCCACCGTGACCATTCCTTTTAAGGACCGGACCCGGTACCAAGTACCCCACTGCCCCAGTGGGCGACTCATAATCATCTCCCAACAGAGTATCAAAAAAATCGAATTTTTATCCCAAAGCTGGTCAATACATATCGGTATAAGAGAAGCCAAGAGAAAAAACTACTCCAGCCACACAAGTATCTATAATATAACGCTGGGAGCGTCACTCTGTCCGAAGCCTTTATAGACTGCGCAGGCGCAAGCTCCGGCGCAGGTGTGTCTTCAAGAAAATGGCGTCGAAAAGCGCGGACTGCGCAGGCGCAGATTCCGCCAGCAGGAGGACCAAGAAAATGGCGGCGGAAAGGAATCAGGTGGCGCAAGTAACAAATTGCTGTTGCATGAGGCTGTGGCACTTCATGCCACAGCTATTTGTTACTTACGCCACCTGATACGGGGCATATACTATGGAGCATCTTATGGAGCAGCGTATGGGGCATATGGATGGGAGCAGCAAATTAAATAACAGTGCCGCAGGATGGGAGCAGCACATGACAGAACGGGGGCGCAGGATGGGAGCAGCACATGACAGAACCGGGGTGCAGGATGGCAGCAGCACATGACAGAACGGGGGCACAGGATGGGAGCAGCAAATGACAGAACAGGGGCGCAGGATGGGAGCAGCACATGACAGAATGGGGGCGCAGGATGGGAGCAGCACATGACAGAACGGGGGCGCAGGATGGGAGCAGCACATGACAGAATGGGGGCGCAGGATGGGAGCAGCACATGACAGAATGGGGGCACAGGATGGGAGCAGCACATGACAGAACGGGGGCGCAGGATGGGAGCAGCACATGACAGAACGGGGGCGCAGGATGGGAGCAGCACATGACAGGATGGGGGCGCAGGATGGGAGCAGCACATGACAGAACGGGGACGCAGGATGGGAGCAGCACATGACAGAACGGGGGCGCAGGATGGGAGCAGCACATGACAGGATGGGAGCAGCAAATGACAGAATGGAGGCGCAGGATGGGAGCAGCACATGACAGAACGGGGGCGCAGGATGGGAGCAGCACATGACAGAACGGGGGCGCAGGATGGGAGCAGCACATGACAGAACGGGGGCGCAGGATGGGAGCAGCACATGACAGGATGGGGATGCAGGATGGAGCAGCACTTGACAGAATGGGGGCGCAGGATGGAGTAGCACATGACAGGATGGGGACGCAGGATGGAGCAGCACATGACAGGATGGGGACGCAGGATGGAGCAGCACATACCAGGATGGAGACCATATACCAATATAAATGCTCGCCACCCGGGCGTAGAACGGGTTCAATAGCTAGTAATAATATATCACAGTACTACAAGAGCAATAAGTTCCCTGTTAATTATGCATAACATGGGCAGAGGAGCACTTAGTTCATGCTTGAGCCTTTAT
This sequence comes from Ranitomeya imitator, assembly GCF_032444005.1. Classification (NCBI taxonomy): domain Eukaryota; kingdom Metazoa; phylum Chordata; class Amphibia; order Anura; family Dendrobatidae; genus Ranitomeya; species Ranitomeya imitator. Next base: position 34,094,229 of record NC_091282.1, read on the forward strand.
GATTAGCGTTACTATGCTTATAGCACCGTGCATAATGTACTAATCACTTATTTGTAACAGGATTAATTGAGTTATTACGTTGCACAAAGAGCGAACAGTAGAAAAATCAACACAAAAGGCTAAGACGACAAACCCTTTAGGGTAAACAGGCCCCACTGGATGCATGGAGGGAAATCAGGCAAGAACTGTGGGAAGTGCTGGATGTGGTAAAAAAATGATATAACTGGATAGGTGAAACCACTATGCTGTGGTCTGAGGATAGCCGGGAGGGGCGTGATTACATGAACACCTGACTCTTCACTAGAGCCCCTGATGGTGGGGTTAGACTAGAGTCCCGATGGACACCAGGACAGACCTCGGATGCATGGAAGCTGACCCCCCCAAGATACAGGTATCTGGAATGGCCCAGAAGGAGAGTAAAGCTGGAACAGGCAGACACAGCAGGAACACAAGAATCACAGATGCTGGCGGGTGTGGCTGGTACACAGATAGGCACTGGCAGGTGAAGGTTGGTATACAGTTATGCACTGGCAGGTGCAGGTTGGTATGGCTGGTATACAGTTAGACACTAGCAGGTGCAGGCTGGTACAGGCTGGTATGTCTGATATACAGTTAGGCACTGGCACATACAGGCTGGTATACAGTTACGCACTGGCAGGTGCAGGCTGGTATACAGTTGGGCACTGGCAGGTGCAGGCTGGTATGGCTGATATATAGTTAGGCACTGGCAGATACAGACAGGTATGGCTGGTATACAGATAAGCACTGGCAGGTGAAGGCAGATGCTGTCGGGCCCATCTGATATACAGGCACGCTGGTTCAGGCAGCCATGGCTGAAATACATGCACAAAAGCAAGTATGGGCAGACAGGTACATGACAGGTAAACTGACTGGCATGTACTGGGGACCAGACAACTAGCAAGCGAACTTGGAACTAACTAACCACGTTGTTCAAGGCACCACCCATCAGGTGGAGGTGCCTTAAATAATAAGTGACTTCCAGCCATTGGCTGGGGACACATTAGGATGGCATTCACTGTCCCTTTAAGAGGGTGGCACTGCGTGCTCATGTCTTAAGCACAGTGCCCAGGAATCTGCAAGCTGTGTGCAGACCCAAGGCAGCAGCAACAAGAGGAGGAGGAGGGAGTACGGGGTCGTGGCAGTGAGTGAGTCAGCTACTCTGCCGAGAGGGGAGACAGCGTGCAGGCACTTTACATACCCTTATCTCTGACTTGCTGTATTCTCGGGTAACATGTTACCAACATATATTAATGCAACCTAGGCCTACGTTAATGTCAGTGATGCGACTCTTACTCATGTGAGTGACTATATGTTTTTATGGAGTCTATTTGGAGTGATGGGGATGCATACACGTTCTGTGGGATGTATGCACTAGCACTTTACAACATTGATGGCCTGCTTTATATCCATTAGCTCTGCATTAGATGTCTTTTCAGCCGGGAGATGGGTGTTTTAATAATAGTTACATGTTTTCTGTATATAGCACTTTATTTACTGAGATCAGTGTTACTGTGAACAGCGCTTTTCTCTTTCTACATGTACCCATACATATCTTTTGCTTTTGAGCTGAATATATAACCTAGTACCACATTCATATTGTTTTAATTACTGTATGTTGTGGTGTTTTCTCCTTCCTTTGGAGGCTTTTTTTGCCGTGCATTTTTATGTAATTATTTTTAGATTTTTTATTAATAAAATATATATTTATATATACCTAATTCTTGAGATATAATCTCTTCATATCTAACACGTATCTGCTGTAATGGATTATGTTGTTTAATTACGATTGAAGTGACTAAGAATATATTGTTCTGGGACTCATTGAAGTGAGAACACAAGATGCTGGGGACGTATCGCAGCCAGGCTCATGAAAGACATTATGGAAGGCTTCAAAAAACGACTGGAGGTTCGAAACAAGAGAATCCCCTCTCTCCCATAAGGAATTGAGCCATGCCAGAGCTTCGCCAGTGACAAGGGACATGATGAAAGCCACTTGGCCCAATCTGAAGTGAACGGATGAGCCAAGAGGTCGAAGTGCCGAGGTCACTGATTGATGAACCCCCGACATAGGGCAGGAGTAAAGCCATAACGTGGAGGAGCTGACAGACGGGGTCTGGAATCAGGAACATAGCTGGCAGGGTGATGAGTCAAGGCCGAGATTGCCGCAACTTAGGGAGGTGCAGATGCGGCTGGAGTTGTCAGCGCAACTAGACGGGTGGTCACTGTCCTCAGGTAGGAGAGGATGTTATTCTGCTGGTATTTCTGGCGGGAGACCTCCTGATACTGATCTGAGAAAGAAGAAGCCTGGTAGCAAGCAGATTTCATGATCTGAGCAAACTGTAGCGGGATTGGTAGAACCACTGTGCCGTGATCCGAGGAGAGCCTGGAGGGGCTGACTCTTCACTACAGCGCCTAGTGTTGGGATTAGACTTGGCTCCCAATGGACACCAGGTGCTACACCATGACAGACCTCGGACGCTTGGCAGCAGACCCCAAGGGACAGGGAGATGGAACGGATAGCTGGTATAGGCAGGCACGACATGAACACAGGAACCACAGATACTGGCAGGTATGACTGGTATACAGATAGGCACTGGCAGGAGCAGGCTGGTATGGCTCGTATACAGATAGGCACTGGTAGTTATAGGCAGGTGCTGGTGGGCACCACCCATCAGGTTGAGGTGCCTTAAATAATGTGTCACCCAGCCATTGGCTGGGGATATTTTAGGAAGAGGCACGCTGTCCCTTTAAAAGGGCGGAACTAGGTGCATCGTAAGCACAGTGCCTGGGGATCTGCGAGGTGTGCGCAGACCCCGGGCAGCAGCAGCAGGAGGAGGGAGTGCGGGGCCTCGGCGGTGAGTCAGCGTCACTTTTGGGGGGAAAGGCAAAGTGCAGGGATGCAGGAGCGACAAATGATGAGACGTAAACAACTTAATGAGTACAAAAATTGGGAAGTCTTGTAGATTATGTACTGATGATAATTTGCACTCAATGCCTTGATGATAGGTCATATGGTCACCACAGGGAGAGGGGGCTCAAAACATCCTTTATTATGGAGTCCATGTGTTACATGGTTGCCTATTTCATTTAATGTGTAAGCTTTTGGGTGCCAAATCTGTTTTTTTTTTTTTTTTTTTGGAGGGGGTGTAATTGAATGGTGGAGTTCTCTTTTAAATATATAGGATATGGAATTCTGTAATAGTAGAATAGTTCCTCTCTCAAAAATAGAGGCATGCTGTGACATCCAAGTCAGTAACCATACCCACTGTTTCGGCTTCCATCACTGGGATGAGAGAAGATCCTGTGTGATTCTCTGACAATTGTGGCTGGAAGCTTGAGGGATTGTCCAGGTAGTTTTTATGTAAAGTAGTCCTCTTTTTTAAATAAAAGTAACAGATAATGTTTTTTCAACGATGGCACTAGGTCTGTCGGAACCCTCATGGCATTGTTATGCCACATGAGGCCTTGAAGACAATCAGCTCCCGCTATTGGGCTAATGCACTTATACTTCCCTCAGATGACTGTCGAACAAGTGGAAAAAGTAAGAGCGCAGCATCCCAATAACATCCATTGATTGGTTGCAGGGTGAATAAAGGCAGACATGGTGCTGATTAGAAGGTGAGCAGAACTACTTGAAACAATGAAGACCCTATATTAAGGGTCACCAATCTAACCCAAGAAGAGGTGCGGAACCGGCTAAATAAGATTAAAATAGATAAATCTCCGGGTCCGGATGGCATACACCCACGAGTACTAAGAGAACTAAGTAATGTAATAGATAAACCATTATTTCTTATTTTTAGGGACTCTATAGCGACAGGGTCTGTTCCGCAGGACTGGCGCATAGCAAATGTGGTGCCAATATTCAAAAAGGGCTCTAAAAGTGAACCTGGAAATTATAGGCCAGTAAGTCTAACCTCTATTGTTGGTAAAATATTTGAAGGGTTTCTGAGGGATGTTATTCTGGATTATCTCAATGAGAATAACTGTTTAACTCCATATCAGCATGGGTTTATGAGAAATCGCTCCTGTCAAACCAATCTAATCAGTTTTTATGAAGAGGTAAGCTATAGGCTGGACCACGGTGAGTCATTGGACGTGGTATATCTCGATTTTTCCAAAGCGTTTGATACCGTGCCGCACAAGAGGTTGGTACACAAAATGAGAATGCTTGGTCTGGGGGAAAATGTGTGTAAATGGGTTAGTAACTGGCTTAGTGATAGAAAGCAGAGGGTGGTTATAAATGGTATAGTCTCTAACTGGGTCGCTGTGACCAGTGGGTACCGCAGGGGTCAGTATTGGGACCTGTTCTCTTCAACATATTCATTAATGATCTGGTAGAAGGTTTACACAGTAAAATATCGATATTTGCAGATGATACAAAACTATGTAAAGCAGTTAATACAAGAGAAGATAGTATTCTGCTACAGATGGATAAATCTGACAGGGAGAAGGACTTGGGGATCCTAGTTAATGATAAACTTACCTGGAGCAGCCAGTGCCAGGCAGCAGCTGCCAAGGCAAACAGGATCATGGGGTGCATTAAAAGAGGTCTGGATACACATGATGAGAGCATTATACTGCCTCTGTACAAATCCCTAGTTAGACCGCACATGGAGTACTGTGTCCAGTTTTGGGCACCGGTGCTCAGGAAGGATATAATGGAACTAGAGAGAGTACAAAGGAGGGCAACAAAATTAATAAAGGGGATGGGAGAACTACAATACCCAGATAGATTAGCGAAATTAGGATTATTTAGTCTAGAAAAAAGACGACTGAGGGGCGATCTAATAACCATGTATAAGTATATAAGGGGACAATACAAATATCTCGCTGAGGATCTGTTTATACCAAGGAAGGTGACGGGCACAAGGGGGCATTCTTTGCGTCTGGAGGAGAGAATGTTTGTCCACCAACATAGAAGAGGATTCTTTACTGTTAGGGCAGTGAGAATCTGGAATTGCTTGCCTGAGGAGGTGGTGATGGCGAACTCAGTCGAGGGGTTCAAGAGAGGCCTGGATGTCTTCCTGGAGCAGAACAATATTGTATCATACAATTAGGTTCTGTAGAAGGACGTAGATCTGGGGATTTATTATGATGGAATATAGGCTGAACTGGATGGACAAATGTCTTTTTTCGGCCTTACTAACTATGTTACTATGTTACTATGTTACTTCATTTAAAAAGAGGTTGTCCAGGTATTGGACGAGCCCTTTTACTACTGTCTTTGGGTTCTTCCTTTTAACCCTGGGTGGGTGCAAACACTATTTAAGTTCCCGAATTTCTGTTCCCATAGCCAGTCATATACGTAGACCTGGTACACCTGTGCTTGCTGGCCTTTGTCCTACCAGTGGTTTCCTATTGTTTCACCACAGCCCCTAATCTGACCATCTGACTTTTCTGATCCTGTTTTTACCTGGTTTTGATGCAGCTTTCCGACTACACTTTGCCAGCCGACTCCACCAGCCAGCTCCACCAGCCAGGCTACCACACACACACACACACACAAGAACAGATGTGCTCACTACAAAAGGCAATGAGCTTGGTGGTTATAGAGTCTTACAAGAGGCAACAAAGGGAATAGTTTCAACAATCTCACAAGAGGTAATGAGTTGGTTGCTATCGAAAATTGGTATTTACAACAACCATGGGCTCGCACTTGCAATATTTGAGATCCTTCTTAGACACTTTACACAGTCTGCTTGGCACATCGATCTCTGATCTCCCTCACCTGGGGCAAGCTAAACTAACAGTAGTAGAGATTGGAAGCATCTACAGGTGGATAGCTCATCTTTTATAGTGAATACTACTTACCCCCTCTTGCTAGCCAAATATAACGCAGCCAAAACTGCTGTTCATGCACAACTTGTCCTCCTTCTGCCAGGCTGCTTGTCTACATGTGTATGTCCTCTTTTTAGTCTCCTTGTCATATTTACCAGGGGCTGTAGATGGGGCCAATCCCATGCTGCCCTTTCCTACATGGAGATTCCCCTTTTAAAAAAGTTCTCGTTACTGGGGGTCCTCATTTAAAAATGAGTATTATATAAATGTCAAATGGTAAGGATGGACCTGACGAAAAGTTTGTTTTGAGGTCCAGGAGTTATAAGCTACGCCTCTGGTTAGCATATGTGTATATTGTACCAGTGTCTCACCCCCAGGTGGCCTCCATGGACCATAATGTAATTGGGCCTCTATTAGCATTCCTTGTCCTGCATCTGGTTGGGACATGTGTGTCTTGTTCCTCTCTGCAGGTGACCTCACTGACAAACAAGTTTTTGGACTGGTCGGAGACAGGACTTCTGGGACCTTCCTTGACTCTTTGAATTAAACGTAACTGATGGTTAAGGAGTTTGAGGGCGAAGATCTCTACTCAACCATGAGACTGTAGAAGAAGGTAGAAAAGGAAAGACACATGTTTGGCTTCGGGTTGTAGTTTCTGTGTCTTGGAAGGCTGAGGGTCTGCTGCTGCGACCATATCCTGATGCCACTACTGGGACTCTTAGAGACTGAGGATCATCTGCCACGTCCTGCGTTGGTTACCTTGCCAGATTTGAGGTGCTGTTTTGGAGACCATTGTTGTTGTTTTATCCTTGGCATCAGATTACTATGTGGCGTCCCCGGATTTGTTCCTGTCGCTGTGTTACAGACTCTGCGGAATTGTATCTATGTTTGGTGAAATATTCTCCATGTGACACAATAAAGGTCGTCTGATTGTTCGCCGGTCTGCTGTCCATGAGTGTTCTATAAAACGTCCCAACGTAACATATACTGAACGATATTGGGTACAGCCGGGACCAGCTGCTTCGAAAGCATCACCAAACCAGGGATTCAAGCTTCGGGAGGCTAATTTGCATATTCCAGGTGCCTTCTGGGAGAAGCGAAGTCTCCCTAAGCTAGAAGATCGTTGGGTACAGCCGGGACCAGCTGCTTCGAAAGCATCACCAAACCAGGGATTCAAGCTTCAGGAGGCTAATTTGCATATTCCAGGTGCCTTCTGGGAGAAGCGAAGTCTCCCTAAGCTAGAAGATCGTTGGGTACAGCCGGGACCAGCTGCTTCGAAAGCATCACCAAACCAGGGATTCAAGCTTCAGGAGGCTAATTTGCATATTCCAGGTGCCTTCTGGGAGAAGCGAAGTCTCCCTAAGCTAGAAGATCGTTGGGTACAGCCGGGACCAGCTGCTTCGAAAGCATCACCAAACCAGGGATTCAAGCTTCAGGAGGCTAATTTGCATATTCCAGGTGCCTTCTGGGAGAAGCGAAGTCTCCCTAAGCTAGAAGATCGTTGGGTACAGCCGGGACCAGCTGCTTCGAAAGCATCACCAAACCAGGGATTCAAGCTTCAGGAGGCTAATTTGCATATTCCAGGTGCCTTCTGGGAGAAGCGAAGTCTCCCTAAGCTAGAAGATCGTTGGGTACAGCCGGGACCAGCTGCTTCGAAAGCATCACCAAACCAGGGATTCAAGCTTCAGGAGGCTAATTTGCATATTCCAGGTGCCTTCTGGGAGAAGCGAAGTCTCCCTAAGCTAGAAGATCGTTGGGTACAGCCGGGACCAGCTGCTTCGAAAGCATCACCAAACCAGGGATTCAAGCTTCAGGAGGCTAATTTGCATATTCCAGGTGCCTTCTGGGAGAAGCGAAGTCTCCCTAAGCTAGAAGATCGTTGGGTACAGCCGGGACCAGCTGCTTCGAAAGCATCACCAAACCAGGGATTCAAGCTTCAGGAGGCTAATTTGCATATTCCAGGTGCCTTCTGGGAGAAGCGAAGTCTCCCTAAGCTAGAAGATCGTTGGGTACAGCCGGGACCAGCTGCTTCGAAAGCATCACCAAACCAGGGATTCAAGCTTCAGGAGGCTAATTTGCATATTCCAGGTGCCTTCTGGGAGAAGCGAAGTCTCCCTAAGCTAGAAGATCGTTGGGTACAGCCGGGACCAGCTGCTTCGAAAGCATCACCAAACCAGGGATTCAAGCTTCAGGAGGCTAATTTGCATATTCCAGGTGCCTTCTGGGAGAAGCGAAGTCTCCCTAAGCTAGAAGATCGTTGGGTACAGCCGGGACCAGCTGCTTCGAAAGCATCACCAAACCAGGGATTCAAGCTTCAGGAGGCTAATTTGCATATTCCAGGTGCCTTCTGGGAGAAGCGAAGTCTCCCTAAGCTAGAAGATCGTTGGGTACAGCCGGGACCAGCTGCTTCGAAAGCATCACCAAACCAGGGATTCAAGCTTCAGGAGGCTAATTTGCATATTCCAGGTGCCTTCTGGGAGAAGCGAAGTCTCCCTAAGCTAGAAGATCGTTGGGTACAGCCGGGACCAGCTGCTTCGAAAGCATCACCAAACCAGGGATTCAAGCTTCAGGAGGCTAATTTGCATATTCCAGGTGCCTTCTGGGAGAATATTTGCCTGTAGGACATTATTGCAAGAGAGCTTGGCTGAGTAGATTACACAAGAAGGAAAACACACAGCAAGTCAGCAGGATCTAGGAGCAACATGGCAGATGTGACAACCTACATGGTGAGCTGCAGCATGTGCTACATGTTCACAGATCGACCAGAAGAAGAATCCAATTTCACCTGTCAGAAGTGTAGACTAGTGGCCCTTTTAGAAGAAAAGGTGCGGGGTCTGGAAGAAAGAATAGCAACTTTGAAACTCATCAAAGAGAATGAAGACTTTCTAGACAGAACAGAAGCATCTCTACTGGTCACAGAAGGTGCAAAAAGTGTCAGAGAACCTCCAAAAGCAGATGAGTGGAAGCATGTGACCAAAAGAAGCAAGAAGACCATGGAGAAATCACCAACCACACAACTGAAGAACCGATATCAAATCTTTGTAGAGGATGAAGATGGCACACCTAAGAATGAAGCAATACCAGCAAGCAAAAAAGAAAAGGGCACACAGCAACAAGTGACAGCAAAAAGTACAGCCAAGAAGCAACGAAGAGTGGTGGTGGTGGGAGACTCACTACTGAGAGGCACCGAAGCAGCCATCTGCAGACCGGACATAACTGCAAGAGAAGTATGCTGCCTTCCAGGTGCGATGATCAAGGATGTGACCGATAGGATACCAAAGCTCTTCAGCTCCAAGGACGTCCACCCATTTCTTCTGATACATGTTGGCACCAATGACACGGCAAGGAAGGACCTACCGACAATCTGCAAGGACTTTGAAGAGTTGGGGAAGAAAGTAAAGGAACTGGATGCACAGGTAGTTTTTTCTTCTATCCTTCCAGTAGACGGGCATGGCACCAGGAGATGGAACAGGATCCTTGATGCAAACAACTGGCTAAGACGATGGTGCAGACAACAAGGATTTGGATTCCTGGACCACGGTGTGAATTACTGGTATGATGGACTCCTCGCCAGAGACGGACTACACCTCAACAAACCTGGGAAACACACATTCGCCAGAAGACTCGCTACACTCATCAGGAGGGCGTTAAACTAGAAGAAGAGGGGACGGGAAGAAAAACATTAGACTCGAACAAAGACGACCCAGGAAAACATACTCAGAAGGGAGGTAAGAACATTTCTAAAACAATTCACAGTGAGGAGATTGGAACAAAACAAAATCCTCTAAACTGCATGCTCGCAAACGCCAGAAGCCTGACAAACAAGATGGAAGAACTAGAAGCAGAAATATCTACAGGTAACTTTGACATAGTGGGAATAACCGAGACATGGTTAGATGAAAGCTATGACTGGGCAGTTAACTTACAGGGTTACAGTCTGTTTAGAAAGGATCGTAAAAATCGGAGAGGAGGAGGGGTTTGTCTCTATGTAAAGTCTTGTCTAAAGTCCACTTTAAGGGAGGATATTAGCGAAGGGAATGAGGATGTCGAGTCCATATGGGTTGAAATTCATGGAGAGAAAAATGGTAACAAAATTCTCATTGGGGTCTGTTACAACCCCCAAATATAACAGAAAGCATGGAAAGTCTACTTCTAAAGCAGATAGATGAAGCTGCAACCCATAATGAGGTCCTGGTTATGGGGGACTTTAACTACCCGGATATTAACTGGGAAACAGAAACCTGTGAAACCCATAAAGACAACAGGTTTCTGCTAATAACCAAGAAAAATTATCTTTCACAATTGGTGCAGAATCCAACCAGAGGAGCAGCACTTTTAGACCTAATACTATCTAATAGACCTGACAGAATAACAAATCTGCAGGTGGTTGGGCATTTAGGAAATAGCGACCACAATATTGTGCAGTTTCACCTGTCTTTCACTAGGGGGACTTGTCAGGGAGTCACAAAAACATTGAACTTTAGGAAGGCAAAGTTTGAACAGCTTAGAGATGCCCTTAATCTGGTAGACTGGGACAATATCCTCAGAAATGAGAATACAGATAATAAATGGGAAATGTTTAAGAACATCCTAAATAGGCAGTGTAAGCGGTTTATACCTTGTGGGAATAAAAGGACTAGAAATAGGAAAAACCCAATGTGGCTAAACAAAGAAGTAAGACAGGCAATTAACAGTAAAAAGAAAGCATTTGCACTACTAAAGCAGGATGGCACCATTGAAGCTCTAAAAAACTATAGGGAGAAAAATACTTTATCTAAAAAACTAATTAAAGCTGCCAAAAAGGAAACAGAGAAGCACATTGCTAAGGAGAGTAAAACTAATCCCAAACTGTTCTTCAACTATATCAATAGTAAAAGAATAAAAACTGAAAATGTAGGCCCCTTAAAAAATAGTGAGGAAAGAATGGTTGTAGATGACGAGGAAAAAGCTAACATATTAAACACCTTCTTCTCCACGGTATTCACGGTGGAAAATGAAATGCTAGGTGAAATCCCAAGAAACAATGAAAACCCTATATTAAGGGTCACCAATCTAACCCAAGAAGAGGTGCGAAACCGGCTAAATAAGATTAAAATAGATAAATCTCCGGGTCCGGATGGCATACACCCACGAGTACTAAGAGAACTAAGTAATGTAATAGATAAACCATTATTTCTTATTTTTAGTGACTCTATAGCGACAGGGTCTGTTCCGCAGGACTGGCGCATAGCAAATGTGGTGCCAATATTCAAAAAGGGCTCTAAAAGTGAACCTGGAAATTATAGGCCAGTAAGTCTAACCTCTATTGTTGGTAAAATATTTGAAGGGTTTCTGAGGGATGTTATTCTGGATTATCTCAATGAGAATAACTGTTTAACTCCATATCAGCATGGGTTTATGAGAAATCGCTCCTGTCAAACCAATCTAATCAGTTTTTATGAAGAGGTAAGCTATAGACTGGACCACGGTGAGTCATTGGACGTGGTATATCTCGATTTTTCCAAAAGCGTTTGATACCGTGCCGCACAAGAGGTTGGTACACAAAATGAGAATGCTTGGTCTGGGGGAAAATGTGTGTAAATGGGTTAGTAACTGGCTTAGTGATAGAAAGCAGAGGGTGGTTATAAATGGTATAGTCTCTAACTGGGTCGCTGTGACCAGTGGGGTACCGCAGGGGTCAGTATTGGGACCTGTTCTCTTCAACATATTCATTAATGATCTGGTAGAAGGTTTACACAGTAAAATATCGATATTTGCAGATGATACAAAACTATGTAAAGCAGTTAATACAAGAGAAGATAGTATTCTGCTACAGATGGATCTGGATAAGTTGGAAACTTGGGCTGAAAGGTGGCAGATGAGGTTTAACAATGATAAATGTAAGGTTATACACATGGGAAGAGGGAATCAATATCACCATTACACACTGAACGGGAAACCACTGGGTAAATCTGACAGGGAGAAGGACTTGGGGATCCTAGTTAATGATAAACTTACCTGGAGCAGCCAGTGCCAGGCAGCAGCTGCCAAGGCAAACAGGATCATGGGGTGCATTAAAAGAGGTCTGGATACACATGATGAGAGCATTATACTGCCTCTGTACAAATCCCTAGTTAGACCGCACATGGAGTACTGTGTCCAGTTTTGGGCACCGGTGCTCAGGAAGGATATAATGGAACTAGAGAGAGTACAAAGGAGGGCAACAAAATTAATAAAGGGGATGGGAGAACTACAATACCCAGATAGATTAGCGAAATTAGGATTATTTAGTCTAGAAAAAAGACGACTGAGGGGCGATCTAATAACCATGTATAAGTATATAAGGGGACAATACAAATATCTCGCTGAGGATCTGTTTATACCAAGGAAGGTGACGGGCACAAGGGGGCATTCTTTGCGTCTGGAGGAGAGAAGGTTTTTCCACCAACATAGAAGAGGATTCTTTACTGTTAGGGCAGTGAGAATCTGGAATTGCTTGCCTGAGGAGGTGGTGATGGCGAACTCAGTCGAGGGGTTCAAGAGAGGCCTGGATGTCTTCCTGGAGCAGAACAATATTGTATCATACAATTATTAGGTTCTGTAGAAGGACGTAGATCTGGGTATTAATTATGATGGAATATAGGCTGAACTGGATGGACAAATGTCTTTTTTCGGCCTTACTAACTATGTTACTATGTTACTATGATATATGCAACAACTAGATTTGAGCAAATCAACCCTAAACTAAATGAGTTTACTACGAATCCCCCTCTCTTTGACCCTCCTCATACCTGTCCTGCGATGCTTGGTCCTCTGATAGTTCTTCAGCATTCGGTAGACCAGATGAGAACTGGAAGGGAGGTAAGATGGTGTTAGGAGTCGAGTTTCCTCTGCTGCACAGGAGGAATCTCGATCCATGACGGCTGCGGTCTCCCATTCGGCATCGGCCGCAGTGGGGTCTGCTCAGCGGAGGCGTCGCTCCCAGCGTCTTGCTGGGACTGATTCTGTGCAGAGGGTTACTACTGCCTTTTCTGGCTCTCCTGTTGTTCCCTGCACTGATCTGCGGCGAGCAGGCTTCTCTGGGACTAAGTCCTTATTTTCACACACTGAGCATGCCCAGGGCAAGATCTCCCGTTGGAGATCGAGGGTCACATGCTCAGGTACTGCAGCACATTCCATTGGTCCTCCAGGAAGGTCCTGAAAGGGCAAAACTTCGGTAGCAGCTTCCTGTGCTGCAACTATATAAACTGCGCATGACCGCACGGCCATGCGCTAGTATTGTCTTGAAAATATGTGTGTGTGTAGATGGATGTATGTCGAAGGATGAAAGCTCCTAAATATCCCTCCCTAGTGTTGTTGACTGTTTGCGGATGATGGTAGCTATCTAGCGCCCGACTAGCCATCAGCACAAAACACACATAACAGCGTCTAGTTGCTGTGATCGCCTGTACGGCGCCGTGCGCTTTCCTTACCCAAGCCTGGGTGGTTAGCGGCGTCCGTTTGTGCGGCACCGCATGCACACTCGTGCCTTTATATATTATTATTTCTGTCTCTCTGACACCCCAGTTGTGGTGTCGAGCGCATGAGGTCTTTGAACTCAAATCCTTTGTCTTGGGATTGTGTTCAGAGACTTCTTGCTTGCGCTCTATGTGCGGTACCGCGGCCCTGTGACGCAACAGGGTTCGCTTCCTTCACACAGGGTGAAGTTAACCCATGTGTGTATACCTATTGTACCGCCATATCGTCTGTCTCTACTAGCAGCAGGGTTTTCACCTGCACGGTGGACCTCGGACTGCGAACGCACCTAATACCATAACATCTGATTCTTGGTGCGTTCCGCCAGTCCTTAACAGAATACTAGCGCCAAGGTCTGGCTAGTAATGTTGGACGGTCAGCGTTCACTGCGGTACATCCAGCAGCTGGAGGGAAGGTTGGCGGCTCTTGAGCGTTCAACCTCAGCTGTGGATGTTAATGCTGTCGCTGTTCAGGCTGCAAGTGTGGCTGCAGCTACCTTGTCCACTGCCGCTCCTGTACCGACGCTATCTCGCCTCCCGCTACCAGAGAAATTTTCTGGTGACAGTAAGTCCTGCAGGGGTTTCGTGAGTCAGTGCTCAATACATCTCGAGCTTCTGGCCTCTCGTTTCCCTACAGAGCAGGCTAAGGTGGGCTTTATCGTATCTTTATTGTCGGACAGGGCGTTGCAGTGGGCTACGCCGCTGTGGGAGCGTGGCGATCATGTGGTGCAGAGTGCTCCGTTATTCCTGAGCACTCTGAAACAGGTCTTTACAGGACCTCGTGTCACCCATGATACGGCGCTCCAACTGTTGGCATTGACTCAGGGCTCGTCCTTGGTCAGCCATTTTGCCGTCCACTTCCGCACCCTAGCATCTGAGCTGGAGTGGTCGGATAAAGCCCTTATTCCCATATTTTGGAGGGGCCTGGCTGATCACGTTAAGGACGCTCTGGCCACTAGGGAGATTTCTGCCACACTGGAGGAATTAATAACTTTCTCTACTCGTATTGATCTCCGTTTTAACGAGCGGAGGTTAGAGCGAGCCCAGTGTAGGCAGAGGTTTCGGCTGGCTCCCACCTTCGCCAAACCTTTGGAATCTCCAGTCCAGGCATCCGAGTCACATGAGGCCTTAGAGGTGACACGAGCGGGATCCAAATCTCAGTCCGCCCGTGCACATAAGGTCCGTCATGTTTGCCAGCAGTCAGGACTTCTTGCCTCCAAGGGTCCTAAGCGGTCGGGGAAACGTCAGCGTCTAGTGGCAGTTGGAGGAGGTACACTAGACACGGCGACGTTTGCCTCAAAATTGTCCTTCAAAGGGACAATTACCATAGGCCCATCCACTCTTATGGTCGAGCTATGCGTGGATTCTGGGGCAGAGGTTAACTTTATGTCTTCCGCTTTTGCCCAGCGTCACGCAATACCCTTGGTGATGCTCGCCAAGCCAGTAACCGTTCGAGTGGTAAATGGGTCAACACTACCCTCACAGATTACCCACCAAACCATTCCTTTCACGCTTTCTGTGTCTCCATCACATCAGGAGATAATCTCCCTCTTAGTGATTCCTGAGGGAATTGATGAGGTCCTGTTGGGGATACCATGGCTTCGCTACCATTCTCCTCATATTGAGTGGTCCTCAGGGAGAATTTTGGGATGGAGTAAATCCTGCGAGGGTAGATGTCAGAGGGAGTGCGTTCAGGTTGCTACTACACAGGTACCCGCAGATCTTTCCTCTCTACCCAAGCACTATTGGCCCTATGCTGACGTGTTCTCCAAAAGAGCTGCGGAGACCCTTCCGCCTCACCGCCCCTATGACTGTCCTATTGACCTCTTGCCTGGTGCTGAGCCTCCCCGGAGTCGAGTCTATCCGTCATCTCTCCCGGAGACGGAGGCAATGTCTCAGTACATCCAAGAAAATCTGGCAAGAGGATTCATTAGGAAGTCAGTGTCACCGGCAGGGGCTGGGTTCTTCTTCGTACAGAAGAAGTCTGGAGACTTACGTCCATGCATAGACTACAGGGGTCTTAACGCCATCACCGTTAAGAACAAGTACCCTTTACTCCTGATATCTGAGCTGTTTGATAGGCTACGGGGAGCGAGGGTATTTACTAAGTTAGATTTGCGGGGTGCTTACAACCTGATTCGCATCCGTGAGGGGGATGAATGGAAGACGGCTTTTAACACCAGGGATGGGCACTATGAATATCTGGTGATGCCCTTCGGGCTCTGTAATGCCCCAGCCGTTTTCCAAGACTTTGTGAACGACATCTTCCGGGATATGCTCACCACCTCGGTGGTAGTCTATCTGGATGATATTCTCATCTTTTCTCCAGATATTGACTCCCATCGGAGAGATGTTCGCAAAGTCTTCGACCTCTTACGGGCAAACTCCCTCTACGCCAAGTTGGAGAAGTGTGTGTTTGAGCAGGAGTCCTTGCCCTTCCTGGTTATATCATCTCTGCCCAGGGATTGGCTATGGATCCTGCCAAGCTACAGGCTGTAATGGACTGGCAGGAACCCCATTCTCTTAAAGCGGTGCAGCGCTTTATGGGGTTCATTAATTACTATCGCCAGTTCATTCCACACTTCTCAACTTTGGTAGCTCCCTTGGTTGCCCTCACCAAAAAGGGAGCAAATCCCAAGTTGTGGTCAGAGGAGGTCTCCAAAGCCTTTCTCTCGATCAAGTCTCATTTCGCTAGCGCTCCCATCCTACATCGCCCCGATGTTGATAAACCATTTATCTTGGAGGTGGATGCCTCATCTGTTGGTGCTGGAGCAGTCCTTTTCCAAAAGGATGCTCAAGGTCGGAAGCATCCTTGCTTCTTCTTCTCCAAGACCTTCACACCAGCGGAGAGGAATTATTCCATCGGGGGCAGGGAGTTGCTAGCCATGAAGTTGGCTTTTTCAGAGTGGAGACATCTCTTGGAGGGAGCTCGCTTTCCCTTCCAAGTCTTCACTGACCACAAGAACTTGGTATATCTGCAAACGGCCCAGCGGCTGAATTCTCGCCAGGCTAGATGGTCCCTGTTCTTCTCCCGGTTCCATTTTACTCTCCATTTTCTCTCCGGAGAGAAGAACGTTCATGCCGACGCTCTCTCCCGCTCCGTAGTGTCATCTGAGGAGGAGGAGGAGGAGGAGCCTCGGCTTATTGTCCCTTCTGAGAGCCTGAGAACTGTAGCTCCGGTTTCGCTAGAGTCTGTGCCCCCGGGCAAGACTTTCGTGCCAGCTAACTTGCGACCGGAGGTTCTCTCTTGGGCTCACTCCTCCAGAGTGGGTGGGCATTTTGGGACCAAGAGGACATCTGAGCTTTTGGCGAGAACATACTGGTGGCCGCATATGGCCCGAGATGTCAGGGACTATATTCAGGCGTGTGTTTCTTGCGCCCAGAATCGGTCTCTTCGGCAACGGCCTGCTGGGTTGCTTTACCCTCTACCGGTGGCAGACAGGCCCTGGGAGATGGTCGGGATGGACTTTATGGTGGGCTTACCCAAGTCGCGTGGCTGCTCCATTATTTGGGTTGTCACCGACCATTTCTCTAAGATGGTGCATTTGGTGCCGCTTCCTCGGTTACCTTCAGCACGGGCCTTGGCGGTGTTGTTCATTAAGCATGTTTTCTGATTGCATGGTATGCCTGATAAGATTGTCAGCGATCGGGGTCCCCAGTTCGCGTCTCGGTTTTGGAGAGAGCTCTGCCATTTACTCAGCATAGAGTTAAACCTCTCCTCTGCATACCATCCCGAGACGAATGGGTTGGTGGAGAGAACCAACCAGACTCTGGTGACATATTTGCGTCATTTCGTCTCTGCTAGGCAGGACGACTGGGCATCTTTGCTACCTTGGGCGGAATTTGCCTTGAACAACGCCGTAGCCGATTCCACTGGTCAGACTCCTTTTCTCCTTAATTACGGCCAGCATCCGTGTGTCCCTGTGCCCATGCCCGTGTCATCCACCGATTCTAGGGTGGCAGACTGGGCGGTGGAGGCACGTGACATCTGGGACCGCACACAGGATGCCATCCGGGCCTCCAAGGAGAGAATGAGGGTTTCGGCTGATACACACCGGCGCCCCGCTCCGGTCTTTGCTCCTGGTGACTTAGTGTGGCTCTCCGCCCGTAACATCAGGCTGCGAGTTGAGTCCACTAAGTTTGCTCCTCGCTACATTGGCCCGTTTAAGGTTCTGGAACAGGTCAACCCTGTGGTCTACCGTTTGGCTATTCCTCCACGCCTTGGTATCACCGATACTTTTCACGTTTCCCTCTTAAAGCCCGTTCGTTTTTCTGAGTCATCTGCTGGGACATCGGGTTCATCCACGGATGAGTTTGAGGTGAATGCTATCATGGGGTGCAAGGTGGTACGTGGCAAGAAATTTTATCTGGTGGACTGGAAGGGTCACGGCCCAGAGGATAGAACCTGGGAGCCTGTGGAGCACATTCGGGCTCCGCTGCTTATTGCAGCTTTTGAGCGTAGTGAGGCTCAAGGAGGAGGGGGCCCTAGGAGGGGGGGTAATGTTAGGAGTCGAGTTTCCTCTGCTGCACAGGAGGAATCTCGATCCGTGTCTGCTGCGGTCTCGCATTCTGCATCGGCCGCAGTGGGGTCTGCTCAGCGGAGGCGTCGCTCCCAGCGTCTTGCTGGGACTGATTCTGTGCAGAGGGTTACTACTGCCTTTTCTGGCTCTCCTGTTGTACCCTGCACTGATCTGCGGCGAGCAGGCTTCTCTGGGACTAAGTCCTTATTTTCACACACTGAGCATGCTCAGGGCAAGATCTCCCGTTGGAGATCGAGGGTCACATGCTCAGGCACTGCAGCACATTCCATTGGTCCTCCAGGAAGGTCCTGAAAGGGCAAAACCTCGGTAGCAGCTTCCTGTGCTGCAACTATATAAACTGCGCATGACCGCACGGCCATGCGCTAGTATTGTCTTGAAAATATGTGTGTGTGTAGATGGATGTATGTCGAAGGATGAAAGCTCCTAAATATCCCTCCCTAGTGTTGTTGACTGTTTGCGGATGATGGTAGCTATCTAGCGCCCGACTAGCCATCAGCACAAAACACACATAACAGCGTCTAGTTGCTGTGATCGCCTGTACGGCGCCGTGCGCTTTCCTTACCCAAGCCTGGGTGGTTAGCGGCGTCCGTTTGTGCGGCACCGCATGCACACTCGTGCCTTTATATATTATTATTTCTGTCTCTCTGACACCCCAGTTGTGGTGTCGAGCGCATGAGGTCTTTGAACTCAAATCCTTTGTCTTGGGATTGTGTTCAGAGACTTCTTGCTTGCGCTCTATGTGCGGTACCGCGGCCCTGTGATGCAACAGGGTTCGCTTCCTTCACACAGGGTGAAGTTAACCCATGTGTGTATACCTATTGTACCGCCATATCGTCTGTCTCTACTAGCAGCAGGGTTTTCACCTGCACGGTGGACCTCGGACTGCGAACGCACCTAATACCATAACATCTGATTCTTGGTGCGTTCCGCCAGTCCTTAACAGAGGGCTTCTTTTCTTACACTAACAGATTCAATTAACACCCCCAAATTTTTTAGATGCAGATTTAATTTCCAAGCCAAAAGCAATCAAATTTGTCGTATTCGAATTTAGGCAAATTCACTTATCTCTAGAAGCAATAATGTGCCTCAATATGGTCTAGTAGTAAGAGAGACCAATCTGCTAATCATTCCCGTGGTGGTCATCTAATCACTGTAACCCTAGAAGGCATCACATAATCCTGCGGCCTCTCTATAAAGCTCTCATCACACCCAGTACCACATAACGCCCAGGTGATCCCACTTCCCCATGCAATGCATGAGGCAGATACGACATGTAAGCTGTAACTCAATCCTAAGCCCCTGAGTCTAAAAATACTTAGAATTACAAAACAATATTGGAGGAGCGATTAGGAGACTTTGGGGGCTTTGTTTCACTGCAGAATCTGGAGTTTGCGAATACATCTTGTAGAAATAAGCACAGGGCAACGTGTGAGTCGAGTGCAACAGATCTGGTTTACTTTCAGAGCCTCCAAACCTATCACGCCTAATTGACTCAAAGAGGAATATACCTAAAATCATTTGTGATATGTTTTATATTTTTTAATTGTAAATTAAGTAGAGCAAATCGATTCATAACTAATCATTTTTTACAAATGAACCCAACATTTTGGATTATGGCGAATAAGTGTTTTTCAGGATTTGTTTTGCATTAAACCAGCAAAATTCTTTTGAAGGTGGGAGTGCATAGAAAGAGGACACAAGGTCCATCGTGAGCAATTCTGCATTCTGGGGTGTCCCTAATGTGAGAGGAGACCAAAAGAATCAGATAGCGAGATCCGAAGAAAAAGTAACTAAGACGCACAGTGAATTACCGCTGAAAAGTTCTGGAGGGTACTTCTAGGAGAAAGGTCTAGAGTAAGGTAATGGGCCTAGACAGGACAGAGTACGTGAGAAGAATAGATTATCCCAGAGCATCAGCACTAGAAAAGATAAGTAACAGCTATACTCGCACCCGAAAGGGGGAAGAAGATGAGAGACGTTGAAGTTGAGCTGGGTTGAGGTAAAGTAGTGAAAAACAGAAGAGACAGATGAAAAGTAGAGAAAGTAAAGGGGGAAAGTAAAGAAAGGAGAACAATAGAGAAACGAAGAAAGGAAATCGTGTGTGGAAAATGCTTTGAGTTGTAAAGAAAACCTTCATAAGAGTGCCTGACATCTATCTCAAACCCTCAT
The DNA here is from genome assembly GCF_032444005.1 of Ranitomeya imitator. Classification (NCBI taxonomy): domain Eukaryota; kingdom Metazoa; phylum Chordata; class Amphibia; order Anura; family Dendrobatidae; genus Ranitomeya; species Ranitomeya imitator. Next base: position 34,114,234 of record NC_091282.1, read on the forward strand.
TGAACTGTCCAACTGTGGGTTGTTTCCAACATCTTGTGAGAATTTTATGTCAATGGGGGGACATACAGTGGGGGAAATAAGTATTTGATCCCTTGCTGATTTTGTAAGTTTGCCCACTGACAAATACATGAACAGTCTATAATTTTAAGGGTCGGTTAATTTTAACAATGAGAGATGGAATATTAATAATAAAATCCAGAAAATCACATTGTATAAATTATATACATGTATTTGTTTTTTGCAGTGAGAAATAAGTATTTGATTCGTCTGGCAAACAAGACTTAATACTTGGTGGCAAAACCCTTGTTGGCAAGCACAGCTGTCAGACGTTTCTTGTAGTTGATGATGAGGTTTGTGCACATGTCAGGAGGAATTTTGCTCCACTCCTCTTTGCAGATCATCGCTAAATCATTAAGATTTTGAGGCTGTCGCTTGGCAACTCGGAGCTTCAACCTCCTCCATAAGTTTTTTTCTGGGATTAAGGTCTGGAGACTGATTAGGCCACGCAGGGCCGAATCCAGGTTTTTGAGGGCCCCGGGCGAAAGAGTCTCAGTAGGCCCCCCCTTTAACACATACCCCGATTCATGATCGCATATAAACACAGCCATGTAGTATATAACACTGCCCACGTAGTATATAGCAGCCCATGTAGTATATAGCAGCCCACGTAGCATATAGCAGCACACGTAGTATATAGCACAGCCCACATAGTATATAGCAGCGCAGCCCACGTAGTATATAGCAGCCCACGTAGTATATAGCAGCGCAGCCCACGTAGTATATAGCAGCGCAGCCCCTGTAGTATATAGCAGCGCAGCCCACATAGTATATAGCAACGCAGCCCACGTAGTATATAGCAGCGCAGCCACATAGTATATAGCAGCGCAGCCCACGTAGTATATAGCAGCACAGCCCACGTAGTATATAACAGCGCAGCCCACATAGTATATAGCAGAGCAGCCACATAGTATATAGCAGCGCAGCCCACGTAGTATATAGCAGCACAGCCACATAGTATATAGCAGCGCAGCCCACGTAGTATATAGCAGCGCAGCCCACGTAGTATATAGCAGCGCAGCCACATAGTATATAGCAGCGCAGCCCACATAGTATATAGCAGCGCAGCCCACGTAGTATATAGCAGCGCAGCCCACGTAGTATATAGCAGCGCAGCCCACGTAGTTTATAGCAGCGCAGCCCACGTAGTATATAGCAGCGCAGCCCACATAGTATATAGCAGCGCAGCCGAGCCCACATAGTATATAGCAGCGCAGCCCACGTAGTATATAGCAGCGCCACTCACTCAGGCACTGGTAGGACTAGGAGCTCCTCCTGAATCTGCCTCATAACTTCAGCAGCATGGCAGCCAGCAAGGGGCGGAGATCAGAGCAGAGAACGTGGTCTCTCCGCCCACAAACAATGTCACACTGGCTGCCTTCTCTTAACCCCTATGTCTGCCTGCCTGGCTGCACTCACTGAGTGATAAGATGCTTGTGTCAGAGCTGGCACATAGGGGTTAAGAGAACGCAGCCAGCAGTGACTTTGTGGGCGGAGAGAGCATGTTATCTCCTGCTCTGCTCTCCCAGCTGTATCTATGACAGCGTGAGTGGGCCCCCCTCTCTCCCCAGGGCCCCGGCATTTGCCTGGTGCGCCGGGTGCTGATGCCGGCCCTGAGGCCACACCATGACCATAATATGCTTCTTTTTGGGCCACTCCTTTGTTGCCTTGGCTGTATGTTTTGGGTGATTGTCTTGCTGAAAGACGCAGCCACGACCCATTTTTAATGTCCCAGCGGAGGGAAGGAGGTTGTCACTCAGGATTTTACGGTACGTGATTCCATCCATTCTCCCATTCATGCGGTGAAGTAGTCCTGTGCCCTTAGCAGAAAAACACCCCAAAAACATAATGTTTCCACCTCCATGCTTGACAGTGGGGATGGTGTTCTTTGTGTCATAGGCAGCATTTATCTTCCTCCAAACACGGTGAGTTGAGTTAATGCCAAACACCTCAATTTTTGTCTCATCTGACCCCAGCACCTTCTCCCAATCACACACAGAATCATCCAGGTGTTCATTGACAAACTTCAGACTGGCCTGCACATATGCCTTCTTGACCGGTGGGACCTTGCAGGCACTGTAGAATTTTAAATCTTTACGGCGTAATGTGTTACCAATGGTTTTTTTGGTGACTCTGGTTCCAGCTGCCTTGAGATCACTAACAAGTTTCCCCCGTGTAGTTTTAGGCCGATCTCTCACCTTCCTCATGAGCAAGGATACACGAAGAGGTGAGAATTTGCATGGTGCCCCAGATCCATGTCGATTGACAGTCATTTTGTATTTCTTCCATTTTATTACTATTGTACTAACAGTTATCTCCTTCGCACCCAGCATCTTACTTATGGTTTTGTAGCCCATTCCAGCTTTGTGCAGGTCTATGATCTTGTCCCTGACATCCTTATAAAGCTCTTTGGTCTTGCCCATGTTGTAGAAGTCAGAGTCTGACTATTTGAGTCTGTGGACAGGAGTCTTTTATAAAGGTGACTATGTAAGACAGCTGTCTTTAATGGAGGTAATGAGTTAATTAGGAGCGTCTAACTGGTCTAACATGCAGGTTTGGGGGGGAGGGCAGGTCCAAATTTTGTATTGGGACCGATCAGACTCCAGTTACGCCACTGACCTTTAAGAATATGTTTACTTAGGAAATTGGTGACATGTTCAATAATTATTTCAGCCGCTGTATGTACATTATGAATTTTTTCCAACAATTTATAAATATATAAAAGAAAGAAAGAACTCTTCTATTGAGAATATAAATACATGTAATAACCGCTGTTTGCATATTTCTCCCTTGCACTAATTGATTTCCATTCCTTCCCAGCAGAGCAGAAGGAAGAGCATTGTCTATGAAGTGCAATGGAATAATGTTACGGAGACCAAATATGAAGTCTGAAAGATCAGAGGACCATTAGTAAGGATGCAAATGATATTGTACGGGGTGATTAGAATCGTCCCCTTATAAGGAGTCCCTTTATTGATGGGGATCCCTGACATTCTTATATGAGCGTGCGATATACAAATATGTGACCGTGAATATGTATTTATCTTTGATTATCCAGTTTACTCCACATACAAGAGGTTATAAGCCACTTATTATTAGCTATTTGTAGAGCGCTGACAGTATCATCACACCCATCGTCCACAGTACAATAGAATAAAAGGAGTTTCTCGGCTTGCTGCCACTGCATAGGAAGCTTTACTTATGACCTGTTCTGGTCTGATGGACTCACATAAGCACAAATTGCTCTTATAATGGAGTCCATATGAGTTCTTCCCAGATTTTAATCTTTATGATGGTAAAAATATCATCGCTGTTTGATGTAATCTTCATAATTGTAGCAGTTTAACCCATTAGATGCTGCGGTGAGGAGCAGTTATGGCATCTAAGCGGTTAGACAGGGCTTTGTCACCAATCCCTATTTTCGCTACCTGCAACTCAATAATTGGATCCCGATGGGTTGTTAAATGGGATCCGGGAGCTTATTGTGATGGTGGCTACCCAATTCAGATCTTCACTATGGAGCACCCAGATTTCCACCAGGTTACAGAAGAAAGCTATAATACATATATAATGTCTGGTAGTCCTATAACAACTGGTGGACACAGAAATAAAAGGGACCCTGTGCAAGAACAGTTAATGAGGGACTCTTTGTAACACAAGACCTTCCTCGGCCTCACAGAAACATGGCTGACACCCTCCGACACCGCCTCCCCTGCTGCGCTCTCTTACGGCGACCTCCATTTCACCCACACTCCTCGCCCTGGCAACAAACACGGTGGAGGAGTGGGTCTTCTCCTTTCTTCTAACTGCATCTTTAATAACCCAATCCCACGTCTACCCTCCCCTCCTTTGAAGTCCGTTCTGTCCATATCTACGCTCCCTTCAACCTCTGGCCGTCATATACCAACCTCTGGGCCCGGCCATTGCCTTTATTGACCAATTCTCCACCTGGCTTCTTCAATTTCTTTCCACTGACATTCCCACTATCATCATGGGTGACTTCAATGTTCCCACTGATACCCTTCAGTCAACAGCCTCCAAACTCCTGTCCCTTACTTCATCTTTTGGACTTGCTCTGTGGTCTTCCTCAGCCACCCTGTTATGATCTGGTGGTTTAGGAGCAACATGGAACGAGCTCTGAAGGACGTGGTAACTGTACTGACCTCAGTCCCTAAGGTCAACACAACACTAGAAGTAGCCGTGGAATGCTCCTAACTCTCCCTAGGCATCTCGTCACAGCCTAAGAGCTAACTACCCCTAAAGATAGAAGCAGGAAAGTTATCTTGCCTCAGAGAAAATCCCCAAAGGATAGATTAGCCCCCACAAATAATGACTGTGAGTGGAGAGGGAAAAGACATACACAGAATGAAACCAGGATGAGCACAGGAGGCCAGTCTAGCTAAATAGATAGGACAGGATGGAATACTGTGCGGTCAGTATAAAACACTACAAAAAATCCACGCAGAGTTTACAAAAATCTCCACACCTGACTAAAGGTGTGGAGGGTAAATCTGCTTCCCAGAGCTTCCAGCAAGACAGAATTAATTCATACTGATAAGCTGGACAAACAAAGAAAGCACAGAACGGATAAGTCCACAATCTATGGACAGAAAAGAGCAAGCAAAAACTTAGCTTTGCTGAACTGGTCAGGATAACAGGGAAATCCAAAGAGATGTGAATCCAACCAGGAACCATTTACAAGTGGCACTGGCTGAAGGAAAGAGCCAGGCCTAAATAGCAGAGCAGAAGAGAAGATAAGTGGAGGCAGCTGATGACAGCTAACTCCAAGGAGCAGCCATACCACTTGAAACCACAAGAGGGAGCCCAAGAGCAGAACTCACAGCACCACCCACACCGACGGACATACATTAGACCTGGTCTTCACCTGTCTCTGCTCTCTATCTAACTTCACCACCTGCCCTCTCCCTCTATCTGACCACCATCTACTCACTTTTTCATCCCTGTCCTCACCTTTCACCCATGTCCAGCAACATGCACACCTCCGCAGAAACCTTGCACACCTAGAAACCCATACGCTCTCTGACTCTATTCTACCACTGGCATCCATATCCTCACTCCACAACACAGGCACTGCCACTGCTTTCTAGAATGCCACTCTTGCATCAGCTATTGACGCAGACACCCCTCTCGTTCGTGGCACAGTGCGACGTTCCAACAGACAATCCTGGCACAATAACACCACTAAAAAGCTCCGGCAAGTGTCCAGGGTTGCAGAGCGGCGTTGAAAGAAAACAAATTCGCAAGACTTCACTGAATTCAAACAGGCACACTCGGTTTCAAATCTGCTCTCACCTCTGCTAAACAGGTCTACTTCACAACCTTTGTATCTTCCCTATCCTACAACCCCAGTTATTCAAAAATTTTAACTCCCTCCTCCGCCCACCACTGCCCTCTCCAACCACTCTCATCTCTGCTGAGGACTTTGTCACACACTTTAAAAATAAGATCGACCAAACAAGGCAAGTCTTCATTGTTCAACCACCACAACCCCTTTGTGTACCAGACCATTGCCCAAACCCCATAGCCTCCCTATCCAACATCATTGTAGGGGGGCTTAATTGTCTCCTCTCCAAATCGCACCTCATCACCTGTGCGCTCAACCCCATTCCATCCCACCTCCTCCTCAACCTCACCGCCACTCTTATCCCATCCCTAACCCACTTCTTCGACCTATCACTAACTTCTAGTACCTTCCCTTCTGCTTTCAAACATGCCACAATCACGCCTATCCTTAAAAAGCCAACCCTCGACCCAACCGCTATGTCCAGCTATCGCCCAATATCACTGCTCCCATTCGCTTCCAAACTCCTGGAGCAGCACGTCCGCGCTGAACATTCCTCCCACCTCTCATCTATCTTGTTCTTTGACAATCTACAATCTAGTTTCCACCCCCATGACTCCTCATACCTTTCCAACCACGTATTCAGCGTTTCCCACTCCCACACTACCTCTTCATCCCACCTTCTCTCTGTTGCAGTCCCCCAAGGCTCTGTTCTAGGACCCCTACTGTTCTCAATCTATACATTTTGCCTGGGGCAACTCATAAAGTCCCATGGATTCCAGTACCACCTCTATGCTGATGACACTCAGATCTACCTCTCTGGCCCAGACGTCACCTCTCTGCTGTCCAGAATCCCAGAGTGTCTATCAACCATATCCTCCTTCTTCTCCTCTCGCTTCTTCAAACTTAATGTGGACAAATCTGAACTCATCATCTTTCCTCCATCTCACAGATCTTCCTTACCTGACCTATCTATCCTAATTAACGACACTACGCTTTCCCCCGTACCGGAAGTCCGCTGCCTCGGAGTAACCCTTGACTCTGCCCTGTCCTTCAAACCACACATCCAAGCTCTTTCCCCCTCCTGTCACCTCCAGCTCAAAAATATCTCCAGAATCCTTCCCTTTCTCAACCCTCAATCTACTAAAATCCTTGTGCATCTCCCGCCTCGACTACTGCAAAATCCTTTTCTGTGGCCTCCCTGCTAACACTCTCGCACCTCTCCAGTCCATCCTTAAATCTGCTGCCTTACTAACTCATCTCTCTCCTCACTACTCCTCCGCTTCATCCCTCTGCAAATCTCTTCACTGGCTCCCATTCCCTCAGTGTATCCAGTTCAAATTACTAATACTAACCTACAAAGCCATCCATAACCTGTCTCCTCCATACATCTCTGAAATATCCCAATATTTTTCCTCACGTAATCTCCGGTCCTCCCAAGACCTCCTTCTCCCCTCCACACTGATTCGCTTCTCATCCAACCACCTCCAAAACTTCTCCTGAATATCCCCCATCCTCTGGAATTCTTTGCCCTAACATGTCTGACTATCAACCACATTCGGATCCTTCAGACGGAACCTGAAAACCCATCTCTTCAGGAAAGATTACTGCCTGCACTGACCCTGCTGCCTCCTCACCACTACCGAAGCTACCGCCTCACCAACACCGGAGCTACCGCCTCACCAACACCGGAGCTACCGCCTCACCAACACCGGAGCTCCTGCAACCCTCAACCTACTGTCTCCTTCCCCATAATCCTGTAGAATGTAAGCCCGCAAGGGCAGGGTCCTCTGTATCAGTCTGTAATTGTTAATTTATTTACTGTAAGTGATATCTGTAACTTGTATGTAGCCCCTTCTCATGTACAGCACCATGGAATTAATGGTGCTATATAAATAAATAATAATAAATAGTAATAATAAAAATGCGAAATTTCACCTGCTTTGGAGGTAGTAATTGGCTCTTTACAGCTTGAGTCCCTGTGTGGCTGCACAGGTTGCATCAATGATATGTCCGCTCCTGACAAGAGGCATAATTTAAGCTTCCAGGACCCCAGTTGCAGAATGTTACTCAGTCTCGGCTTCTCCACCCGTCTCTTGCACCGGCCAGCTCCTTCTGTTCTTCTGTGCATCATTTTTAAAAGGTGGCGCGCACCTCTGAGATCACGCACATTGGCTTCATATGCTGGCTTAGGCTTCTTTCACATTTTCGTCGGTACGGGTCCGTCGCTATGCGTCGGGCCGATGTACCAAAGGACGTTGTGAAATATCTGTACGCTGTGGGCAGCGGATGCAGTTTTTCAACGCATCCGCTGCCCATTCTGAAATCCGGGGAGGAGGAGGCGGAATTTCGCCCGCACATGCGCGGTCAAAAATGGCGGATGCGTTGCACAAAAAAACGTTACATTGAACTTTTTTTGTGATGACGGTCTGCCAAAACACGACGGATCCGTCGCACGACGGATGCGACGTGTGGTAATACAAGTCTATGGGAAAAAACGCATCCTGCGAGCACATTTGCAGGATCCGTTTTTTTCCCAAAACGACGGATTGCGACGGTTTGCCAAAGACGTAAGTGTGAAAGAGGCCTTATTAGGCAGCATGCAGCTAAGCAATCACACAGTTGTCGCCCTCGCCAATACATCACACTGTTCCTCTTTGTTTTTGTATCTTTTAACTATCTCAGCTTTTGCGCTGAGTCTACTCCATTATACTCGCCACCTGTCCTACTCAGCTCTGCTACATTGCTGGGCTCTGCTACATCACTACAGTGAATCTGCTGACCTAATGAACTCTTCTGCATCTCTGGGCTTTCCTGCATCATCATAACAGTGAGTTTAGTGACCTACTTATCTCTGCTACATCACTGGACTCTGCTATATCACTATGCTGAGTCTCCTGACTGGGTTCTGCTGCATCATTGCATTGATTTTCTTTGCCTGCTCAACTCTTCTACATCATTATAGTGAGTCTCCTGACCAACACCACTGGACATTGTCACAGTGAAACTCTTGAAACACCAAATTCTGCTACATCGCTGGGATCTGCTACATCCCTATATTGAATTTTCTGACCTTTCCAACCTTGTTAGATCTCTACAGTAAGTTTCCTGACCTACTCAACTCTGATACTTCACTGGCCTCTGCTACAACACCACAATGAGTCTCCTGACATACTAAACTCTGTTAAGATCCTGGACTCTGCAACATCACTGCAGTGAGTTAATATTCTGATCATCTCAACTCTTCCATATCACCAGAACTTCTCTGCTTTGCCTTGAATTCACCTCTGCTTCTTTGGTTTCCCTATTCTAAGTCTCTGGCTTTTTTGTGGTCTTCTTCTCTATCACTCCAGTGGCTTTCCAGCCATGATCGCCTCCATTGCTCCCTCCTGTCCATCTTGCTACTGATAATCCACCTCACCATGTGAGACATATTGCAAAACCTGTAACAGAGGTCCACTTGTCATGCACCACTTATATTATTTACTATACGTCTTCTTATGTGGCAGAGGAACTCTGGGTCACTCCAGCACTTGGGCCGGGTGTGAACAGGTTTCACTCTGCTAATGCATGGGCATCGTCCACATGGCATGCTAAATACTATTATGGAGCGATTTCTAATTCAATGAGTATTATCAATCTACTCTGGACATTTCTGGGAGGTTTTGAGGCTCCTCGTGGGCAGATTAAGGGTGGGCCTTAAAGTTGGGATTGTCATTTGTAGCAACCAATCAGCGTTCAGCTTGCATTCCTTAAACAATGGCTGGTAGCGTTAGATAACAAGACCAGTTTATTTATCACACAATTTTGTTTTTAAGAAAAAATAATTTCTACCCTAAAATGTTAGAAATCTTAATCTGGGGAAATAACATTACAATGACCAACGTTAATGGTCCTCTGCCCCAATACAATATCTAGAATTTTGTCCACCATGTTATTATACAGGTATTTTATATAGATGAGCGAATCGATCTTTGATGAATTCAACTTGTTATGATTTTTACAAAAATTTCATATTCGAAAAATTTGAAAATATTGGGATCCGACTCGCTGGAATCCAGCTGGACACCATTGTGTAGAATTCTTTTGAGGACTGTGAAGGGCTTAAACTATACGTATTCAACTGTTCTGCTACCTCACCTGTCTTCTTACAACTTCTCCACCATTGTTTCCTGGACCGATTTTCTAATCTTCCTGCGCTGAGTCTGGTATTTGGCCTCACAAGGTCACGTGGAGGACCAAACACATTATTGACGTCAATGACCTGTTTCACCCTCATTCCCAAATGACCACGTGAGGTCGATCAATGGCTTCAATGCTGGAAAGCCAAAGACTCGTCCAAAGTGAAAAGCTGTGGCCGTGGTGGAGTAAAAACTCGGCCAAGGGTCTAAAACAGGTGAGTATGATGTTTAGTTTTTTGTTTGAATTCTTGCCGTAAATTATGCCTTGGGGTCTATAGAGTAATAAACTTTTTTTCCCCACATATGGGACACTTTCGATATTCAGGCCAATTTTATTCGGACCAAATTGATTCTGCTGACCAAATTGAGCAAATCTCAAGCAATTTCTTTAGCAATTTAGGACCCCATCAGCAGTGTTTTTTGTATTGCATTATTCAAGTGAACAGGCTGAAGTGTTGTACCAGACACAGCCTATGGACAGGGGTGGCGCTGTTTCCGGAAATAAAAACAGATCTTTTTTCTAATATTGGATAATTTCAGATTTTTAGCTTAACATTTTTTTTAACAGAGGTGTAAAAACTCCACCACTGATTCAACTAAGTGCTGATGAAGATGAGCAGAAACTGTCATCTCCTTGTCTTAGTGATGCTGCAGAAGTATGTACAGATCCACCCACACTGAAGACACAGGACTTAAGCAGTAAGTCAGAGGGCTTATAAAAAGCATCTCCCACTCCGATGGACCTGTAATACCCACAAATGATTGACATGAATAAACAATGTGTAATACTTCATGCCACCTACGGGAGTGCTGCAGGGAAACTAAATGCTTACAGTCAGATTTCACCACAGATTACAGCTGATCACTGCAATTCATGGCCGAGAGGCACTTTCTGACTAGGTAGACTTCTAACTAGAAGATTATGGGATATTATCAATGGTAGCTGACCGAGGGAGCTTCAGTGATTGTATTTATGGTAATTACTATACCTGGGTTACTTTACATGAATGATAAAAAGATGTATTACTGCCACAGCCACTCCAAAATGTATGGAGCAGAAATTGGTAGATAATGAAGGAAGCACTGCACTGCAGTCATCAGTTATCTCATTTTTGGAGGAACCAGTAGTTGGACCTCCACTAATCAGATACTAGTGTCCAGCTTCTTTACCTGTAGTTTATGCACCACAGAGGAAACATCTTGTCTCTATTCACACTGCCATCATTCCGAGCTTTGGTGTGCAATAGAGGTTGCATGACACCAAACTTAGAGAGTGCCTTGAAGTCATTTTGTTGATTGTAGGGTACTTGATTTTGAAAATACCATTCTACAGTAAATTCAATAAGTATCTTCTCTGGTCCTGATCCAATAACCAAGGTGTCGTCTTCTTCCATAGTAAGCAGCCTGCCCTCTTCAAGGGTTAAATAGTAGTTGGTAATTATAGCACAAAAATATGGGGCCATACAACAAGTAGATGGAACCAAGCCACCACCATGACCATGATGACTATAATGACCACCATGATGACCATGACCACCACCATGGCCATAACTATTACCGCCACCATGATAACCAACATGACCACAAGCATGACCATGATCACAACCATGCCCACCACCTCTACCACCACCATTACCATGACCACCACCATGACCATAACCATGACCACCACCATCACCATCTTTAGAACCAATTTTCACTTCGGCCATAAAATATTTATCATGATTTTAGTTTCCTTTTTCTTCACCCAGACCTGTAGCTGTAATGCAGGATATGTGCCGCGTGTGTTGGAAGTCGAACAGGTGGCCACAAGCCACTATGCTTTGGCCAAAGTATATAAATCTTTGCCCCAGGTTGAGAAAAGCTCCATCGTCTAGTAGTTGTGCATGATGATCACACGTTGTAAACATACAAGACTGTCCTTGTATTACAAGATTTTGCTATAGAGTTTGGTTGTATGCTTTTAAAGTTTTTTTAAGCATTTGATTAGACACACAAACAGATTTAGCCTCTATACCGGTCATGAGATAGAGGATACTGGGGCTATTCAGTTACTTTTTCATAAAACATAACTTCTTAGCATCTCACAAACTTAGAAATGGTCACATTCAGCATGTATGTATGAGTGGACCCATTGTACCTGCCAGAGCCGTAAACACGCAATCACGTAGATCACGTTTATGGATAGAAGATGTCAGTTCTGCAGAACATCAACTAAAGCTAAATGTTGTAGAGTCAAGAGTTATATTCTCTTTACAAAGAGGTGTCCCAGCAGCCAGAGGGTCTCCTAATATCTGCAGGACCTCAGAACATCCACCAGAGATGAGGGGCTTTATCCACTCAGGCAATGAGTAAGACACTTTTTGGGTTCCTACATTAAACATTCCAAAGCTCCAAGGGAAGATCTAGTAAAAAAAATAAATAAATCGAATAAGATAAATGTATATCTGGTTACAATGTATTAGGCAGCAAGTGAACAATCATTCCCTGAAGGTGAACTGTTGGAAGCTGGAAAATTGATGGAAAAATGGAAGAGTCTAAGTGACTGAGGATGAAATGTGGTGTTCAGACAAGCAGATCATAGCATCTCCAAAATGGCAGGTCTTGTGGGGTGTTCCCAGTATATTGCAGGTCTTGTTGGCTGTTCCCAGTATATTTGAAAACACAAAAGAGCACAGTAAAACCAAAAAATACTCTGTTGCAAGAAAAAAATCACAGTAACCAGCAAGTGCTAGTAAAAAGATGGAATAACAAAGGGTTTTTGATTGATACTTTTTTTGCAAAAATTGTATATTAAGCCGCTCTACCAAACGTCAAGGTATACCGATATTAGAACAGTCCTAACTAATGTATGCAATTGCAGCGCCCCAGAGTCCTGGACGTTGCAGTAATGTCGTTCTTCCACCAGGGGGAGCGATGCTACGTCTGATGGCACCAAAGGAGTTCACCCTGCCAGGTATCACAGCCACACACACACTTCACACGCCGGTCCACCAGGGGGAGCTAAGGGTTCTATTCACTAGGCCACTCCTCACAAAGGGTAAAACTGGTGGGTTGGTTAGGAAGTCAGTCAGTTGGAGTCAGGAGAAGGAGAGGGAGAGAAGCAGACTGGGCTCGGCCCAGGAAATACCTGTCAGGCAGACAGAGGAAAAAGGAAAGAACATCAGCGGCTCAGTAGGAAAGAAGGGCACGGAGTTGCGCCTGCAACCCATGCGGCAGCCTCCTAAGAAAGGACAAGAAGGGAATTGTGCTGTAGTGAGTGAGCACAGAAGTCATAGCAACAGGAGTGAAACAACAATGGGAGACCAGCTAGAAGCAGGCTGCTTCCATCTGAGCGCAGATCCGGTGGCTAGAACACCGAGGGAGTAATAGACTCTACGCTTTACTTCAGAGACCGGCAGGGCAGTCAATTCCAAGTTGGCTGTCCGACCTAAACACCTAAGCAGACAAGGTGGCAACGTGGAGGAGGGGCGACACTAGGGTCCCTATAAAATAGCCTCAGGCCACCACCGTCATACGGGTTTGTCCTATCCATCTGGGGGACAGAGAGAGAGAAGTAACAAGAGTGAGGACCTTATGGTAGCTAATGCAAGTAGGGACATACTACATTACTGTACGAAAGGGGAAGGCTACTGATTTCCACCTGGATAGGGGGACTCTGGAGTTGCCATCAGACCGGCTGGACCCTGCCTGCCCTGCCATCCGGCACTCTGGACTGTGGATGCTGAAGCCTTCAGTAAAGGCACCATCCACCATCATCATCTACACTTTTGGGAAGCCCTGGGGATATACTTCACCTGTGGGAAGGTATACCATCTAGCTGCCATTCCATCACCCCAGCGGACCCCAAAGCGTGAAAAACAATGGCTGCCCAGTCTAAATATCTCTGTACCTTGAGGACGTGTCTGTCAGCAGCCAAGATCCGCCTCTTAATCCTCAATGGCGGGCGGAGACAAAGAAAACGAAACTGCCCCAGAAGTAGGGAGCGGGAAAAGGATGAGGAGGACAGCAGCCACGTGGAGGACGCCATGGCCAGCCGCCCGGAACTGGAGCGTGGGGTCGGAGCAGAGAACTCCCCCAGCTACCTGGAGAGGCACCGAGACCAGGCATCCACAGTTGGCACCGACTTCCTGCAGGCTGGAGTGGACGAGCTGATTGAACAGCTTCTGCAGCTGCGGGTGAAGACCAAGGCCCCGTACCGGATACCGCTGCCGGCACCGCTGCAGACACCGCCACCAGTAGGACCGACTGGCGCTGGAGGAACCGCATCTGAAGCAGGTATGACAAACGACCCTGCCCTGATGACCGACACCACTCCAGCGACTGCTCGTGCCACCGCTACTGACTCCGTTCCAGTGACTGTTCTTGCAGCAGCCGCTACCTTTGCTGCAGCAAATGCCCATACCCAAGCTACGCAGACCCCCATCTGGAGTGAGGGAGCCCCCTATGTAGCACCTGGTAGCCACCAGTATCCAACCGGGCTACCTCCACCATTGCTACCTCCAGAACTCCAATAAGCCTCGGAGCCCCGAAGTTTGTAAATAGTTAACTGTTATTTCTTTTTCTGCTTTAAACCCGTCCAGGGTTAATCCTTAAAGGGATCCCTTCGTTTACCCAGGATCCCTATTTGTTCCAGTTTTTGCACAAGTTATCATGGTTTTAAAGAACTGTGGAATCATGAACTGAGCATGGTCACAAACTGTTTCTGTATATAGTTTGCACCTTCTTAAAGGTGCTCTCTACTGGTTTTACAAGCAAGAAGACTTTGCGAAGAAACTGTTTCTGATGACAACGTGAAAGTTTCCATGGTCTTAAAGTTTATTATAAGTATATAAGGGGACAATACAAATATCTCGCTGAGGATCTGTTTATACCAAGGAAGGTGACGGGCACAAGGGGGCATTCTTTGCGTCTGGAGGAGAGAAGGTTTTTCCACCAACATAGAAGAGGATTCTTTACTGTTAGGGCAGTGAGAATCTGGAATTGCTTGCCTGAGGAGGTGGTGATGGCGAACTCAGTCGAGGGGTTCAAGAGAGGCCTGGATGTCTTCCTGGAGCAGAACAATATTGTATCATACAATTAGGTTCTGTAGAAGGACGTAGATCTGGGGATTTATTATGATGGAATATAGGCTGAACTGGATGGACAAATGTCTTTTTTCGGCCTTACTAACTATTTCTAGGAAATTTCCCACGATCTACGAACATCCAGCAGAGGGCGCCTCACCGCAAATGAAGCTAAATATAGCTCATTGATCTATATTTAGACTCATTCCCCGGGGTTTTGCAGCGAGGAGCAGCCTGCATTAGCAAAGCTCCTTGCTGCAAAATGTTTTAACCCCTTCAGAAGGATTTACATCGTTGGACGTTACAGATCTGCGGAGGGTAAGTATATTGTTGGTTTATTATGTTTTTTCTTTCACAGAACGAGGGTCTTCAGTGACTGGATTGGGCGTAGAATAAAATACTCCAACAACCATTGTTTTTATTTCATTAAAATAATTTTAAATAATGTGTTTGTGTTTTATTTAACCCTTTCATTCAATTGGATTAATAATGGATAGGTGTCATAATTGACGCCTCTCCATTATTAATTAGGCTTAATGTCACCTTACAATAGCAAGGTGGCATTAACCCTTCATTACCCCATATCCCACCGCTACACGGGAATGGGAAGAGAGTGGCCAAGTGCCAGAATAGGCGCATCTTCCAGATGTGCCTGTTCTGGGGTGGCTGGGGGCAGATATTTTTAGCCAGGGGGGGGCCAATAACCGTGGACCCTCTCCAAGCTATTAATATCTGCCCTCAGTCACTGGCTTTACTACTCTGGCGGAGAAAATTGCGCGGGAGCCCACGCCAATTTTTTCCGCCATTTAACCCTTTAAGAGCTAGAACGGCCAAATTTTGCAGATACACACTACTGACATTAGTAGTGTGGAATCTGCAAAAAAAATGGAGAGAAGACATGGTTTACTGTATGTAAACCATGTCTCAAATCATGTCGGGTTTTAGGAAGGAGAAAGAAAAAGCCGGTAATTGAATTACCGGCTTTCAAGCTGTATAGCGCTGGAAAAAATATTAATATATATACATATATGTGTCTAATGACATATATATATATATATATATATATATATATAGACAGTATATATATATTTTTTTTTCTTTTTGGGACACATGGATCATTTCTATAGCGGTATGTTGGTTTTGCAAGCCTGCGAGAAAACCACGCAGTACGGATGCCATACGGATTACATACGGAGGATGCCATGCGCAAAAAACGCTGACACACCCTGCCTACGGAGGAGCTACGGACCACTATTTTCGGGACATTTCAGCGTATTACGGCCGTAATATACGGACCGTATTTTCATACGCTGAGTGTGAAGCCGGCCTTAGAGGGTACTTGCACTTAGCAGATAGAATACCTGTATGGGTAATTGTATTTCATAGGTAGATAGTAATTATTTTCCAATTTGCCTTTAAAAGACAAATGTACAATGTAAATATGTTCTTGTTTGTAACGTTCAAGTTTTCTTACCTCCCATAAAGGGAAGCACTGTTAAATTAATTTGTTTTATAGCATTTCAAAATTTTGCATGTCTTTTGGCTAACCTGTAATTGTTGTGTTCTTTTCCCAGCCCGGGAGTGCTGGATTTCACGAGGGGGAGTGCAGCACCCCAGAGTCCTGGTCGTAAAGAACATCTGCGGCTCAGTAGGGAAGAAGGACATGGAGTTGTGCCTGCAACCCATGCAGCAGCCTCCTAAGAAAGGACAAGAAGGGAAGTGTGCCGTAGTGAATGAGCACAGAAGTCATAGCAACAGTAGTGAAACAACAGTGGGAGACCAGCTGGAAGCAGGCTACCTCCAACTGAGCGCAGATCCGGTGGCTGGAACACCGAGGGAGTAATAGACTCTACGCTTTACTTCAGAGACCGGCAGGGCAGTCGATTCCAAGTTGGCTGTCCGACCTAAATACCTAAGCAGACATGGTGGCAACGCAGACGAGGGGGACACTAGGGTCCCTATAAAATAGCCTCAGGCCACCACCATCATAAGGGTTTGTCCTATCCATCTGGGGGACAGAGAGAGAGAAGTAACAAGAGTGAGGACCCTATTAGGAGCTAATGCAAGTAGGGACCTACTACGTTACTGTGTGAAAGGAGAAGGCTACTGATTTCCACCTGTATAAGGGGACTCTGGAGTTGCCATGAGACCGACCGGACCCTGTCTACTCTGTCATCAGGCACTCTGGACTGTGGATGCTGAAGCCTTCAGTAAAGGTAAAGAGACTGCACCCATTGCGTCCTCGTTATTCACTGCGCCTTGCACCATCCACCATCATCATCTACACTTTTGGGAAGCCCTGGGGATATACTTCACCTGTGGGAAGGTATACCATCTAGCTGCCATTCCATAACCCCAGCGGACCCCTAAGCAGCGTCGTTCACTCTGACCGAATACCACAGGTGGCGTCACGAACACTACCGTTATCTACGAACTCCTGCCTTTTATTGGGCGCCCCTCATAGGGCCACGGTCCGGGTCAGGCCACCGTGACATCCTCGCTGAGGGAACTGAAGGACCCGGTACCGAGTACCCCAGTGCCCTTACGTGGGGCGATCCACAATCCCTATCTGATGTATTTAAAAACCTGGTCATATGTATAATACGTGTATGAGCAGAACTCAGAAAGGTAATATCCATGACGTTTGGTAGAGCGGCTGGCTTAATATACATTTTTGGCAAAAAAACGTATCAACCAAATACCCTGTGTTATTCCATCTTTTTACTAGCACTTGCTGATTGCTGTGATTTTTTTCTTGCAACAGAGTATTTTTGGGTTTTACTGTGCTCTTTTATGTTTTCAAATATACTAGGAACAGCCAACAAGACCTGCCATATACCTGGAAGACCCCACAAGACCTGCCATATACTGCTCTTTTGTGTTTTCAAATCTCTAGGTGGTGTGAACATGTTCCTACAGGCTTGTTCACTGTGCGAGTGGCCCATGTGTTTTTGTTTTTGTTCCCAGTATATGGCAGGTCTTGTGGGGTGTTCCCAGTATACGGCAGGTCTTGTCTGATGTTCCCAGTATATGGCAGGTCTTGTTGGCTGTTCCCAGTATATGGCAGGTCTTGTGGACTGTTCCCTGTATATGGCAGGTCTTGTGGGCTCTTCCCGTTATATGGCAGGTTTTGTGGGATGTTCCCAGTTTATGGCAGGTTTTGTGGGGTATTCCCTGTACAGCAGGTCCTGTGGAATGTTCCCGATGTACGGCAGGTCTTGTGGGGTGATCCCAGTATATGGGGGTGGTCTTGTGGGTTGTTCCCATTATATGGTGGGTCTGGTGGGATGTTCCCAGTATGTTGCGGATCTTGTGGGGTGTTCCCAGTATATGGCAGGTCTTGTTGGCTGTTCCCAGTATATTTGAAAATACAAAAGAGCACAGTAAAACCAAAAAAGTCTCCTCTTAGCCTTCTTTTTTGCAAGCTAAACATTCCCAGTTCCTCTAACTATACCTCCTAGGACATACTTTGCAGTCCGCTCACTATCCTGGTAGCTCTTCTCTGAACTTGCTCTAGATTTTCAATGTCTTTTTTTAAACAGTGGTGCCCAGAACTGGACACAGTCTTCCATATGAGGCCTGACCAAGTAGGAGTAGAGGGGGATAATTACTTCAAGTGATCTAGACTCTGTGCTTCTCTTATATCCTAGAACTGTGTTTGCCTTTTTTGCTGCTGCATTACACTGTTGACTCATGTGCAGTCTGTGATCTATTAGTATACCCAAGTCTTTTTCACATGTGCTGTTGCTTAGCTCTATTCCTCCCATTCTGTAGCTGCTTTTTTAATTTTTCTTGACCACATGTAGGACTTTGCATTTCTCCCTGTTAAAAACCTGTTAGTTACTGCCATTACTGCCCACAGTTCCAATTTGTTTAGATGTTTTTGAATCCTCTCTCTCCTCTAATGATAGCTATCCAGCCTAGTTTTGTGTCAACAGCATATTTAATCAGTTTACACTCAATTCCCTCATCTAAATAATTGATAAAGATGTTGAACAACATAGAGCCCAGGACAGAGCCTTGTGGTACCCCACTTGAAACATTCTTCCAACTGGATGTGCAACAATTTATGACCACTCTTTGGGTACGATCACTAAGCCAGTTATGAATCCACCTAACCATAGCCTTGTCCATTCCAGAGTTGGCCATTTACTTTCTCAAATGCTTTGCTGAAGTCAAGATATACTATATCTACTGAGTTTCCCTGATCCACCCAGTCAGTGAATCTGTCAGAGAAAGAAAATTAAGTTAGTTTGACATGACTTGTTTGCTACAAACCCATGTTGTCTCTGGTTAATTACTTCTCTCTCATTAAGGTACTTACATACATGCTGTTTAATAATTTGTTCAAAGATCTTTCCCGGTTTAAAAGTAAGGCTCACTAGCCTATAATTCCCTGGGTCCAAATTCTTCTTTTTTTTAAGCCAGGGACAACATTTTCCCTTCTCCAGTCTTCTAGGACTTCTCCTGTTCTCCAAGAATTTTCAAAGATTATGGAGAGTGGTGCAATAATTTCCTCTATCTCGTTTAGTGTCCTAGGGTGTAATTCATCTGGATCTAGAGACTTGAATTCATTTTTGTTAGCTAAGTGTTCCCTCACCATCTCTCTGTTGATGGATAGTGTGGATTATTGTATTCCTTAGATGGCACCGTGAAGATCAGTTGATGTTACATTTGCTTTCTGAGAGAACACAGATGCAAAATAGGAATTTAAAAGTTCAGCTTCTCAACATAATTTTTTACCACTTTACCATTTTCATCCTGTAAAAATCCTATAGCATCTTTGACTTTTCTTTTGCTTTTGACATACCTCCAAAATCCTTTTTTATTGCTTTTGAAATTTCTTGCAAGCTTTAATTAATTGTCAGCTTTTCCTAATCTGTTGCGTGCCCTGCAGGTTCTGCAGACAGCATTTATTCTTCTTTAGATATGCTCCCCTCTTTCCATATGATAAACATGTCTCTCTTTCTTTTTAGCAAGTGTTCAATTTCTGTGTTCATCCATCCTGGTTTTCTTAAATGCTTCCAATTCTTCCCTCGTTCAGGGATTGTTAATGATTGTTTGATTACAGATAGTGTGTGACAGCACCGTGGTGAAGAAGATTAGTTTCTGAGAAAATAGAATAATGTCATACATGTTTTTCAGGGAATTTGCAGATCAATTTGCTGTGGATCGAATTTGAGTTTCAAAAAATTTGCTCATCTCTAGTGTGAAGAGTAAAATGATCCAAATATCAAGTGAAAGTTTACAGTTTCCATCTGTGCATTACCTGCTTCCTCCCAGATCCATATTTGTTATAGACCTATTGATTTAAAAGGACCAGGCATCTAAAGGTTAGTCTTCTAAGAGAGCTTAGGTCAGGATCATCTACTGGATGACATGCTGGGGATGTGGACGATCGTGCAAGAAGTTTTCCGCTAAACGACTTCTACTCCTCTCTGCCAAGCTTAGGGAGATTTCCACCGAATAATTTGCTTTTATGGCTCTCATCATTGTTTAAGGTCAGTTGCAGACAGTATGACAGAAAAGGTCATAATAACAGGACCCGAAAGCACCCCCAACCACAGCAATGATATGAAAGGTCAATACTTTGGCTCATCCTAAAATTAATTGCTGTAGACAAAGCTATCTCAGACAGAAATGAAATGTCTTATCCGATAGAGTCTAATCAGAATACCAGACAACCACATTGTAACTATACCATGTGTGAAATTACGCAAAACCAAGCCTCCAAACGAGGAAAAATATTACCCCACTCCATATATAAACATAGAAAAATTGGAGAAAAATTGAGTGTTTAGGGTTTAAAAAGATACTTTATTATAAACAAATCAAGTGACATAAATATAATACAAAAGATAAAATAGAAAAGGATGATGTGCAAGATCACCAGCGCCACCTACCCCCCAGTAGTACACAAAACATCTGAGGTATATAAAGGCATGCTCTAGATAGAGTATATACTTATCATGACCAAGTGGTCTATACCTACAAAGGCATATCAAGAGCAGCGCTTACCAGTATAAGATCAATGGGGGAGGTGGCACCAAATTGCATCCAAGAGTGCCCCAACGCATGTTTCGCCTGTTGGTATTTAGCTTTATCTTTAGCCCAGCAATGACCTTTATATCCCATTGGTGGTCATTATAGAGCCGGTCACATGTTGTGATCCAGCCAATCACTCCAGCCTATACGGCGCGTGCGCACCGCAGGTCCTGCACCGGCCGCCGGCGTCAAGCACAACCACGCATGCGCGGGAATGTGAATTCACCACGCACATGCAGAGGGCCATAGAGACGCCGCGGCATGAGGAGGAGCCGCCGCAACAACAGTGCGAGTAAGCCTGACACAGCTGAGTAAGCCTGACTTATACATATCCCTGTAAAGTTTAGCTTCATGTTTGCATGCATAACAGTAAATAATAAAAAGTCCCAAATCATTCTTGGTCTATACAGAATCTTCATGGGAGGAAGTCCTCATACTGATGACGCATACTTCTTGAATGTTGAAGGCAAAATTGCCGATGTATAGGTCTCAAATGGGAAAGACTTAGGGTATAGCTGAAGGCACATGAAGATACATATGGAATATTCTGGTCCGTGCACAAATTCCTAAAAACTGAGAAAATAATAGAAAAAATTAAAATTTAAACCGTTAAGAACAACATTAGCATCCAATTCTGTGATCAAGGGGGTGCACCCTGATGGCAAAAAAAAGGGGGGAAGATTTTATGAGCCCCAGAGCATGGTCTGTGAATCATAGAAACGACGAAAAGCTCAATGCCTCATTGAGCCCATTTGGTACCATAGTGTTAACGCGCACTATTCAGTTTGCCTATCGTTGGGCCAGAAGTTTCTTATAATTTCCACCCCTCACCCCCAGATGTAGACTCTCGATCCCTCTGACCCGAAGAGACCCTGCATTACAATTGTGAAAGGTCCTGAAGTGACGCGGGATTGTCTTCAACTCAGAGGGATCGACCACCGCCCCAGCCGCGCGAATGTCCCGAACATGCTCACGCACCCTCACTCTGAGCTCTCTGGATGTGAGGCCAATATAGATCCGAGGACAGGCACAGGTGGCATAATAGATGGCATTGCTTGTGCCACAAGTAATGTGCTGTCTGATTTTAAATTGTTTGAGGCCATCTGATGTTTCGAAAGTAGAGATGAGTTGGACATTCGCGCAGGCCAGGCAGTGGCCACACTGAAAACACCCCAGGAGGGGGCCCCGAGTGCCAAAAATGTTCTTAATGGGTGGAACGTAATGACTCCTGACCAGAAGATTGCCTATATTAGGCACTCTTCTGGCAGTCATAGCAGGAAAATCTCCCAAACTGGTCCCCAGGGCGGGCTCTGTCTTCAAAATAGACCAGTTTTCAAGATGCCCCTGATGTTTTGCCATTCGTGATTATATGTACCAATGAATCTAATCGTATCATCATTAACTCTTGCCTTGTGTTTCTTCATTGTGTACAGCAGGTCACTAAACCGAGTTTTTCTAGCCCTATCAAAGCCATGCTTAATACTCCTGCGGCTGTAGCCACGTGCTATAAAGCGGGACTTGAGTATAGAATTTTTGGTCGGATGAGCAGATCCGTCTCACCCTCAGGAACTGTCCGACTGGGACAGCTCTGATAGTGGCAGGGTTGTGTGCCGAATCCGCACGAATCAAAGCATTAACAGAAGTTGGTTTTCGAAAGACGTCAGTCTGGATACATCGAGCCATGTCGATTTCCAGAGTGACGTCTAAGAAGTCAACCCTAGTGGGATGGTATTGGTAGGTCAACTTAATGTTAAAGGGATTCGTGTTTAATTTAACCATAAAATCCTCGAGCTGCCGTGATGTCCCCCCCCCACATGAAAAAAATATCATCTATATAACGAAGCCAGCACAGCAAATGGTCGGTGGCCCCGCGCCCTCGTCCCCAAAAAGGAATCTCTCCCAAAAACCAAGGAAGAGATTAGCGTACGAGGGTGCACAGGCTGCACCCATGGCTGTGCCGCGCTTCTGTAAATAAAAAACATCTTTGAAAATGGAAAAATTGTGGGTGAGGACAAAACGCAGGAGCTCGGGGATTAGGTCACATACAGAGCTGTCTAGGTCGGAGGTCCCCAAGAAGAAACGGACCGCATCCAGGCCATGAGTGTTGTCAATACATGTATATAGGGTTTGAATATCGGCGGTGACCAGCAGCACATATTGATCCACCGAGACGCCGTCGACCCTAGTGAGGACGTCCGTAGTGTCACGCACATAAGATGGTAAATTTTCTACCAAAGGTTTTAAGAAATAATCTATAAACTTACATATGGGGTCGGACAGACCTTCAATGCCGGACACTATCAGACGCCCAAAGGGGTCGACGGCGTCCTTGTGGATTTTTGGCAAGAGATAAAAAGTTGGAGTCTTGGGGGACCTGACCGTCAACCCCTCCAACGTCTTTTTGTCAATAATACCTTCCTCATGGGCCCTTATGAGAATCTGTTGTAACTGAGATGAGAAGGAGGCAACTGGATTATACGACAATTTCGAGTAAGTGTTACCATCCCTCAATTGTCGAAATGCTTCCT
The DNA here is from genome assembly GCF_032444005.1 of Ranitomeya imitator. Taxonomy (NCBI): domain Eukaryota; kingdom Metazoa; phylum Chordata; class Amphibia; order Anura; family Dendrobatidae; genus Ranitomeya; species Ranitomeya imitator. The sequence goes on from NC_091282.1 coordinate 34,137,413, forward strand.
TCTCATATTTGTCACATGGCCAGATCACGATGTTTCCCCCCTTATCAGCCGGCTTGTAGACCACATCTTTATATGATTGCAATTCCTTAATGGCCTGCCGCTGCCGTTATGTGAGGTTGTCAAATCTACGTCTAGTAGACAATTCTTTGAGATCCTCCGACACCAACTTTGTGACGATCTCAACAGCCGGGCATAGTGAAAAGGGGGGAAACCTCGTGGATCTGGGCATGACAGCTGATGGAAACCTACCTGGATGAAACGTAGTTTGTTCATCAAGCAGGTCCTGAAGATTCTGTAGTGCCTCTGTTTCCATCTCAGTCAACGTCTCATTTGTAGATGTTTCTTTATGATGTAACTTTTTTAAAATAAGTTTCCGAGAGAAAAGATGCAAATCTTTCAATGCTGCAAAATAATCAAAGGAGTTAGTGAGGAAGAAGGTCAGGCCCCTCCCAAGAACATCCAACTGGGCATCTGAAAAAATACGGGAAGACAAATTGTGTACCTGTAGCCCACTCTGGGGTCCAGATGTCGACCTCCCTCCTTGGGGCCTCTATGTTTGGCAGCCTGTCGGGTAACCACCCCCCTGGTAGGTGGAACAGATGTGGTTGTCTCACCAGAGGCTTGCGGATAGGTGGTATGTTTCTCATGCGCTGTATAAGACTTTCTAGAGGTGGATCTTGACCGGGAATGTGAAAAAGGTCTGTCACAGGGGCAGGACCTATCATTCGGTCCCCGCCATCTGTAGACATTACAAGTCAGTTTGTCATTCTCCTATAGAGTCTGCAGGCTTTACAGGTTTGAGGAGTTCTGATACATTGACCATATACAAATTGTGTCAAAATCGACTAAATATACAAAAAATAGAAATAATTCATGTAATAGCCATAAGAGAGGGTTAAAAAGAGTTTCGGAATCAGAGCATAAAGAAAATTTTCAATGTTGGTCAAATGTTGAGATTGTCCTTCTTTTTGGTAGGTAAGGGCAGGGGTAACCCAAATAAGCATTGGTATAAGGGCATAACACAAATATGCAGGAGCCTAGCCCAGTTAGGTAGAGATGTAACAGAAATAAGCAGGGTTGTAACCTAAATAAGCAGGGTAACCCCAAAAAGCAGTGCAAAATGCAAATTAGCAGTGGTGTTAAGCAAATAAGCAGGAGCATAACCCAAATAAGCAGGGTGTAACCCAAATAAGCAGATGCGTAACCCAAAAAAACAGTGGTATAACCCAAAAAAGCAGCGGATTAATCCAAATAAGCAGTGGTATAACCCAAACAATAAAGGATATAACCCAAATAAGAAGGGATATAACCTAAATAGGCAGGAGTGTAACCCAAATAAGCACAGGTGAAATCCAAATAAGCAGGGTCGTAACCCAAATAAGCAAAGGTGTAACCCAAATAAGCAGATTGTAACCTAAATAAGCATGGGCATTACCCAAATAAGCAAGGGTAAAACCCAAATAAGCAAGGGTGTAACCCAAATAAGTAGGGGTGTAATCCAAATGAGCAGGGGCATAATCCAAATAAGAAGGGGTGTAACCCACATAAGCAGGGGTGTAATCCAAATAAGTAGGGGTGTAACCCAAATTAGCAGTGCATAACCCAAATAAGCTGTGCATAACTAAAATAAGCAGTGCTGAAACCCAAATAAGCAGGGGTGTAACCAAAATAAGCAAAAAGTAACTCAAATAAGCAGGGCATAACCCCAAAAAGCGCCAATATAACCCAAATAGGCAGGGGTTTAACCCATATAAGTATGGGCACAACCAAAATAAGCATTGTCTAGTGCAGCGAGGTTGGTGCAGTGCGACAGATAGGCAGGGACCACAGAAAGTTCAACATAAACAGTGTCTTTATTGGTAGACTCACATACAGGAGTGATATCCTCCAGATCGCAGCTGGGTTTCCATATATACAGTCCGTGTTCAGAACTTGTTACCATGGACAATGGCACCACCGTGTGCTTTGGGTGCGTCAGCTGCCTGAAAGTCCCTAGTTCTCTGTTAGCGCCACACAGACCTGGGTTGCACAGAGCCACCTGCTCTGCAGCTTGCAAACTCCAAAACTGACACACCCAAGGTAAAATTGACCGATTTAAATGAAACCATGGCCATAGAGCCACTTCCAAAACCCGGCTGGAGAGAATGAATGGCCCAACTACCATCCTGTAGTTCACTCCAAAAATAAAAGCCCTTAACGGGTTTTCTTAAGAATCTGACAGAGTCACTATTTGGACCCAATCCACACTTTCTTTTATTTTGCCTTGTGATTCACAGGCATCCTGCTGTGAACCCAAGGCACGCCAACGGGTTTAATAAGATTCCGTTTGCATCCTGCATATCGACCCTCGCATATGATCCACCTCACTGCCTCACATATCTCCCCCCTCTGTTCAAACTTGTGGGGTTGATCACTTGTCACCATACAGAATGCATGATGTTCCATGGTGAAATTGAAATTTTGCAGAGACAGTAACCATCGGGTGACCCGAGCATTCCTCTCCTTGGCATTTCTCATCCAGACCAAGGGTGAATGATCCATCACCAAGCAAAATGGTCAACCGAGCAAATAATAGCGTAGGGACTCCAAGGCCCACTTAATAGCCAGGCATTCCTTCTCCACTACGCTATAATTCTTCTCGGCCAGAGTGAGTTTCATATTCAGGTAGGTGACCAGATGTTCCTCTCTGTTCACCTCCTGCGACAGGCCCTCTCCTAGGCCGTCCCTCTGCAAAACAAAGTTTCTCTTGGAGTTGAAGCTGATGAGGACGGGCTGTCCACACAGTGCCAACTTCATAGACTGGTATGCTTCCTCCACGTGAGGGTTCCACCGGACCATGACCAAATTCTTTCCCTTTAAGAGATCGGTTGTTCTCCCAGAGAAATTAGGTTTAAACCTCCATTAATACCTAACGATTCAGAGAAATGCTCTCACTTGTTTGATGGAAACAGGTCGGGGCCAGTTCTGTATGGCCTCGATTTTATTTATTTGGAGTTTGATAACCCCAAGGCCGATCACGTAGCCTAAGTTCCGGGCTTCCTCGAGCCCTATCGCACGATTCTTGGGATTCGCCGTTAAGCCCGCGGCTCTGGGCGCATTCACTACCACTTATACCTCTTGTAAATGATGATGTCATCCAAGTATGCTGACACATACTTCCGGATTTCTATATATACAGTCCATGTTCAGAACCCGTTGCTGTGGACATTGGCGCATCCAAGTCTTTTGGGTGTGTCAGCCACCTGGAAGTCCCTGGTTCTTTGTTAGCTCCGCACAGACCTGGGTTGCACAGAGCCACCTGCTCTGCAGCTTGCAAACTCCAAAACTGACACACCCACGGCAAAACTGACAGACTTAAATGGAATCGTGGCCATAGAGCCACTTCCAAAACTCGGAGTGGAGAGAGGGATTCACCCCACTATCAAACCTGCAAATCCCTCTAAAAATAAAAGCCCTTAACGGGATTTCCTAAAAATATCACTGAGTCACTACTTGGACCCAATCCGTTCTTTCTTTTATTTTGTCTTGTGACTCAAAAGGTGTCCTGCTGTGAACACAAGGCACGCCAGCGGGTTTAATTGGACTCCGTCCGCCTCCTGGGAAAATATATCGACCCTCTCATATGATCCCCCTCACTGCCTCAGAATGGGTATAACCCAAATGATCAGGGGCATAACCTAAATAAGCAGGGGTGTAACCCAAATAAGCAGGGGTGTAACCCACATAAGCAGGGTCATAACTGAAATAAGCAAAGGTGTAACCCAAATAAGCAGGGGTGTAACCCAAATAAGCAGGGACGATATTAGAGATGAGCGAACCTCTCAAGGTTAAATTCGGTTTGGATTGGCGAACGTCCCTATGTTTGCCATTCAGTTCACCAAACAGTTTGTCAAGCATATCCAAACCCCATTGAATTCTATGGGAGGCAAAACCAAACGCATAGACAACACCTTCAGGGGGGGGGCAAAAAGCTGCCAAAACAGCTCAAATTAATGGCAGACACCAGGAAAAGTGGCATTAATTGACCCAGAGTACAAATAGTATAATTGGACAGCATAGCTGCATAGCATAGGGTCTGGGACAGGGTTTGCACCAGCATTTCTAGCTGACACATTGATCAGTAACAGGTGGATGAGTGACAGGTGAAGGCCTGGTGCTCTACGAGCCCTTCCAATTTCAGGCACCACACATGAAGGAGACCCAACTTGGAGTCCAAACATTTCCAAAACTTAGCGGCAGAAACCGCTAAAGTGGCACCAATTTCCCCAGAGTAGAAATACTATATTGGGGCTCTGACACCCCTTCCACTACAGGCAACTCACCAGATGTAGACCCAACTTGGAGTCTACACATTTCAAAAAAATATTGCCATACGCGACTAAGGTGGCATCAATTTCACCAGAGTAGAAATAGTATAATTGAGCAGCATTTTAACAAATTGTGTCCTTGGATGGGCTACTTGACTCCCTTTCTTTGGCAGGAATTATTATTATTATTATTATTTATTATTATAGCACCATTTATTCCATGGCGCTTTACATGTGAGGAGGGGTATACATAATAAAAACAAGTACAATAATCTTGAACAATACAAGTCACAACTGGTACAGGAGGAGTGAGGACCCTGCCCACGAGGGCTCACAATCTACAAGGGATGGGTGAGGATACAGTAGGTGAGGATAGAGCTGGTCATGCAGCGGTTTGGTGGATCGGTGGTTCCTGCAGGTTGTAGGCTTGTCAGAAGGGGTAGGTCTTAAGGTTCCTTTTGAAGGTTTCCACGGTAGGCGAGTGTCTGATATGTTTGGGTGGAGAGTTCCAGATTAGGGGGGATGAGCGGGAGAAATCTTGATTGTGGGAATTGAAGATAAGAGGGGAGTAGAGAAGGAGATCTTGTGAGGATCGGAAGTTGCGTGCAGGTCAGTATTGGAACACTAGGTCACAGATATGTGGAGGAGACAAGTTATGCATGGCTTTATATGGCATGGTTAGGATTTTGAACTGGAATTTATGTATAATGGGGAACCAGTGAAGGTATTGACAGAGAGGAGAGGTCGGGGAATAGCGGGGGGACAGGTGGATTACTTGGGCAGCAGAGTTTGGGATAGATTGGAGGGGTGCAAGAGTGTTAGAAGGGAGGCTGTTCTGTTTGATGAATCCTGTCATAAATCACACTCTGTGAGTATCTCCAGGCTCTTTATTCACATCATGTCTCAACCTCCATTACATGAATTCCGAGTACAACAACATCCAACAAGTTCCAAACAAAGAATATAGAACACACATAAAAGTAGTGAGACCCCTAGAGGCCACATGAACATATAACATATTGCTACATCCTTTCTCTTTTAACTAGAGGAACAATACAAGATACTAAACTAATGTATACTATGACAAAGTTAGAAATTAACCTAGTACGTCCAGTTAGATATAATCTTTGAGGTGCGCCGGCTTTTTGCTAATTCTGCCAGCTCTGGTAATATAAGATGTGTCACTTTCTACATCTGGTACATCTGGTAGTTCTTCTGATATTGTCTGTCTCTGGCCAGAGTCCTCACCCTGATGGTCAGCTGTCACTGTTGGTGCCTGACTTGTACTTGCTGCCTCGTTGTCTTGGGTGTCTGGATACTGTTCAAAAGGCCATGAATCATCTCTTTCTTGCGTTTTCCTCAAATATCTTCGATTCCTCCTTAGTCTTCTTCTGTCGTCTGTTAGAATTTCGTAAGACCGAGGTCCCAGTTTCTGGACAACCTTTGCCTTTTGCCAGTGTTTGTCAAATGTGGTGCTTGGCTGCAGCCGAATGTTGTCATTTCTCTGGAGCTCAGGCAGATCCTTTGCAGATTTATTGTAATAGAAAGCTTGCCTAGCTTGATTCTTCTGTAATTTAGCTTCGATGTTTCCCAGCAGCTTTGGCTCTAACAGATGACACGCAGTTGGTACTAGTGTCTTTGTACGCCTACTCATGAGCCTCTGTGCCGGACTGCTGTCTAGGCCTTGGGTGGGTGTGTTTCTATGATCCAGTATAGACAGATATACATCAGCACCCGCCTGGTTTGCTTTCTGCATGAGTCTTTTGGCCGTTTTTACTGCTGACTCTGCTTTCCCATTACTCTGAGGATATCTTGGAGAAGACGTCTGGTGTTCAAATTCCCATTTCTTACTGAAAGTTTTGAATTCTTCCGACGTAAACTGTGCCGCATTGTCAGAGAAAACAATATCTGGAATGCCATACCTGGCAAAATGGGCCTTGAGTTTTTTAATCACTGTTCTCGCCCTTGTGTCCTGCACCAAATCAACCTCCCAGAAGTTAGAGAAATAGTCCACTGTAATCAGGTATTCTTTGTCATTCCATGTGAACAAGTCTGTTCCTATTTTTGACCAAGGCCTATGTGGAATTTCATGAGGTTGCAATGTCTCCTTTGGTTGCTTATCATTGCAGGATGCACATATTTCACATTGTGCTATGTAATTTTTTATGTGGTCATTCATTCCTGGCCAATAAACTGATTCTCGTGCACGACGTAGGCATCCTTCCATGCCTAAGTGAGAAGAGTGCAATGTCTTCAATATGCCTCTTCTGAGAACTTCAGGTATAACAGCCCTGTCTCCTTTAAAGATGATTCCTTGCTGCACTGACAATTCATCTCTTATGTGGAAGAATGGTGAGACTTCCCTCGGAGCATGCTGCTTGTATTTTGGCCAGCCCTGCAAGATGACCGTCTTTAAACTCTGGAGACTTTTATCCTTCTCTGTAAAAGTCTGGATTTGCTTGGCCTTTTCTTTTGACACTGCAAGGTAGTTACACATATTGATGGTTTCAATGTCTTCCTCCTCAGCATTTGTGATAGGAAGGTAAGCTCTGCTTAGCGTATCTGCAATCAGTAAGTCTCTTCCTGGACAGTACCCGATGTCAACATCATATTTCTGAAGTCGCAACAGCATGCGCTGTAGTCTCTTTGGGGCATTTAGTAATGGTTTCTTTGTAATGCTCTCCAATGGTTTGTGATCCGACTGCACTGTTACCCGTCGACCATAGGTGTACTGGTGAAACTTCTCCATCCCAAATACCACAGCCAGTAGTTCCTTCTCAATCTGCGCATATCCCTGCTCTGTTGTTGTAAGGGCTCTGCTTGCAAATGTAATTGGCTGTTTGTTCTGCATTAATGTGGCTCCAAGGCCTTTTTCCGAAGCATCACATTGTACCACCACTTCTCGATCTGGATCAGGGGCGGATTATCAGAGGGTCAATATGGGCGGTAGCCCAGGGCCCAGTGGTCTGGAGGGGCCCTGGGCTACCGCACAGATTGACCCTCCACTAATTGTCTGAATGCCCGCCGGCATTTGTGTGCCCCGGACCCGGTGGGCAGAGAGAGGGGGCCCGCATTGGTTGGGAGGTGCGTGTATCAGCCGGTCAGCTGAGAGCTCCGAGTCCCTGCACCAGGCCTGCACAGCAGCACACCACATAATGGCTGCTCTGTGCACAGGACCTGTGATGAGGTCACAGGATGGGAGGAGTCAGGGGTCACATGATCGGGAGGAGGACCTCCGTGTACAGGACTTTGCTGGTTGCCATGGCGCCGGAGGAGGGTAAGGCAGCGTATGTGTGAGGTCAGGAGGTGTTTACAGGGTGGATGTAGCAGAGCCGTGTGTGTACGAGGTGTATGGATCAGAGCAGCGTGTGAAAGGTCTATGGAGCGGAGTCGTGTGTGTACGATGTGTACGGAGCCGTGTGCATGAGGTGTACGGAGCGCAGCCGCGTGTGTACGAGGTGTACGGAGCAGAGCAGCGTGTGTATGAGGTGTACAGAGCGGAGTCGTGTGTACAAGGTGTACGGAGCACAGCCGCGTGTGTACGAGGTGTACGGAGCGCAGCCGCGTGTGTACGAGGTGTACGGAGCGGAGTCGTGTGTACAAGGTGTACGGAGCACAGCCGCATGTGTACAAGGTGTACGGAGCGGAGTTGTGTGTAAGAGGTGTACGGAGCCATGTGTACGAGGTGTACGGAGCACAGCCGCGTGTGTACGAGGTGTACGGAGCGGAGCCGTGTGTACGAGGTGTACGGAGCACTGCCGCGTGTGTACAAGGTGTACGGAGCACAGCCGCGTGTGTTAGAGGTGTACGGAGCGCAGCCGCGTGTGTACGAGGTGTACGGAGCGGAGTCGTGTGTACAAGGTGTACGGAGCACAGCCGCATGTGTACAAGGTGTACGGAGCACTGCCGCATGTGTACGAGGTGTACGGAGCACAGCCGCGTGTGTACGAGGTGTACGGAGCACAGCCGCATGTGTACAAGGTGTACGGAGCGGAGTTGTGTGTATGAGGTGTACGGAGCCATGTGTACGAGGTGTACGGAGCACAGCCGCGTGTGTACGAGGTGTACGGAGCGGAGCCGTGTGTACGGAGCACTGCCGCGTGTGTACGAGGTGTACAGAGCACAGCCGCGTGTGTACGAGGTGTACGGAGCGGAGCCGTGTGTACGAGGTGTACGGAGCACTGCCGCGTGTGTACGAGGTGTACGGAGCGGAGCCGTGTGTACGAGGTGTACGGAGCACTGCCGCGTGTGTACGAGGTGTACGGAGCACAGCCGCGTGTGTACGAGGTGTACGGAGCGGAGCAGCATGTGAAAGGTGTACGGAGTGGAGTCGTGTGTACGCGGTGTACGGAGCACAGCCGCGTGTGTACGAGGTGTACGGAGCACAGCCGCATGTGTACAAGGTGTACAGAGCGGAGTTGTGTGTAAGAGGTGTACGGAGCCCTGTGTACGAGGTGTACGGAGCACAGCCGCGTGTGTACGAGGTGTACGGAGCGGAGCCGTGTGTACGAGGTGTACGGAGCACTGCCGCGTGTGTACGAGGTGTACGGAGCACAGCCACGTGTGTATGAGGTGTACGGAGCGGAGCCGTGTGTACGAGGTGTACGGAGCACTGCCGCGTGTGTACGAGGTGTACGGAGCGGAGCAGCATGTGAAAGGTGTACGGAGTGGAGTCGTGTGTACGAGGTGTACGGAGCACAGCCGCGTGTGTACGAGGTGTACGGAGCACAGCCGCGTGTGTACGAGGTGTACGGAGCGGAGCAGCATGTGAAAGGTGTACGGAGTGGAGTCGTGTGTACGAGGTGTACGGAGCACAGCCGCGTGTGTACGAGGTGTACGGAGCACAGCCGCGTGTGTACGAGGTGTACGGAGCACAGCCGCGTGTGTACGAGGTGTACGGAGCGGAGCAGCATGTGAAAGGTGTACGGAGTGGAGTCGTGTGTACGAGGTGTACGGAGCACAGCCGCGTGTGTACGAGGTGTACGGAGCACAGCCGCGTGTGTACGAGGTGTACGGAGCACAGCCGCGTGTGTACGAGGTGTACGGAGCGCAGCCGCGTGTGTACGAGGTGTACGGAGCGGAGTCGTGTGTAAGAGGTGTACGGAGCGCAGCCGCGTGTGTACGAGGTGTACGGAGCGGAGTCGTGTGTAAGAGGTGTACGGAGCCATGTGTACGAGGTGTATGGAGCACAGCCGCGTGTGTACGAGGTGTACGGAGCGGAGCCGTGTGTACGAGGTGTACGGAGCACTGCCGCGTGTGTACGAGGTGTACGGAGCGGAGTTGTGTGTAAGAGGTGTACGGAGCCATGTGTAAGAGGTGTACGGAGCACAGCCGCGTGTGTACGAGGTGTACGGAGTGGAGCCGTGTGTACGAGGTGTACGGAGCACTGCCGCGTGTGTACGAGGTGTTCGGAGCACAGCCGCGTGTGTATGAGGTGTACGGAGCAGAGCCGTGTGTACGAGGTGTACGGAGCACAGCCGCGTGTGTACGAGGTGTACGGAGCGGAGCAGCATGTGAAAGGTGTACGAAGTGGAGTCGTGTGTACGAGGTGTACGGAGCACAGCCGCGTGTGTACGAGGTGTACGGAGCGGAGCAGCATGTGAAAGGTGTACGGAGTGGAGTCGTGTGTACGAGGTGTACGGAGCACAGCCGCGTGTGTACGAGGTGTACGGAGCACAGCCGCGTGTGTACGAGGTGTACGGAGCACAGCCGCGTGTGTACGAGGTGTACGGAGCGGAGCAGCATGTGAAAGGTGTACGGAGTGGAGTCGTGTGTACGAGGTGTACGGAGCACAGCCGCGTGTGTACGAGGTGTACGGAGCGCAGCCGCGTGTGTACGAGGTGTACGGAGTGGAGTCGTGTGTAAGAGGTGTACGGAGCCATGTGTACAAGGTGTACGGAGCACAGCCGTGTGTGTACGGAGCGGAGTCATGTGTAAGAGGTGTACTGAGCACAGCCGCATGTGTACAAGGTGTACGGAGCGGAGTCGTGTGTAAGAGGTGTACGGAGCCATGTGTACAAGGTGTACGGAGCACAGCCGCGTGTGTACGAGGTGTACGGAGCGGAGCCGTGTGTACGAGGTGTACGGAGCACTGCCGCGTGTGTATGAGGTGTACGGAGCACAGCCGCGTGTGTATGAGGTGTACGGAGCACAGCCACGTGTGTATGAGGTGTACGGAGTAGTGCCGTGTGTGTACGAGATGTATGGAGAGGAGCCGTATGTGTATGAGGTGTACGCAGCGGAGCTGTGTGTGTGCAAGGTATGCAGAGCAGTGTGTGCAATGTGTATGGAGCGGAGCGGTGTGTGTATGAGGTGTACGGAGTAGTGCCGTGTGTACGAGATGTATGGAGCGGAGCCGTGTGTGTATGAGGTGTATGGAGCGGAGCCGTGTATGAGGTGTATGGAGCAGAGCCGTGTGTGTATGAGGTGTATGGAGCAGAGCCGTGTATGAGGTGTATGGAGCGGACCTGAATGTGAACGGAGCGGAGCCGTGTGTGTATGAGATGTATGGAGTGGAGCCGAGTGTACGGAGCGGAGCCGCGTATGCAAAGTTTACGGAGCGCAGCCGCGTGTGTAGGAGTAGCTATGTGTGGCCATAATCATGTGCGGCCAATATACTGTATAGAGCATCATGTGTGGCCATTATACAGTATGGAGCATCATGTGCGGTCATTATACAGTATTATTGAGCATCATGTGCGGTCATTATACAGTATGGAGAATCATGTGTGGCCATTATACAGTATGGAGCATCATGTGCAGTCATTATACAGTATGGAGCATCATGTGCGGTCATTATACACTATGGAGCATCATGTGCGGTCATTATACAGTATGGAGAATCATGTGTGGCCATTATACAGTATGGAGCATCATGTGCGGTCATTATACAGTATGGAGCATCATGTGGGGTCATTATACAGTATGGAGCATCATGTGCGGTCATTATACAGTATGGAGCATCATGTGTGGCCATTATACAGTATAGAGCATCATGTGCGGTCATTATACAGTATGGAGCATCATGTGTGGCCATTATACAGTATGGAGCATCATGTGCTGTCATTATACAGTATGGAGCATCATGTGCAGTCATTATACAGTATGGAGCATCATGTGCTGTCATACAGTATGGAGCATCATGTGCAGTCATTATACAGTATGGAGCATCATGTGTGGCCATTATACAGTATGGAGCATCATGTGTGGCCATTATACAGTATTGAGCATCATGTGCGGTCATTATACAGTATGGAGCATCATGTGCAGTCACTATACAGTATGGAGCATCATGTGTGGCCATTATACAGTATTGAGCATCATATGGGGTCATTATACAGTATTGAGCATCATGTGGGGCCATTATACAGTATTGAGCATCATGTGGGGTCATTATACAGTATGGAGCATCATGTGGGGCCATTATACAGTATTGAGCATCATGTGGGGTCATTATACAGTATTGAGCATCATGTGGGGCCATTATACAGTATTGAGCATCACGTGGGGTCATTATACAGCATTGAGCATCATGTGGGGCCATTATACAGTATGGAGCATCATGTGTGGCCATTATACAGTATGGAGCATCATGTGTGGCCATTATACAGTATTGAGCATCATGTGGGGTCATTATACAGTATTGAGCATCACGTGGGGTCATTATACAGTATTGAGCATCACGTGGGGCCATTATACAGTATGGAGCATCATGTGTGGCCATTATACAGTATGGAGCATCATGTGTGGCCATTATACAGTATTGAGCATCATGTGGGGTCATTATACAGTATTGAGCATCATGTGCAGTCATTATACAGTATGGAGCATCATGTGCTGTCATACAGTATGGAGCATCATGTGCAGTCATTATACAGTATGGAGCATCATGTGTGGCCATTATACAGTATGGAGCATCATGTGTGGCCATTATACAGTATTGAGCATCATGTGCGGTCATTATACAGTATGGAGCATCATGTGCAGTCATTATACAGTATGGAGCATCATGTGTGGCCATTATACAGTATGGAGCATCATGTGTGGCCATTATACAGTATTGAGCATCATGTGGGGCCATTATACAGTATGGAGCATCATGTGTGGCCATTATACAGTATGGAGCATCATGTGTGGCCATTATACAGTATTGAGCATCATGTGGGGTCATTATACAGTATTGAGCATCATGTGGGGCCATTATACAGTATTGAGCATCATGTGGGGTCATTATACAGTATTGAGCATCATGTGTGGCCATTATACAGTATTGAGCATCACGTGGGGTCATTATACAGTATTGAGCATCATGTGGGGTCATTATACAGTATTGAGCATCATGTGGGGCCATTATACAGTATTGAGCATCACGTGGGGTTATTATACAGTATTGAGCATCATGTGGGGCCATTATACAGTATGGAGCATCATGTGTGGCCATTATACAGTATGGAGCATCATGTGTGGCCATTATACAGTATTGAGCATCATGTGGGGTCATTATACAGTATTGAGCATCATGTGGGGCCATTATACAGTATGGAGCATCATGTGTGGCCATTATACAGTATGGAGCATCATGTGTGGCCATTATACAGTATTGAGCATCATGTGGGGTCATTATACAGTATTGAGCATCATGTGGGGCCATTATACAGTATTGAGCATCACGTGGGGTCATTATACAGTATTGAGCATCATGTGGGGCCATTATACAGTATGGAGCATCATGTGTGGCCATTATACAGTATGGAGCATCATGTGTGGCCATTATACAGTATTGAGCATCATGTGGGGTCATTATACAGTATTGAGCATCATGTGGGGCCATTATACAGTATTGAGCATCACGTGGGGTCATTATACAGTATTGAGCATCATGTGGGGCCATTATACAGTATGGAGCATCATGTGTGGCCATTATACAGTATGGAGCATCATGTGTGGCCATTATACAGTATTGAGCATCATGTGGGGTCATTATACAGTATGGAGCATCATGTGGGGCCATTATACGGTATGGAGCATCATGTGTGGCCATTATACAGTATGGAGCATCATGTGTGGCCATTATACAGTATTGAGCATCATGTGTGGCCATTATACAGTATTGAGCATCATGTGGTCATGTGGGGTCATTATACAGTATGGAGCACTGTGTGGCCATTATACAGTATCGAGCACTGTGTGGCCATATTTTTTTTTTATAATTCTTTATGAACAGTGTGATCAGCAGTGCTAAATGGGTGTGGTTGAGACATGGATATGGGTGTGACTAGTGAATGGGTGTGGTCAGAGGTGTGGCCTAAAATTTGCCCCTCTTTCCCAACTTCAAAAGTTGGGAGGTATGGTAATATGTGGTCTGGAAATGGAGCGGTGGTATTTGTCCCTTGTATGTGATATTATTGGTCAAGATATACCTAAATTGTATTGCAGATTTTAACAAATATTTCCTAGGTTACAGTAGAGTAGGGCCCGGCCCTTTTTCTGGAATAATCTGGTTCGGGTATATCATGACCCCCCGTCACATGACCCCCTTCACATGACCCCCTTCACATGACCCCCGTCACATGACCCCCGTCACATGACCGGGGGGGCCCACAGTGTGTGAACAGCCCGGGGCCCTGGCTACCCTTAATCCACCCCTGATCTGGATCGAAATACTTTAGGGTTGCTGTATCTGCAATGGCATTCTTTACTGCTCGGAAAGCAGTCTCCTGGCTTTCTGTCCATTCCCAGCGCACATCTTTGTAGGTTAGCTGTCTCAGTGGCTCACACATGTCTGACAGATGGCTGCAAAATTTTGAGAGATAATTCACCATGCCCAAAAATCGTTGTACTCCAGAAACATCAGTAGGGGTAGGCAAATCTTGTATTGCTCTCACCTTTTCAGGATCCACTTTGACCCCAGTTGAAGTCAGTCGATGACCAATATAGGCCACTTCTGTCATTTTCAATTTGAATTTGTCCAAATTCAGCTTTATGTTTTTTTCTCTGCATCTGTCCAAAAATTGTATCATCTTCTGATCGTGATCCTTGATTGCAGATTCCATATTTTCACCTTCTCCCACTACTAGGATATCATCCGCTATTGTCTTCACTCCAGTAAGTCCTTCCAAAGCCTGCATCAATTTCTGCTGGAATATCTCTGGAGCAGGTTTTAGTCCCATGGGCATTTTCAGCCATTTAAAGCGTCCAAATGGTGAAGAAAATGTTGTCAATAAACTTGAATCTTCAGTCAGGGCCACATGCCAGAATCCATTTTTTACATCACATACAGAAAATATTTTAGCCTTTGATAAATCTGGTAGAACATCATCTAATGTTGGCATTGGGTAATGATTTCGTTTCAGCGCCTTGTTGAGTGGCTTAGGATCAATACATATTCTTAACTTGCCCGATGGTTTCTGCACTATGACCAAACTGCTGATCCAATCTGTGCTCTTATGGATTGGTGCTATCATGCCTCTTCTCTGTAGATCTTGCAGTTCTACTTTCAGCGGTTGCATTAAAGCTACAGGCACTCTTCTTGTAGGTAATCTGGTGGGCTGCACTGTGTTGTCAATTTCTAGCCTATATTTACCTTCAAAGCATCCATCACCTTCAAATACATCAGCATACTCTGCTTTTATTTTCTGCATGTCCAAGTTGTGCTCTGCATTTAGTTTTGGATTTTGTATATCCTGGGCAACTTCAACAGACATAATGTTCTGAGACTGTACTTTTATTAAGTCCATTGCCTGAACTGCTTTTACTCCCAGTAATGGTACATGGTTACCACCCCGTAACACGGTAAATTCAACTCTATAACTCTTTCTGTTACATGGGTTTCGTATTTTTAGCTTACATGTCCCCATTGGTTTCAGAACACTTTTGTTGTACATCACCAGTACCTTGTCAGTTGGCTCAATAGAAACCTGTTTGTTTAGCAGATCAAATGAAATTACATTTCTGAAAGGGAGAAGGACTTGGGGATCCTAGTTAATGATAAACTTACCTGGAGCAGCCAGTGCCAGGCAGCAGCTGCCAAGGCAAACAGGATCATGGGGTGCATTAAAAGAGGTCTGGATACACATGATGAGAGCATTATACTGCCTCTGTACAAATCCCTAGTTAGACCGCACATGGAGTACTGTGTCCAGTTTTGGGCACCGGTGCTCAGGAAGGATATAATGGAACTAGAGAGAGTACAAAGGAGGGCAACAAAATTAATAAAGGGGATGGGAGAACTACAATACCCAGATAGATTAGCGAAATTAGGATTATTTAGTCTAGAAAAAAGACGACTGAGGGGCGATCTAATAACCATGTATAAGTATATAAGGGGACAATACAAATATCTCGCTGAGGATCTGTTTATACCAAGGAAGGTGACGGGCACAAGGGGGCATTCTTTGCGTCTGGAGGAGAGAAGGTTTTTCCACCAACATAGAAGAGGATTCTTTACTGTTAGGGCAGTGAGAATCTGGAATTGCTTGCCTGAGGAGGTGGTGATGGCGAACTCAGTCGAGGGGTTCAAGAGAGGCCTGGATGTCTTCCTGGAGCAGAACAATATTGTATCATACAATTATTAGGTTCTGTAGAAGGACGTAGATCTGGGTATTTATTTATTATGATGGAATATAGGCTGAACTGGATGGACAAATGTCTTTTTTCGGCCTTACTAACTATGTTACTATGTATGTTACTATGTTACATTGCAGCTTGCTCCACAATCCAGCTGAAATCTAATGGGCTTCTCATCCAACAAGAATGTTGCAAAAAGCTGCTTGGCATCCTTCACTACTGACTGCCCAACTACATTGACTTTCTCTGTTGTAGACTGCATTTGTAGCCATGTAATGTCCTCTGCACTGTCAGTGTCTGGTGTCACAGTGTGGAGCTGTCTGTACTGTTTGCCTCTTCCTTGCCTGCAGACAGCAGAGGAATGATTCTTCTTGCCACATGACCTGCAGGTTTCCCCATATGCTGGACACTTGGTTTTGTCTCTCTCATGTCTTTTCCCACAATACTTGCAGTGGACAGTGTTTATAGGGTAGTCTGGTCCTGTCTTTCCTTTCATAGATACTGCATGTACCTTGTCATCATCATTCTCACTGGTGCCTGCCATCATCTTCAGGCTGTGCTTTGTGAGCTCAGCAGCCCTGCAGATTTGCATACATTTCTCTAAAGTCATGCCTTCCTCTCTCAGTAATCTTTCTTTGAGATGACTGTCCGTTATGCCACACACCATTCTGTCCTTGATTAGACTGTCCCTGATCTCTCCAAAGCCACATGTTTCCGCAAGTCTCCTCAGCTCTGTCAGATATCTATCCACATTTTCACCATCCTCCTGATGTCTTGTGAAAAACTTATATCTTTCCACTGTCTCATTCTTCTTTGGGTCAGTGTTTATGAAATGCCTGCACAATGTCTGCTAGGAGGAGGTTGTCTGTGTCTGGGAGCAAGGTGTGGGCTAATTCTCTGCCATTTTCCCCAATTAGGTAATAAAACAGCTTTACTTTCCGTTTGTCATCAGTGGGGCCCACAGTCAGATCCACATACAGTGTAAACTCTTCCTTCCAATGTCTCCAAGTCTGGGACAGATTACATGAAGTGACATCCAGTCTCTGAGGGGGCTTCAGACCAGTCTCCATTTTTCTGTACTGTCAGGGAATCTGTACTTACAGTTGCAGTGATCTGTGCAGTTCCAGCCTCATATAAGCTCTAAGAATTTGCAGGTTCTGTGCCCGGCTGCCACCATGTTCTGTTTGTTGAATCCTGTTATAAATCACACTCTGTGAGTATCTCCAGGCTCTTTATTCACATCATGTCTCAACCTCCATTACATGAATTCCGAGTACAACAACATCCAACAAGTTCCAAACAAAGCATATAGAACACACATAAAAGTAGTGAGACCCCTAGAAACCACATGAACATATAACATATTGCTACAGAGGCCACAGAGCAGGAGGTTGCAGTAATCGAGGAGGGAGATGATGAGTGCATGGACTAGGGTTTTTGCAGTTTCTTGATTAAGGAAGGTACAGATCCAGGAAATATTTTAGAACTGTAGAAGGGAGGAAGTGGAAAATATGTGTTTCGAAGGAAAGATCAGAGTCCAGGGTTACCCAGAGGCAGCGAAATTGTGGGACACCCTTATCTACGTCTTGTAGATAAGGGCCAGAAAGAGCATGTGCTCCAGTGGATGGCAAACACTGCATCAAGTGGCCTCCTAATCCTCCACCTTAACATCACACACAGTACAATTCTCAGAGATTGCGCCTCAATCACCCTTGATTCTCCCTGCGTCACAACTATCCAAATGCCCAACTGACTATGTCTCTCCAGAGATGCTCAATTGGGTTTAGGTCAGGGCTCTAGCTGGACCAGTCAAGAATGGTCACAGAGTTGTTGTGAAGCCGCTCCTTTGTTATTTTAGCTGTTTGCTTAGGGTCATTCTCTTGTTGGAAGGTGAACCTTTGGCCAAGTCTGAAGTCCAGAGCACTCTGGAAGAGATTTTCATCCAGGATATCTCTGTACTTTGCCAAATTCATGTTTCCTTCAATGACAACTAGTCACCCTGTCCCTGCAGCTGAAAAACACCCCCATAGCATGATGCTGCCACCACCATACTTCACTGTTGGGATTGTATTGGGCAGGTGATGAGCAGTGCCTGGTTTTCTCCACACATTCTGCTTAGAATTATCACCAAAAAGGTCTATCTTCATCTCATCAGACCAGATAATCTTATTTTCTCATAGTCCGGGAGTCCTTCATGTGGCGGACACAGACAGAAAAGGGCTCATGTGCAAGAACAATATATGCGGGCTTTCATATGTCTTGCACTGAGGAGAGGCTTCCATCGGGCCACTCTGCCATAAAGGCCCGACTGGTGGAGGGCTGCAGTGATAGTTGACTTTGTGGAACTTTCTTGCATCTCTCTACTACATCTCTGGAGCTCAGCCACAGTGATCTTGGGGTTCTTCTTTACCTCTCTCACCAAGGCTATTCTCCCACGATTGCTCGGTTTGGCTGGACGGCCAGGTCTAGGAAAACTTCTGGTGGTCCCAAACTTCTTCCATTTAAGAATTATGGAGACCACTGTGCTCTTAGGAACCTTGAGTACTGAAGAAATTCTGTTGTAACCTTGGCCAGATATGTGTCTTGCCACAATTCTGTCTCTGAGCTCCTTGGCCAGTTCCTTTGACCTCATGATCCTCATTTGGTCTGACATGCACTGTGAGCTGTGAGGTCTTATATAGACAGGTGTGCGCCTTTCCAAATCAAGTCCTATCAGTTTAATTACACACAGCTGGCCTCCAATGAAGGCGTAGAATATCTCAAGGAGGATCTCAAGGAAATGGACAGCATGTGACTTAGATATGAGTGTCTGAGCAAAGCGTCTGAATACTTATGACCATGTGATATTTCTGCTTTTATTTTTTATTGAATTTGCAAAATTTTCTACATTTTTTTTTACAGTCAAGATGGGGTGCAGAGTGTGCATTAATGTGAAGAAAAATAAGCTTTTTTGAATTTACCAAATGGCTGCAATGAAACAAAGAGTGAAAAATGTAAAGGGGTCTGAAAACTTTACATACAAACCATTTATGATCCAAACAAATCTCCTAAGCAGAGATATGACCACATAGAAATAGAGAAAATATAATAAGACAGCGTTGGTCCATATCACCCCTGGTGTAACCTCTCTGAGTCTGTTCAAGATAAGTGTTTTCCTTGTTCGTCAATCTCAGTTGTCTTTAGTGGTAGTGGGGAACAACTAGTGCTTACACTTTCATTCCCAAAGTAGGGTCAAGCAGGGATTAGGTTCCTGTTCAGCGATAGATGCAGAACCTGTATAGGGACATTTAGTGCAGACAGGGTGACTTTAGATCTGCCTAGGGGTCTCCACTCCCCCCTTCCTTGTTGTTGGGATCACTTCCCCTCATCCCTTCGTGTTGCACTTAGTCTTTCATACACTGTGCGTGACATTATCACCAGCCATGCATATTTAAGGAAAAAAAAAGAAGAAAAAAACCTAACACATGGATTTTTTTGTGTATATCTTTTTGGGTGTGATTTTTTCCCTTTTCTCCCTTGCTCTGGATCCGGTCACAGGGGTGACAGAGCAACTACGCCACTGTCTGTCTCTGGAGGTGATTGACCACCGATATGAGGTTCAGCAGCAGTGACAGCGCAGGTCGCTGATGTTGGGGTCTCTGTATGCAGGCTGGTCCAGCTGGAACCCAAGGTTGCATTCCTGGACAGATTTTCCGGAAATGAAGAGCAACGAGTCGGTATTGTGATCCCTCTACAACAAGGAGATCCTCAATCCTGGGCTTTCTCTTTGCCACAGGATTCGTTTTGTCTCCAGTCTGAGGATGGATTTTTGAGGACTCTCAGTGGAGTCTTACAGCTCCGAATTCTACAGGCAACTGATACTAAGTGGAATGACCCGGCTCTTAGAAACCAATTTCTTCAGGGTCTCACTGAAAGGTTGAAAGATGCCTTGGCCGTGTATGAAACCCCTGAGTCCTTGGAGGCTGCTATGTCGTTGGCTATACAAGTTGACAGATGCCTTTGGGATAGGTGGGTAAGACCACCTTCTCCGGAGCCTCTTTTCCGGGATATTGCCCCTTTGACAGGGGAGCAGTCTAGCGGTAAACTCATAAGGGAGAGGCTGGAGGAACCCATGTAGTGAGGGGATGCCTCTGCATCCTACATTTCCCAGGGTGTTCACAAAAAGGAGGGGAGTTGTGGAAAAAAGGGACTTTTTTTGTTACTTGTACTTTGATGTCTAAACAAAGGGAGACTTGTTTAACCCTTGGTAGTCTAGAGTGGAATGAGCAAGGTGTGCATCTATCGTCAACCTTCAGTTCCCGGTTTGTCCTGACATCAGAGGTGGTGCTGGAGAGCAAAACCGAGATTTCTTTGTTTGTTTACACTGTAGCTGGAGTCAGCATTGTTAATGCTGAGTTTTGCCAGAACTCACAGGCTGGTTTGCTCTGCTTTAGCTAAACCCACGCTCATCTTCACTATCAACTCAGCGTCACTTGCACAAAAAGCTCTGACTCAGATTGTACAGAAAGTAAGACTGAGGGTGGGGTCGATTAATTGTGAGATAATTACTTGCTATGTCGTGGAGGGTCTTCCCACCCCAATTTTATTGAGTGTTGGTGGATTTACAAGCCAGGGAGATAATTGAGTGTGGGGATTACTTCCATGAGAACCATTTAAATGTTTCCCTTTCTTCAGTCTCTACAGTCTACAGAAACCTTATCTGCATTTTTGTCGGGGTTTGAGGATGTTTTTTCTGAGAGGGGGTGTCAGAATTTGCCTCCTCATCGTGAATATGACTGTCCTATTAATCTTACCCCCATAGCTAAACTTCCAAAGTCCAGACTATAGAATCTTTCTGGCCCTCAGAGACAAGCCATGTAGGATTTCATTGCGGAAAGTATGGAGAAGGGACATATCTGACCCTCATCTTCGCCTGTGGCAGCAGGGTTCTTCTTTGTGAAGAAAAAAGATGGCAGTATACGTCCCTGTTTAGATTTCCGGGAATTACATCAAATTACCATCCGAGATCCATACCCTCTTCCTCTGATTCCTGATCTGATCTAATGTGTTCTCCAATTTGGATTTAAGGGGGCCCTACAACCTGGTTAGAATCGGAGAACGAGATGAATGGAAGATGGCGCTCAATACCCTTGAGGGTCATTTCGAGAGTCTGGTTATGCCTTTCTGTCTGACCATTGCACCTGTGGTAGTTCAGCATTTCATCAGTAATATTTTCCATCATTTGGTGGGTAGGTTTGTAGTGGTCTATCTCAGTAACCTAGGTACTGGAGGGCAGAGGGGGCCGTTGGCCCTGTCACAAGAAGGGGCCCACCAGGAGCCACAGCTGGTTAGGGGCCACAGGCGGACACAGACAGAAAAGGTCTCATGTGCAAGAACAATATATGGACACTTTACAGTCCAAGAGCTCCTAAAATGCAAAATTGCACCTTCTTTAGTTGCGCCCTTGTCTCTTGGACCCATATGCTGTTGCACAGGTTGCACTAATGATATGTCCGCCTGTTAGCGGCCCACTTGCATGTTTCACCCCCCTGAGCTGAACCCCTAGCTAAGCCTCTGGACTCTATCTAGATGATATTTTGGTTTACTCACCTGATTTGGAGACACATAGGGGGCATGTTAAACAGGTGCTGCAAATTTTAAGAAATGATAAATTATATGCCAAACTAGAAAAATGTGTTTTCGCCATCCAGGAGGTGCAATTCTTGAGGTACCTGTTGTCATCTTCAGGTTTTCATATGGATCCGGAGAAGATCCATGCTGTCCTTGAGTGAGTCCGTCCCAAGAACTTGAAGGCCCTACAATGTTTAGGGCAGACAGGGTGACTTTAGATCTGCCTAGGGGTCTCCACTTCCCCCTTCTCTAGTGTTGGACTCCCATCCCCTCATGCCTTCATGTTACACTTAGTCTTTCCTATACTGTATGTGACACAAGGGTTGCCTAGCCTGGGCCTTTTTTGAGACCAAAAAGGATGACCCAACTCACATTATCTGCCAACTTTGTAAAAAAAAAGACTCAGTAGAGGCAAAAATTTGAATAATTTGACTACTACCTGCATGAACGACACATGCACAATCAACATGTGTTAGTCTTGGAATCTCATTGTGCTAAAATGTGGCCTAGCGGGCCTTGCCAACCACAAGCCGCCCCCATCAACCACATCTACTACTTCTTCCTCCTTCATCACTGTAGCAAGTGTTTTCACACAGCTCTCTGGCCGCAATTGTTTACCTGCTACTGTCGGGGTAAGAGCCCCTTCAGCTGTTATGGAAGTGGACATGCCTGCTCTTTGACCGATATCAGACTATGAGCACATCATATCTTTCTCAATCAACCATAACATCTCTGCTGACACCTCTCTCACAGTCCAGCAGTTTGATGTTATCACCCTTATCCACCATCTCTCAGCCCAGCAGTCAGTCCTCAGTCCAGCAGTTGTGGACACATAAAAGAATGTTTCCTCCGACACATACCAAAGCTAAGAGCTTGAACTCTGTTGGCCATGAAAATGCTGCTTTTCCGCCTGAAAGCTGATGGCTGTCGCAGTCCCTCAGTACTAGTTTGCCCACTTGCCATTAATTCCCTAAGAAACATGTGCCTGCGCTGCACCAGAATGTCAGAGACAGCATCACCCTTTCCTTGAAAAAAACTATGTCTTGCAGAGTTCATTTCACTACAGACACCCGGATGAGCAAACGTGGGCAGGGGAGTTAGAGCTCACTGACTGGGCACTGGGTCACTCTGGTGGCTGTAGGGACAGGTGAAGAAAAGTCTGCTCCACAAGTCTTGGAATCCCCAAGGGGATGGAGAACTAAACAGCTACACACCAGAGGATGTAGAACAAAAGTACTAAACAACAGTGGTTGGAGAACAAAACTACTGAACACCTAGTGTTGGAGAACTAAACCACTACACACCAGGCGACGGAGAACTAAACCACTACACACCAAGGGATGGTGAGCTAAACCACTAGACATCAAGGTGTCACACCAAGGCTTGTAGGACCAGGGCCGCCATCAGGGCATTACAGCCGTGACTGGCGTATGGGGCCCGGTGAGCAGAGGGGGCCCGCATCGGGCCCGTCTTATCTGCTCACCGGGCCCCTACCGGCAGCCGCAGGCTGAACCGGGCCCTTAGCGGCGGCCGGCGCTGCAGCTGTTTAACGCTATTGACGTGCGGGCCCGCGCCCGCACGTCAATAGTTAACAGCCGCCAGCCAATCTGAGGCTGGCAGCTGACGTCAGCCGCAGCGTGCAGGTCGCCGGCGTCTGACGTCATTGTCAGTCGCCGGCGAGTGCACGCTTCAGCTGCGTGGAGAGAGCAGGAGCGCGGCAGGTAAGCAGAACTTTTTTTTTTTTATTGAGAGCGGCGATCCGGGGGGCGGCCCAGGGCAGTAAAGCTGGACACAGGGGGGGCAGAAAGCTGGACACAGGGGGGGCAGAAAGCTGGACACGGGGGGGCAGAAAGCTGGACATGGGGGGGCAGAAAGCTGGACACAGGAGGCAGAAAGCTGGACACGGGGGGGCAGAAAACTGGACACAGGGGGGGCAGAAAGCTGGACACAGGGGGGCGGAAAGCTGGACACGGGGGGCAGAAAGCTGGACACAGGGGGGACAGAAAGCTGGACACAGGGGGGGGGCAGAAAACTGGACACAGGGGGGGCAGAAAGCTGGACACAGGGGGGGCAGAAAGCTGGACACGGGGGGGGCAGAAAGCTGGACACAGGGGGCAGAAAGCTGGACACAGGGGGGCAGAAAGCTGGACACGGGGGGCAGAGAGCTGGACACAGTGGGGGCAGAAAGCTGGACACAGGGGGGGGCAGAATGCTGCGCACGGGCAGAACACTGGACACAGGCAGAACGCTGGACACGGGCAGAAAGCTGGACATGGGCAGAAAGCTGGACACAGGGGCAGATTGCTGGACACAGGGGCAGATTGCTGGACACAGGGGCAGATTGCTGGACACAGGGGCAGAATGGAGAAACGGGGCATGATTGGAGACACAGGGGGCAGGATGACAGACATGGAGGCATGACTGGAGACACTGGGGCATGACTGGAGACAGATGGGGCAGTATTGAGACACAGGGGGCATGATTGGAGACGGGGCAGAATGGTGAGACGGGCATGATTGGAGACACTGGAGGCAGGATTGGAGACAGATGGGGCAGGATCATGGGGCAGGATGGATACGATAGAGACAGATGGGGCAGGATGGGGAGATCATATGGGGCAGGATGGATACTCATTAGGGCAGGATGGGAGAACATATGGCTGACGCCAGGAATGAGACACATGGGGGCTAGGATGGCGAATATTATTACCATAGGGGCTAATTAACCCCTTACCGGCATCGGACGTACTATACCGTCCGATGCCGGCTCCCCTGCTTTGATGCAGGGCTTCGCGGTGAGCCCGCACCAAAGCCGGGACATGTCAGCTGTTTTGAACAGCTGACATGTGCCCGTAATAGGCGCGGGCAGAATCGCGATCTGCCCGCACCTATTAACTAGTTAAATGCCGCCGTCAAACGCAGACAGCGGCATTTAACTACCGCTTCCGGCCGGGCGGCCGGAAATGACGTCATCGCCGACCCCCGTCACATGATCGGGGGTCGGCGATGCTTGTGAATGGTAACCATAGAGGTCCTTGAGACCTCTATGGTTACTGATTGCCCGTCGCTGTGAGCGCCACCCTGTGGTCGGCGCTCACAGCACACGTGCAATTCTGCTACATAGCAGCGATCAGCAGATCGCTGCTATGTAGCAGAGCCGATCGTGCTATGCCTGCTTCTAGCCTCTCATGGAGGCTATTGAAGCATGGCAAAAGTTAAAAAAAAAAGTTTAAAAAAATGTGAAAAAAATAAAAAAAATATAAAAGTTTAAATCACCCCCCTTTTGCCCCAATCAAAATAAATCAATAAAAAAAATATCAAATCTACCCATATTTGGTATCGCCGCGCTCAGAATCGCCCGATCTATCAATTAAAAAAAAGTATTAACCTGATCGCTAAACAGCGTAGCGGGAAAAAAATTTGAAACGCCAGAATTATGTTTTTTTGGTCACCGCGACATTGCATTAAAATGCAATAACGGGCGATCAAAAGAACGTATCTGCACCGAAATGCTATCATTAAAAACGTCATCTCGGCACGCAAAAAATAAGCCCTCAACCGACCCCAGATGATGAAAAATGGAGACGCTACGAGTATCAGAAAATGGCGCAATTTTTTTTTTTTTTTAGCAAAGTTGGAATTTTTTTTCACCACTTAGATAAAAAATAACCTAGTCATGTTTGGTGTCTATGAACTCGTAATGACCTGGAGAATCATAATGGCAGGTCATTTTTTGCATTTAGTGAACCTAGCAAAAAAGCCAAACAAAAAACCAATGTGGGATTGCACTTTTTTTGCAATTTCACCGCACTTGGAATTTTTTTCCCGTTTTCTAGTACACGACATGCTAAAACCAATGATGTCGTTCAAAAGTACAACTCGTCCCACAAAAAATAAGCCCTCACATGGCCAAATTGACAGAAAAATAAAAAAGTTATGGCTCTGGGAAAGAGGGGAGCGAAAAACGAACACGGAAAAACGAAAAATCCCCCGGTCATGAAAGGGTTAAGGAATATCATTACTGCAGTGATGTATTTATTTTATATTTTGAGTATACTGTTCTAAATGGGGGGCGGTCCTATTACTGTGTAGAGTGATACTATGGCGCCTTCTTCATGTGGTGTAATGTAGAAGTTGGGAAAATTAAGTAATGTGTTCTGCAAGTGGAACTCGAGATAACGGTGTTATTTCCTGCAGAGACGAGTCCTGGCTGGATGAAGTGATGGCGGTCTGTGCTGGATGAAAGATGAAGGACTTCACCTAGAGACGTCACTGGTGAGTCAGTGTGTATAATGTCACCAGTGATCACTGTATTACCTGTACACAGACACTGCATACTAAGTACAGATCTCCTGTGTATAATGGCACTGATGGTGATAGTATTGTGGTTTTTTTTTATTATTGATCAGTATTGTAGTATTCAGTCACTATGTGGTGGTAATATGTGGTCTGGTCATGATGTTGTGGTATTTGTTCCTTGTATTTGATATTATTCGATCACTGTGGTGTTAATATGTCATCTGGTCATGGTGTGGCGGTATTTGTGCCTTGTAGATAGTATTATAGGTCACTGTGGTGATATGGTGTCTGGTCATGGTGCTGTGGTATTTGTTCCTTGTATGTGGTATTATAGGTCATTTTAAAAATTGAAAAATAAATAAGAATATACCTAAATTGTATTGCATATTTTAACAAATATTTAATAGGTTACAGTAGAGTAGGGCCTGGCCAAAAGTGTCTACCTTGTCATTTTGGTGGCTTAAAAAATCTTTTGGCCAAAACAAAAGCTGCCGGCTATATGTGATCTGGTGATGGGAACTGTTAATGTGTGATAGGTGAGAAGTGGAGTTTTTCCAAGAAATTGGTGGGACTGTGGACAGTTTGAGGGGTGGAGCGTGGAGGCGGGGCTGGGGTGGAGCCTGGGCGGTGTCTCAAGGGGGTCCCTGGAAATTTTGCCAGTATTGGGCCCTGAAATTTCTAGTGGCAGCCCTGTGTAGGACAAACCTTTGTATCTAACACTTCCTCCACTGCCTCTGCCTCCTCCACCTGCTCTAGGCCTCCACCTGCACCCTCAAACTCTCCATTAATGAGACATGCTTTCCAACAGTGCAGAAGGAATCCCCCTCACTTCTGTATTGCACAGCCAGGGCTCACCATAATCACCCAGTATTTAAATTAATATGCCTTGGATTTTGAAGTCACACAGCTGAAGAGTTTTGGACAGCTGTCCAGGCAGAGTTTGTGCAACGGCTGTCTCCACCGAATCTGGAGGCCAGGAAAGTCATGTGCGATAATGGTGCAAAACTGGAAATGCTGCTCCAAGCCCTGTCCCTGTCCCATGCATTCATGCTGCGCACTGTAGCATGGCTAAAGGGTGTGTAGTCGACGGGAGGTATGTGTCACATAGGTGGCTTGTCGCTGTGATGTAGCCCAGAGTGTTTTCTTTATTTCACATAACCATGTATATATATGTGTTTCAGGACCTGTGGTGATGTCAGACCACATGTCTACTCATGTGATGGGTTCCTGGATGTGGTTAGCTCTATATAAGACAGGCTAATGCTTTACACAGGAGATATGTGTGGAGGTGAAACCCTCCTGAGTGTGTTAAGGCTCCAGGACTGAGCCTGAAGGACTGGACACTTGCTTTTCTTTCCTGAGCCAAAGGCTATTTGTTTCCTGTTATTTTTGCCATATGGTTTATGAAGCAATAAACCCTGTGAACTTTTAAAGGAACGTGCCTCCTAAGTATCAGCAGTCGCACCTGAGTGAGTGAAATCCCCACAGCACTTATACTATTTGTTCTCTGGATCAGTTGGGTGGTTGGAGAGTTATGACATGGAAGGAAGCAAGGTTAATTGGGTTGACACCTCAGACTACTGTTAAGGTGGAGGAAGAGAAGGAGAGGCCACTTGATGCAGCGCTTGCCATTCACTGGAGCTTATGCTCTTTCTGGCCCTCATCTTCAAGGCGTACCGCTGTGTGGTTGAAAAAGAAAGGGAGTCGAGTAACCCATCCAGTAACAGAAGTTGTCAGTTGTCTTTGGATAGGACAAGACAGTGTTTATTCAGTGGAGCTTTCAGCTTACATTACCACCTACTCCATTTACACCTCGTACACCAACACCTACTCCACTTCACCCTTTCATCAGGACCTCACTTTTCTCCACTCATGTTGGATGTACCCTTCCTTTCTTTTAACCAATTATTTCACAACCCTAGGCCCAGACCTGTCAGTCACATGTCAGTAAACTAACAATCTGTATTTATTTGCTGAGATAGTATGGCTAGACCACAGTATTAGCACAAAGGATTTAGATGCTGAAATGTACACTGCTTTTCCGGTCTACACTATTAGCACAAACTATTTAGATTCTGAAATGTGGACTCCTGTCTGCACCACAGTATTAGCAGAAAGGATTTAGATTCTGAAATATGGCGTGGTGTCTGTGTAAGACGACCAATTGAGGTCATGGGCGAGCTTCTGTTCCCACTCGCTTTGACTTCCAAGAGACAATGCATGTCCCAGTCCCAATGTGCTGCTGTATGTGGGGTGCATCACACTTACTTCAGGGCCGCAGGCCTCTTCTGACTGCAGGAATCCCTTTTCTATAACCAGGGCAGCAATCGATCCAGGAGACACGAGGTTCATGAAAACAACCAAACTTTTGCTTGGTGATTGGCAGTATTTACAGTCAGATGTAGAGAATATGGCTCATCGGGGTGTCATCTTTCCCACAGCTACAGGACACAACTTCAGCCCTGGTTCTCGGTAATGTGTACTCCTGGCTGCACCACACTATTAGCATGAATGATGTAGATTCTTAAATGTGGTCTCCTACCGGCACCGCAATATTAGCAGGAACGAAGTAGGTTCTGAAATGTGAACTCCTGGCTGCTGCACCACGCTACTAGCACAAACGATGTAGATTCTGAAATGTGGACTCCTGGCGGCACCACACTATTAGCACGAAAGAAGTAGATTCTGAAATGTGGACTCCTGGCTGCACCACTCTATTAGCAGGGGTGTCAAACTGCATTCCTCGAGGGCTGCAAACAGGTCTTGTTTTCAGGATTTCCTTGTACTGCACAGGTGATAATTTAATCACCTACACAAATAATGAGCTGGTGATTAAATTATCACCTGTGCAGTACAAGGAAATCCTGAAAACATGACCTGTTTGCAGCCCTCGAGGAATGCAGTTTGACACCCCTGCTATTAGCATGAACAATGTAGATGTCAGTTGGATCCAGGGCCAGATGAAGTAGGGTTCAAGCAAAATTCAGACCCTCTTCACCAGACAGACATTATCCTCCGGAGGTGGAGGTGATTGTGATGAGACTCAGATATCTGAGCTGCATGCGGACTGTACTATGCTGTCAGGCAGGAAGAGGAGGACACAGTGACTATAAGGGCTAGGAGAGGGAGAACAGAAAGGATGATGATGAGGTTGTAAATCCCACTTGGAATGAAAAAGAAAAACTGAAATATCACATGGTCATAAGTATTCAGACCCTTTGCTCAGTATTGAGTAGAAGCACCCTTTTGAGCTAGTACAGCCATGAATCTTCTTTGGAATGATGCAACAAGTTTTTCACATCTGGATTTGGGGATCCTCTGACATTCTTTCTTGCCGATATTCTCCAGTTCTGTCAGGTTGGATAGTGTATGTCGGTGGACAGCCATTTTCAGGTCTCTCCAGAGATGCTCAATTGGGTTTAGGTCAGGACTCTGGCTGGGCCAGTGAAAAATGGTCACAGAGTTCTGAAGCCACTCCTTTGTTATTTTAGCTGTTTGCTTAGGGTCATTGTCTTGTTGGAAGGTGAACCTTCGGCCAAGTCTGCGGTCCAGAGCACACTGGAAGAGGTTTTCATCCAAAATATCTTTGTACTTTGCCGCATTCATGTTTCCTTCAATGATAACCAGTCATCCTTTCCCTGCAGCTGAAAAACACCCCCATAACATGATGCTGCCACCACCATGTTTCACTGTTGGGATTGTATTGGGCAGGTGATGAGCAGTGCCTGGTTTTCTCCACACATTCCCCTTGAATTATACCAAAATGGTTTATTTTCGTCTCATCAGACCAGAGAATCTTATTTCTTAGGCTAGGTTCCCATTGCGTTAATGGGACCGCGCTAATGGACAGCGTAGCGAAATTAACGCCGTGCAGCGCGTCCGTTAGCGCGCCAATTCACAGCAATGGGAACGTGCATCACTAGCGCGTGCCATGTTCGGCACGCGCTAGCGACGCGCCGGTGTTTTCTGGCGCGCCGCGGACGCTGCTTGCAGCGTCCGAGGCGCGCCCGCGGTCCGTTCCCCGCTCTCGCAGATCGGGGATCTGCGAGAGCGGGGACGTTAACGCGACCCCGAAACGCGGCCCCATAAAAAACATTGCGTTAGCGCAATCCGCTAGCGCTAAACGGATTGCACTAACGCAATGTGACCCTAGCCTTAGTCTGGGAGTCCTGGAAAATAGGAGTACACCAGGAGCATATAGGTCTTTAGAAAAATATA
Source organism: Ranitomeya imitator (assembly GCF_032444005.1). Lineage (NCBI taxonomy): Eukaryota > Metazoa > Chordata > Amphibia > Anura > Dendrobatidae > Ranitomeya > Ranitomeya imitator. The sequence continues at coordinate 34,167,411 of NC_091282.1, forward strand.
TTTTATTAAGTCACATATAAGATAATATAATTTACATATAAATTTGCAACAGTGAGTAATATACATGTAATCTAGTCAAATACAAAACTAAAGGATGGTAAAAACGTGAGTGGGCATCCCCCGGTGTACACCATCATCAGAGCCAACATGCATACCAAAAAGGTAGAAGAAATGTGCTACTGCCAACTGCCTGTCACACTGTCCATGTGGAGTGCCAAAGAGCGGCGTGAGATGACAGGTAAATAGAAAGCGGCTCTTACCAAAGAAGGGTCAATGCGAGGCACCGAGACGGGGCACACCGGATGGGATCCACTCACGTTTTTACCATCCTTTAGTTTTGTATTTGACTAGATTACATGTGACTTAATAAAATATATTTTTCTAAAGACCTATATGCTCCTGGTGTACTCCTATTTTCCATGATTTGTATGGAGTTGGGTTCTCTTTTCGGGTGAGGGGCAGTGTGGCACTATCTAGTGCTCTATCCTCCCTGTGGTTTTTAGTATGCTGCCTGGCTTTTGTATTATTATTGTTTCTGTGTTTTCAACAGCTTATTTCAGGCCCAATATGGACTTTAGAGCACGAGACTCCACATGGTGTGCTCAGATCAACGATACTTTCAAGGATGGTTTTAATGGGGGTTTGGATGGGTCAGGTGGTGACTTACAGGAGACCATTGGACGTTTCAAGGATCTTTTAAAAAAGAGGACTAGGGTGTGGTGGAACCATGCTTATTTCGAAAAGTATCTGGAGGGGGGGCTGATCCCCGCGGACTTAGAGTCCAGGTCTTTCCGTCATTTCCCATCATAGATGAGGACTTTAAAAACAGGTGGGAGGAGCTTGCAAACACCTGCTCCGTTGGGTTCATGACATTGCTGAAAGGCCTGGATTCGTCTAAACTTGACGAGATTGAGACCGAGATTGAGGCTGTCCAAATGAAACTCAAAAAAGATATGTCGGGGGATGCTTTAAAAAAATTAAATGACGATATGGACAATGAACTGCAGAAATGGGTAAATGAGATCCAGAGCCAGAAGGCTAAGAAATTTAAACGTGATGTACAAGATAAGCAGACTTCTAATGTCTATAGATGGCGCGGCGTGGGTGATCGATCACGCCCCCACTTCAGGAATTTTTCAAGTTCCAGATCACGTTCTAGATCAACTCGATCTAATGCCCCTTCTGATGATACAAATCCCCCACACACGGAAGTAAGGGCGGAACAACGTGGACCCAATCCACGTGCTAAAAAGATTGTCACGCGACAAACTTCTAAGGCTGTGAATGCGGCGGGTAAACAACAGGGGACAAGCAGCAATGGGGGCCTCCAGGTACTTAATCTGTCTACGCGGTCCCTGTCGGACACTCAGATAGAGGTCCTGAGTAAGGGGTTAAGTTTTTCACCTACTAACTCTTTCAATTATTTTTTAGCTATGAAGGACCTCCATCTTTTTTCTAGAAAACTCGCCCTGAAAAAATTACATCATAGGAGTAACCCTGCCCAGGAGCCTCTATCTGAGACGGAGAGGGAGGCGCTGCAGGCTATGGAGGATTTACTGGAAGAACAGTCTAATGACCCACAAGGTAGGTTTCCACCAGCGTGCATGCCCAGATCGACTAGGTTCCCCCCCTTGTCGCTATGCCCTGCGGTTGATATATTTACTCGCCTGGTTACTGAGGATTTTAAACGTCTATCCTCGAGGCGTAAATTTGATAACCTTACATTTAAACAAAGACAAGCCATTAAAGAACTGCAATCCTTTAAGGATATTGTGATTAAACCAGCCGACAAGGGGGGGAACATAGTGATCTGGCCGTGTGACAAATACGAAAAAGAGGCGTTCCGTCAGTTGAAAGACACCTCTACCTATACAAAATTGACTCATAGTCCTTTGTCCTCCTTCACGTCTCAGCTACAGGCTATCCTGGGCAGGGCCTTTGACGAAGGGATCATAGATAAGAAAATTTTGGAAGGTCTAACAGTGAGGTCCCCAAAGATACCAACTTTCTATTTGCTTCCCAAGGTCCACAAGGATCCCGTCAATCCGTCGGGATGTCCGATCGTGTCAGGCATTGAGGGTCTATGTGACCCTGTCTGCAGATTCATCGACTTTTACCTTAAACCTTTAGTCGAGATTTTACCATCTTATGTTAAGGACACGACGGACGTCCTTACACGGGTTGACGGCATCCTTGTGGACCCTGGCGTCCTCTTGGTCACCGCCGATGTGCAGACTCTCTATACGTGCATTGATCACGAGCAAGGTCTAGCCGCAGTCCGCCTCTTCTTGGGGGCCTCCGACTTGGGCGGCCCCATGTGTGGCTTAATCCTCGAGCTGTTGCGCTTTGCCCTGACCCACAATTTTTTTACTTTTAAGGACGCATTTTATTTACAGATATGCGGCACAGCCATGGGCGCGGCCTGTGCCCCCTCATACGCCAATCTCTTTCTGGGCTCATGGGAGAGATATATTTTTGGCGATGGGGGGGCCCGGGCCGTGGACCATGTGCTGTGCTGGTTAAGATATATCGATGACGTCCTCTTTTTGTGGGAGGGCACGGCGCAGCAACTCGGGGATTTTATGGGTCAACTGAATAAGAACACTTTTAACATCAAACTGACATATAATTTTGATTCGCAGCAAATCGACTTCCTGGACGTCAAGCTGGAGGTCGACAATTTTCGCCGGATCCAGACTGACGTCTTTAGGAAGTCGACAGCGGTAAACGCTTTGTTGCATGCTGATTCTGCACATAACTCTGCCACCATTGGGGCCGTCCCGGTCGGACAGTTCCTTAGAATGAGGCGGATATGCTCAACTGATGATAGATTTTTTGCACAGGCGGTTGACCTTGAGGGTCGCTTCAGAGATCGTTGATATAGTCATAGAAGTATTAAACGTGGATGGGATAGGGCTAGGAGAACTCATCGTCGGGATCTCTTATACACTGATGACAATAGACGGAGGAGAAGGACAGATGGCGAGAAAGTCCGTTTTATTACAACTTATAACCACGAATGGTCCAATATGAGAAGTATTTTGAAAAGGCATTGGTCGGTTTTAAAAACCGAACCTTCGCTGGCACAGGCCCTGGGTGAGTTTCCACTTATGACTGCCAAGAGATCCCCAAATCTGAGTAGTTTGTTGGTACGCAGCCATTATGTTGCACCTATAACTAATCCTTTCAGTGCCACGGGCCCCACGGTGGGTTCTTTTCAATGTGGCCACTGTGTGGCATGTAAAAACATGGTGCGTGCCACAACTTTTAAATCCTCGGATGGCAGTAAGGAATTCTCTATCAGGCAGCGTATCACATGCAACACGTCCAATGTTGTGTATTATGCCACGTGCGGGTGCTCCCTAATATATATCGGTTTAACATCTAGGGAGCTGCGGGTACGTGTCCGCGAACACGTGAGGGACATTCGCGCTGCTAAGACCATGGACGATGCCTCTGACCTGAAGACAATTCCCCGCCATTTTAAGCGCTTTCACGATTGTGATGCGGGGACTCTTCAGGTCCGGGGCATCGAGAGTATCCATCTTGGAGTTAGAGGTGGTAACTATAAAAAGGTCCTTGCCCAGCGTGAAGCTGGTTGGATCGTTCGGGTGGACACGATGACGCCCAAAGGACTCAATGAGTCCTTAAGCTTCTCCTCTTTCCTTTGATCCACCGCATTAGTGGTCTGTGGCTCTTTCTTCCCCCCCCTCTCCCCCCCATCCCCCTAAGATCCTAAGTGTTATTCTTACTGTTTACGTAATGGTGCTTTTGTTTGCATTTATCCCCTGCTCGCCGTACCAGCTACCCCGCTGAGTGGGTCCCCATCTGGGATCTTTGGTTTTAACTGTTGTATTAATTTGAATCTTTTCTTATGTGTGTTTCTTGTATATTTTTTTAGCAGTTATTCCATGATGTCCGTATGATTGGCATTTTTCCCATTGTTACATCGCTGCCGGCACCACCAAAATTTCCACCCCGTTCTACTGTTATCTTCTATGAACAACATAGATGCCAGCCTCAAGGATTCCATCCATTACAATTTATATTACTGTTGCTGTTATCGTTTTGGCCGATTTTTGTGTCAACTGTTATGCATTAGCTGTATTTTATTTATATACATCATGCTAGTATACTGTCAATATCGGTATGTACTTTGTGTGGTTTATCCGGTCTTTTTGGTCGGTATTGGGTCTCCTATGGTATGGGCATTCGGCCGCTTTGGCTGGTGGTCCGGGTCTTGCGGGTGTGCGCATGCGCTGTGCTCCTTCTCCTGTCCTCCGCCGCGGTGGCGTCTGTTTTGGCCTCGCGCGTGTGTCCTGGGTCTGTTTCCCAGGCGCCCGTGCGGGGTGTGACGCCTTCCGTGACGCTGTACTCGGCTGGTAGCGCACGCATGCGCCGTTCTATCCTCCATTCATTGGCCGATGGTTACCATGTGAGCAGTCACATGGTTTCCGGCCGGCGGCATTTAAGGGAGCCACATATACTCCTGGGCATCTCCCCTTGAAAAAGCAACTTCATCCATGGGCGAAACGCGCGTCGGGGGTCGGTTTGTGGATCCCATCCGGTGTGCCCCGTCTCGGTGCCTCGCATTGACCCTTCTTTGGTAAGAGCCGCTTTCTATTTACCTGTCATCTCACGCCGCTCTCTGGCACTCCACATGGACAGTGTGACAGGCAGTTGGCAGTAGCACATTTCTTCTACCTTTTTGGTATGCATGTTGGCTCTGATGATGGTGTACACCGGGGGATGCCCACTCACGTTTTTACCAACTTTTAGTTTTGTATTTGACTAGATTACATGTATATTACTCACTGTTGCAAATATATATGTAAATTATATTATCTTATATGTGACTTAATAAAATATATTTTTCTAAAGACCTATATGCTCCTGGTGTACTCCTATTTTCCATGATTTGTATGGAGTTGGGTTCTCTTTTCGGGTGAGGGGCAGTGTGGCACTATCTAGTGCTCTATCCTCCCTGTGGTTTTTAGTATGCTGCCTGGCTTTTGTATTATTAGTCTGGGAGTCCTTCATGTGTTTTTTTAGCAAACTCTATGCGGGCTTTCACATGCCTTGCACTGAGAGGCTTCCGTTGGGCCACTCTGCCATAAAGGCCCAACTGGTGGAGGGCTGCAGTGTTAGTTGACTTTGTGGAACTTTTTCCCATCCCCTGCCGCTTCCCTTTGGAGCTCAGACACAGTAATCATGGGGTTCTTTTTGACTTCTGTCACCAAGACTCTTCTCCCACGATTGCTCCGTTTGGCTGGATGGCCAGGTCTAGGAAGACTTCTGGTGGTCCCAAACTTCTTCCATTAAGGATTATGGAGGCCACTGTGCTCTTAGGAACCTTGAGTACTGCAGAAATTCTGTTGTAACCTGGACCAGATCTGTGCCTTGCCACAATTCTGTCTCTGAGCTCCTTGGCCAGTTCCTTTGACCTCATGATTCTCATTTGGTCTGACATGCACTGTGAGCTGTGAGCTCTTATATAGTTTAATTACACACAGCTGGCCTCCATTGAAGGAGTAGAACCATCTCAAGGAGCATCACAAGGAAATGGACAGCATGTGACTTAAATATGAGTGTCTGAGCAAAGGGGCTGAATACTTATGACCATGTGATTTCAGTTTTTATTTTTTATTAAATTTGCAAAAATGTCTATTTCTGGGTTTTTTTCAGTTAAGATGGGGGGCAGAGTGTACATTGATGTGAAAAAAAAGAAGCTTTTTTTAAATTTACCAAATGGCTGCAATGAAACAAAGAGTGAAAAATTTAAAGGGTGTGTTTTTTTCCCTTTTCTCCCTTGCTATGGAGCCGGTCACAGGGCTGACAGAGCAGCTACGCCGCTGTCTGTCTCTGGAGGTGATTGACCATTGATATGAGGCTCAGCAGCAGCGAAAGCGGCTGCAGGTCGCTGATGTTGGGGTCTTTGTAGGTAGGCTGGCCTAGCTGGAACCCAAGGTTGCACTCTCGGATAGATTTTCCGGAAATGAAGAGCAACGAGTCGGTATTGTGATCTCTCTATTACAAGGAGATCATCAATCCTGGGCTTTCTCTTTGCCGCAGGATTCAGCTTGTCTCCAGTCTGTGGATGGATTTTTGAGGACTCTCAGTGGAGTCTTATAGCTCCGAATTCCGCAGGTGGGCAACTGATCTCACTGAAAGGTTGAAAGATACCTTGGCGGTGTATGAAACCCCTGAGTCCATGGAGGCTGCTATGTCGTTGGCTATACGAGTTGACAGATGCCTTTGGGATAGGTGGGTAAGACCACCTTCTCCGGAGCCTCTTTTCCGGGGAATTGCCTCTTTGACAGGGGAGCAGTCTAGCGGTGAACCCGGAAGGGAGAGGGTGGAGGAACCCATGTAGTTAGGGGATGCCTCTGTATTGGACATTTCTCAGGATGCTCACAAAAAAAGGGAGGGGGGGGGGGGGGGTTGTGGAAAAAAGGGACATTTTATTGGGGCTTGTACTTACAAAAGGAGACTTGTTTAACCCTTGGTAGTCTAGAGTGGAATGAGCAAGGGGTGCATCTATCGTCAATCTGCAATTCCCGGGTTGTCCTGACATCAGAGGTGGTGCTGGAGAGCAAAACCGAGATTTCTGTGTTTGTTGACACTGTAGCTGGAGTCAGCATTGTTGATGCTGAGTTTGCCAGAACTCACAGGCTGGTTTGTTCTGCTTTAGCTAAACCCACTCTCATCTTCGCCATCGACTCAGCGCCACTTGCACAAAAAGCTTTGACTCAGATTGTATGTAATGTGAGACTGAGGGTGGGGTTGATTAACTGTGAGATAATTCCTTGCTATGTCCTGGAGGGTCTTCCCACCTTAATTGTACTATTGAGTGTTGGTGGATTTACAAGCCAGGGAGATAATTGAGTGTGAGGATTACTGCCATGAGAAGTGTTTAAATATTTCTCTTTCTACAGTCTCTACAGAAACCTTACCTGCATTTTTGTTGGGGTTTGAGGACTTTTTTTCTGAGAGGGGGTGTCAGGATTTTCCTCCTCATCGTGAATATGACCGTCCTATTAATCAGACCCCCAGAGCTAAACTTCCAAAGTCCAGACTATAGAATCTTTCTGGCCCTCAGAGACAAGCCATGAAAAATCTTATATAAACTTGACACCACACCAACACCACAAGAAAGAAAAACAACCAGGGGGGGTGTCTGCCCCTAATCTGGCCTAAACTCAACCTACCTACTTGCGGAGGTTGGCACCCTAAACCTGCGCAGTGGCGCCCCCGCTCCTCGACAGCTCTCCCTGCTCGCCCTGCTGGGCCCTATAGTGGCTGGGAGTGAGGAAGATGGTGAACAGGCACGTGAGAAAGAAAAGAGGTATGTGTGCAGTATTGTTCCTGTGTAGGCAGCTAGGGTAGTTGTTATTGATCTGTAGGAGCTAATGTAGGCTAGAATTTGGACTGTCCTCAATGGATGATATCTATAGCTATCCGAATAAGATGTATCTATAACAGAAAATCTCTTCAATTCAATGACACAGTATAGTTAGGAATACCTTATAGATTGTACCTAAAGAAAAGATATCTATCTGCACCCTCACAACTCTTGGTCTAAACAATGTATATAGGATTTATTTTGAGGAAAGATATACTGCACGCTCTCCTACTATCTGCACCCTCACAAATCTTGGTCTAAACAGTATATATAGGATCCATTTGGAGAAAGGATATACTACACGCTCTCCTACATCCAGGGCCGGCTCCAGGTTTTTGAGGGCCCCGGGCGAAAGAGTCTCAGTGGGCCCCCCCTTTAACACATACCCCGATTCATGATCGCATATAAACACAGCCATGTAGTATATAGCAGCCCATGTAGTATATAGCGCAGCCCACGTAGTATATAGCAGCGCAGCCCACGTAGTATATAGCAGCGCAGCCCAAGTAGTATATAGCAGCGCAGCCCACGTAGTATATAGCAGCGCAGCCCACGTAGTATATAGCAGCGCCACTCACTCAGGCACTGGTAGGACTAGGAGCTCCTCCTGAATCTGCCTCATAACTTCAGCAGCACGGCAGCCAGCCAGGGGCGGAGAGCAGAGCAGGAGAACGTGCTCTCTCCGCCCACAAACAATGTCACACTGGCTGCGTTCTCTTAACCCCTATGTGTGCCTGCCTGGCTGCACTGACTGAGTGAGAAGATGCTTGTGTCAGAGCTGGCACATAGGGGTTAAGAGAACGCAGCCAGCAGTGACTTTTTTTTTTTTTTATGACAGCGTGAGTGGGCCCCCCTCTCTCTCTAGGGCCCCGGCATTTGCCCAGGTGCGCCGGGTGCTGACGCCGGCCCTGCCTACATCCTCTATGTGCAAAAATGCAAGTTATAGTCCCTATCAGTCTAGATAAATGAACATGAGTAAGGTATATCTCAGGTTCTATCGATATTGCACATACATTGGCCAGAAAAAAATCAAACAAAACAAAAACACCAACACCCTAAAAACAGTGCAACATGTCATGGGTCAAATGGCAATTTAGGATTCATGTAGCCATTATGCCCTGAATCACATTTGGTTCAATTGTTTGAGTCAGATATCGACTCCCAAGGCATGTCGCCCATAGATTCATGTACCAAGTAAAGATGCAACACTCGACGCGTTTCCCCTCTGCTGAGGTTCATCAGGAGGAGGATGTAAACAAGGTACTTACCTTATTGCTACAGGTATGAGCTTGAGGTGAATGGATTAGATGCAGTGGTAGGGACAATCCCCCATTCCGATATGATGCCAAGGAGCTCATGTGCAATATCGATAGAAACTGAGATATACCTTACTCATGTTCATTTATCTAGACTGATAGGGACTATAACTTTTGCATTTTTGCACATAGAGGATGTAGGAGAGCGTGTAGTATATCCTTTCTCCAAATGGATCCTATATATACTGTTTAGACCAAGATTTGTGAGGGTGCAGATAGTAGGAGAGCGTGCAGTATATCTTTCCTCAAAATAAATCCTATATACATTGTTTAGACCAAGAGTTGTGAGGGTGCAGATAGATATCTTTTCTTTAGGTACAATCTATAAGGTATTCCTAACTATACTGTGTCATTGAATTGAAGAGATTTTCTGTTATAGATACATCTTATTCGGATAGCTATAGATATCATCCATTGAGGACAGTCCAAATTCTAGCCTACATTAGCTCCTACAGATCAATAACAACTACCCTAGCTGCCTACACAGGAACAATACTGCACACATACCTCTTTTCTTTCTCACGTGCCTGTTTACCATCTTCCTCACTCCCTGCCACTATAGGGCCCAGCAGTGTGAGCAGGGAGAGCTGTCGAGGAGCGGGGGCGCCACTGCGCAGGTTTAGGGTGCCAACCTCCGCAAGTAGGTAGGTTGAGTTTAGGCCAGATTAGGGGCAGACACCCCCCCTGGTTGTTTTTCTTTCTTGTGGTGTTGGTGTGATGTCAAGTTTATATAAGACTAGATTGTGGCACGATTCTAACGCATCGGGTATTCTAGAATATGCATGTCCCCGTAGTATATGGACAATGATGATTCCAGAATTCGCGGCAGACTGTGTCCGTCGTTGATTGATCGAGGCAACCTTTATGACATCATCGTCGCCATGGCAACCATTATGACATCATCGTCGCTGTGCCCGTTGCTGATTGGTCGAGGCCTAGCGGCCTCGACCAATCAGAGACGCGGGATGTCTACGTCCTTTATGACATCATCGTCGCTGTGCCCGTCGCTGATTGGTCGAGGCCGCGCGGCCTCGACCAATCAGAGATGCAGGATTTCTACGTCGATACTGTGCCCGTCGCTGATTGGTCGAGGCCTGGCGGCATCGACCAATCAGGGACGTGGGATTTCCAGGACAGACAGACAGACAGTCAGACGGAAAAACCCTTAGACAATTATATATATAGATTTTTATTAAGGTTTAATAAAGGTTTAAAATTTTAAAGTAAAAGGTGGATATCTGTGAGCCTAAAACGAATAATCCCTCTGACATTCATATACAAGTTGTTAATTGTTTACCTGCTACTGTCAGGGTGAGTGAGAGCCTGTCAGCTGCTACAGAAGTGGACATGCCTGCTTTTTGACCGATATCAGACACTGAGCACATCATATCTTTCTCAATCAACCATAAGATCTCTGCCGACACCTCTCTCACAGTCCAGCAGTTTGATGTTATCACCCTTATCCACCCTCTCTCAGCCCAGCAGCCAGCCCTCGGTCCAGCAGTTGCGGACACGTAAAAGAATGTTTTCTCCTACACATACCAAAGCTAAGAGCTTGAACTCTGTTGGCCATGGAAATGCTGATGGCTGTCGCAGTCCCCCAGTACCAGTTGCCCACTTGTCATTAATTCACTAAGAAACGTGTGCCTGCACTGCACCAGAATGTCAGAGACAGCATCACCTTTTTTGTGAAAAAACCTATGTCTTGCAGAGTGCATTTCACTACAGACACCCGGATGAGCAAACGTGGGCAGGGGCGTTAGATCTCACTGACTGGGCACTGGGTGACTCTGGTGGCTATGTGGGCAGGCAAGGAAATGTCTGCTCCACAAGTCTTGGAATCCCCAAGGAGACGGACAACTAAACAGCTAAACACCAGAGGATGTAGAACAAAGCTACTAAATAAAGGATTGAAGAAGAAAGCTACTAAGCACCTAGTGTTGGAGAACTAAACCACTACACACAGGCGACAGAGAACTAAACCACTACACACTAAGGGATGGTGAACTAAACCATTAGACATTAAGGTGTCACACCAAGGCTTGTGGGACAAACCTCTGTATCTAACACTTCCTCCACTGCTTCGGCCTCCTCCACCTCCTCTAGGGCCTCCACCTGCTCCCGCAACCTCTCCCTTAATGAGACAACAGTGCAGAGAGAATCCCCCCTAACCTCTGTGCTGAACAGCCAGGGCTCACCGCAATCACGAAGTGTTTAAATTAATATGCCTTGGATATTGAAGTCACACAGCTGAAGAGTTGTGGACAGCTATCCAGGCCGAGTTTGTGCAGTGGCTGTCTCACCGAATCTGGGGGTCGGGAAAGTCATGTGCGATAACGGTGCAAACCTGGTGATGGCCCTACGCCGAGGCAACCTCACACACGTGCCTTACATGGCTCATGTCCTCAACTTGGTGGTACACCAATTTTTCCACCACTATCCCTGCCTGGATGCCCTGCTGCAAAAAGCACGGTTGCTGTGTGCTCACTGCCACCTTTTACACCCTAAGGGTCATTAGCTTGCTTTTCTACAGAGGTCTTTCTGGGCTACTAGTTAACCGTTTGATTTGCAATGTTCCAACGCGGTGAAATTCCTCTCTGCATATGTTGCAGCAACTGTGGTAAACAGGTACGAGCCCTGGTTCAGTATGTCATTTTGCATAGCCTGGGCCAACACAGTACGGACGAGGTGCAAATCACACTTACAGGGTGGGCACAGATGAAGGACCTCTGCACCCTTCTGCACAGTTTTAAAATGGCTACTAAGAAGGTTAGCAGTGACAACAAGTCATGTATATGCTTGAGCATACTTTGAATAGCCTGCGGGGGAAGATGGTGGTCCCAGAGGAAGATGAGGAAGCAGAGGAGGATGCGGAAAAGATAACAATATCTCTAAGTTCTGTACTGTCGGTGCACAGGCAGGTGCCATGGGAGGGTGGATTACAGTGATCGAGAGGGGCTCATGGTACAAGACAAACTGTTAGAGAGGGTGCAGGAGTCGAGGAACAAATGGAGGAGGACGAGGAGGAAGAGTTGATGGATGCACAACAGTCAGAGATGAAGAGGATACTGATCCCCTCACTGTTGTCCGTGTTTGACGGGAGGGGACGGATGAAACAAGTTTGATTGTTACTGCACCAACAACACCATGGACTTGAACCTCATGTAAGCGCCCAACACATGAGTGCCATTTTGCTGCACATGATGCCCGAATTGTTAGGATTGGAAATAGTGATGATTACTGGTTGCCACTCTGTTAGATCCACAGTAGAAGAGTAAATTTTGCCAGATGCTTCCCCCCCTGGAAAGGGATGCACACATGGTGGAGTATCGAAACACACTGGTAGACAACCTTAAGAGTGGTTTTCCCAGAGACAGCATTGAGGCACACACTGTGCATCGCAGTTATAGACTTCCAACCCTGGGAACATCGAATTACTTATGCACATATATTATCAGCTGTGTAAGTGACAGAAGCAATTTCTGTGAATCATTTCACACATTTTTTAGACCAGCCCATACACCAGCAGAACAGAATACAAGTCTGACACATAGTGATCGACTAGAGAGGATGCTGCAAGAGTATCTCGAGATCAATATTAATGCCATTAGGGGGGATAGTTTGGACCTTTATGCATTTTTGGACTTCAAAAATGGAAGAGTGGCCTGAACTCGTCTGTCACGCCTTGTAGGTTTTGTCATGCCCGGCAGCCAGCTTTCTCTCATAATGTGTCTTCATTGCTGCCGGTGGTGTCCTGACGGATAAGAGCATCCAGCCGTCCACTGAAAGTGTAGACCGCCTAACTTTCATCAAGATGAACAAGTCATGGATCTCCAGTGACCTTTGAACCCCCCATTGCGGACTGGGCAGACAAGGTGATGGTGTAGTTTTTAGTGCGCTGTATTGATCTCCCGTTATTGCAGTTTATGACACCTTTGTCGTCGCTTCTGCGCCTTCTGTTGCTACTGATGCTGATGTTACTAACAATTTTTTTAAATGTGGAGACTCCAAGTTGTGTGTCCATCTGGTGGGTTGTGCCATTATCAAATTTGTACTGTGGGTCAATTGATGCCACTTTTCCTGGTGTCTGTCCCTAATCTTTGGAAATGTTTGGTCTCCAAGTTGGGTCTCCTTCATGTGTGGTACCTGAATTTGGTAGGTTTCTCAGAGCACCTGTCACTCATTCACCTTTTACTTATCAAAGTTTAAGCTAGGAATGCTGCCCCAAGCTCTGTCCCTTGGATTCATGCTGCTCAATTATACTATTTGTTCTCTGGGTCAGTTGGGTGGTTGGAGAGTTGTGACATGGGAGGAAAGAAGGGTAATTGGGTTGCCACCTGGGTTGCCACCTGGGTTGCCACCTCTGAGGACTGTTAAGGTAGAGGAAGAGAAGGAGAGACCACTTGCCATTCACTGGAGCTTATGCTCTTTCTGGCCCTCATCTTCAAAACGTACTGCTGTGTGGTTGCCAAAGAAAGGGAGTCAAGTAACTCATCCAGTAACAGTAGTTGTCGCTTGTCTTTGGATCGGATGAGACTGTGTTTGTTCAGTGGAGCTTTCAGTAACATTAACACCTACTGCATTTACACCTCGAACACCTACTTCACCTCCCCCTTCCATCACGACCTCACTTTTTCCCACTCATGTTGGATGTACCCTTCCTTTCTTTTAACCAGTTATTTCATAACACTAGGCCCAGACATGTCAGTTACCTGTCAGTAAATTAACAATCTGTATTTACTTGCTGAGATAGTATGGCTGGACCACAGTATTAGCACAAAGGATTTAGATGCTGAAATGTACACTGCTGGCTGGACCACACTGTTAGCACAAACTATTTAGATTCTGAAATGTGGACTCCTGCCTGCACCACACTATTAGCAGAAAGGATTTAGATTCTGAAATGTGACCTGGTGTCTGTGTAAGGCTGGTTTCACATTTGCATTAAATCCGCAACGTTTAAAACACATCCGTAAGTGGTGAAAAAAAACGCATGTAAACGCATACAAACGCTGTGTTTTTTAGACTCATGCGTTGTCGCATGCGGTTAAAAAAACGCCGCGTTTGTACGCGCTTACATGCGTTTTTTCCTGCGTTTGCGCTTTTGGTACGCATGATGAGAAATTTCACAAGCTGGTTTTTGTTCATTCTGCTTCACAAAAATCGGAATAAAAAGCAATCAAAAACGTCACATGCCCGAAAATGTTACCAATAAAAATGTCAACTCGTCCCGCAAAAAACAAGACCTCACATGACTCTGTGGACCAAAATATGGAAAAATTGTAGCTCTCAAAATGTGGTAACGCAAAAAATATTTTTTGGAATAAAAAGCGTCTTTCAGTGTGTGACTGCTGCCAATCATAAAAATCCACTAGAAAACCCCTTATAAATAGAAATCAAACCCCCTTCATCAACTCCTTAGTTAGGGAAAAATTAAAAAATTTAAAAAATGCCTTTATTTCCATTTTCCCATTAGGGTTAGGGCTGGGGTTAGGGTTAGGGTTCGGGTTAGGATCCCTTTATCACCTTGATGGTGGCTTAGGGTTAGGGTTAGGGCTAGGGTTAGGGTTTGGATCCCTTTATCACCTTGATGGTGGCTTAGGGTTAGGGTTAGGGTTAGGGCTTGGGTTAGGGTTAGGGCTAGGGTTAGGGCTAGGGTTAGGCTTAGAGTTAGGGTTAGGGTTTGGATCCCTTTATCACCTTAATGGTGGGGGGTGGCTTATCAGTGTCTAGACTTGTTTTTCTCTATTGAAACGCATGCGTTCAAAAACGCAACCAAACGCATGTGTTTAAAAATGCATGCGTTTACATAGACAGCAATGCTTTTTTTTACGCAAACCGTGCGCAATCGAACGCATGCGTTTCCTGGTGGCAAATAGACGCCTCTAAAAATACTACATGTTGCATTTCCGGGCAAAGCCGCAAGCGACAAAAAGACTCATGCGTCGTCAAATGCGGCAAAACGCGAACAAAAAAAACGCATGCGTTTTAATTTTAAATATAGAAAAACACGACGCATGCGTTTATATGCGGTACAAACGCTGCGGCAAATAACGCAAATGTGAAACCAGCCTAAGATGCCCAATCGAGGTAGTCATGGGCGAGCTCCTGTTCCCACTCGCTTTGGCATCCAAGAGACAACACGTGTCCCAATCCCGGCGTGCTGTTGTATGTGGGGTGCATCACACTTACTTCACACTTACTTTTGCTTGGTGATTGGCAGTATTTACAGCATTTACAGTCAGATGTAGAGAATATGGCTCATCGGGGTGTCATCTTTCCCACAGGTACTGGACACAACTTCAGCCCTGGTTCTCGGTAATGTGGAGTCCTGGCTGCACCACACTATTAGCACGAACTATGTTTATTCTGAAATGTGGACTCATACCTGCACCACACTATTAGCACGAACGATGTAGATTCTGGAATGTGGACTCCTACTTGCACCACAATATTAGCAAGAACAATGTAGATTCTGAAATGTGGACTCCTGGCTGCAGCACCCTATTAGCACGAATTATGTAGATTCTGAAATGTGAACTCCTACTTGCACCACACTATTAGCACAAATGATGTAGATTCTGAAATGTGGGCTGCTGGCTGCACCTCTCTATTAGCACGACCAAAGTAGATTATGAAATGTGGACTCCTGGCTGCACCACACTATTAGCACGAATGATGTAGATTCTGAAATGCGGACTCCTGGCTGCACCACTCTATTAGCACGAATGATGTAGATTCTGAAATGTGGGCTCCTGGCTGCACCACTCTATTAGCATGAACAAAGTAGATTCTGAAATGTGGACTCCTGGCTGCACCACTCTATTAGCACGAATGATGTAGATTCTGAAATGTGGGCTCTTGGCTGCACCACTGTATTAGCATGAACAAAGTAGATTCTGAAATGTGGACTCCTGGCTGCACCACTCTATTAGCACGAATGATGTAGATTCTGAAATGTGGGCTCTTGGCTGCACCACTGTATTAGCATGAACAAAGTAGATTCTGAAATGTGGACTCCTGGCTGCACCTCTCTATTAGCATGAACGATGTAGATTCTGAAATATGGAGTCCTGGCTGCACCACAATATTAGCACAAACGATTTAGATGCTGGAAAGTCAATTTGACACAGGATCCTATCTAGCTGAACTAGCTGACAATAAGCTAACTGGCTTCTTGCATCAGGAGCAGCCTCTCTGTGCTGTTACAATGACAAAATGGCGCAAAAACAACATGTCCGCTTTTTGTATGGAGAGGGACATGAGACTTCAGAAGCCAATGACAGAAGCCCTTGTGGATGTTGTGTATGGTTTCTGCACCCTGATCTCCACATATTAAGTTATTAAAAAAAATACAGTCCACCGCTTTTCTGACATCTCCCCACCTACGCCCCTCATCAAACATGTCCTCCCTCCTCATCATACAGCACAACTATCCTAGCCAAAGTCCTAACAAAAGCATTAGTGGAAACTTGATTATTTACCGAGCTTTGGACAAATTTTGCCGAAGAGCGAAACAAATTTGTGTCGAATTTTTAGGAATTTGCTAAATCCGGATAGTTTGAACAATGTACAGTTTTTGTGATTTACGAGTTGCAGAAGATTGAATCAGCCAGAGATGACCCACAAGAGCTTGGACACGCGTCACGGAGACATTTTGGTGTGAATCCGGATAGTGAGAGGATGTCACAGCTCACAGCTTATCCCCAGAGACTGGTAGAGAAAGCCATAAAACACTGAATAAACATTACAGTTATTATTGTCCCACAATCAGATATGTTGAGGTCACCTTGACTGCTCTAACTGTAAAGACCCCTTTCCTATTTAGCTGCCAGAATCACCTTTCCTTCACATATAATGAATGCCTCCTGTTTGTTTGCAAGGTCTTTGGAAGAAATTAGTCATGTGGCAGGATTTTATTTCTCCTTTTATACAACCTAAAATGTTCTTTGCTTTTGCAGCTGCTGCCTGACATTGAATACTCTGCAATTGAAGACATGATGAGTCCATAGACGCTTCGTTTTTCTTCTTTTCACAAAGTCTTCTTAAGAGGTTCGTATTTGTCATCTTGGCAGAAGTTTTCATGGAGTCATGCGAGATATTATGTGCGTCATCGCAAAGTTTTCCCAAATTAAGTTTATCCACTGGAGCATGTGCATTTCATGTAGGAAGCTTAAGTGGTTAGGTTACAATGTGATCACACTCCATAACTTCAGATTCATTGCATGTGATATTGTAACTCAATTTAGTCCTTTAATTGAAAGATTGAGAAGCAAGACAGTAAATGTTAATAGAGGTCTAAGTCAAGTTCAGCAAATATATTAGACAACTTAGAAAAACCAAAAGGGTAAATTAAAAATCACCTAACATAATATAGGTGTATAAAAAGGTGAACTGCGGTGGGACCTGGTTACATCCTATTGGCATTGTGGCTTTTGAATTAAAAGCAGTCTGGTTTAGAAGAACATTTCCAAATAAGCTATGAAGGAATTAATAGAAGGGGGATAACTCAGGTCCCTCATTTATTATTTGTTGTTGAGGAGCAGCTTCAAATAGGGTCCTACTCTGGAGGACCACCGCATCCACTAATTGCACAGACAGCCTATTGATTTCAACATGAACTGTGCAATACTCCATTTCCCCTGTGGTGGCACTGCAGGAACAGATACTGCCAGGACACAGCTGATCGTTTGGGGTCTTAACAGTTAGAGACCTCAGTAAACAAAAGTTGTCTAATGCAGACAACTCTATCAAGGAAATGTGTCATCATAAAATTATAATTTTATCATTTAGAATTTTATGGATAATTATCTATTGTTTAATAGATAGCAGATCACCTCCTCCTCCTATACAATAACTGACAACACCTCTATATACAGTAAATAACACGGGATCCACCATTCACAATAGGTGATGTCACAGCTCACCTCCTCCTCCTGTACAATGACTGATAATACCTCTATATACAGTAGATAACACGGGATCCACCATTCACAATAGGTGATGTCACAGCTCACCTCCTCCTCCTGTACAATGACTGATAACGCCTCTATGTACAGTAGATAACACAGGATCCACCATTCACAATAGGGGATGTCACAGCTCACCTCCTCCTGTACAATGACTGATAACACCTCTATATACAGTAGATAACATAGGATCCACCATTCACAATAGGTGATGTCACAGCTCACCTCCTCCTCCTGTACAATGACTGATAACACCTCTATATACAGCAGATAACACAATATCCACCATTCACAATAGGTGATATCACAGCTCACCTCCTCCTCCTGTACAATGACTGATAACACTTCTATATACAGTAGATAACACAGGATCCACCATTCACAATAGGGGATGTCACAGCTCACCTCCTCCTGTACAATGACTGATAACACCTCTATATACAGTAGATAACATAGGATCCACCATTCACAATAGGTGATATCACAGCTCACCTCCTCCTCCTGTACAATGACTGATAACACTTCTATATACAGTAGATAACACAGGATCCACCATTCACAATAGGGGATGTCACAGCTCACCTCCTCCTGTACAATGACTGATAACACCTCTATATACAGTAGATAACATAGGATCCACCATTCACAATAGGTGATATCACAGCTCACCTCCTCCTCCTGTACAATGACTGATAACACTTCTATATACAGTAGATAACACATAATCCACCATTCACAATAGATGATGTCACAGCTCACCTCCTCCTCCTGTACAATGACTGATAACGCCTCTATATACAGTAGATAACATAGGATCTACCATTCACAATAGGTGATATCACAGCTCACCTCCTCCTATACAATGACTGATAACACCTCTATATACAGTAGATAAAATTGGATCCACCATTCACAATAGGTGATATCACAGCTCACCTCCTCCTCCTGTACAATGACTGATAACACTTCTATATACAGTAGATAACACATAATCCACCATTCACAATAGGTGATGTCACAGCTCACCTCCTCCTCCTGTACAATGACTGATAACGCCTCTATATACAGTAGATAACATAGGATCCACCATTCACAATAGGTGATATCACAGCTCACCTCCTCCTATACAATGACTGATAACACCTCTATATACAGTAGATAACATAGGATCCACCATTCACAATAGGTGATATCACAGCTCACCTCCTCCTCCTCCTGTACAATGACGGATAACACCTCTATATACAGTAGATAACATAGGATTTACCATTCACAATAGGTGATATCACAGCTCACGTCCTCCTCATCCTGTACAATGACTGATAACACTTCTATATACAGTAGATAACACAGAATCCACCATTCACAATAGGTGATGTCACAGCTCACCTCCTCCTCCTGTACAATGACTGATAACACCTCTATATACAGTAGATAACACAGGATCCACCATTCACAATAGGTGATGTCACAGCTCGCCTCCTCCTCCTGTACAATGACTGATAACACCTCTATATACAGTAGATAACATAGGATCCACCATTCACAATAGGTGATGTCACAGCTCACCTCCTCCTCCTCCTGTACAATGACTGATAACACCTCTATATAAAGTAGATAACATATGATCCACCATACACAATAGGTGATATCACAGCTCACCTCCTCCTGTACAATGACTGATAACACCTCTATATACAGTAGATAACACAGGATCCACCATTCACAATAGGTGATGTCACAGCTCACCTCCTCCTCCTGTACAATGACTGATAACACCTCCATATACAGTAGATAACACAGGATCTACCATTCACAATAGGTGATGTCACAGCTCACCTCCTCCTCCTGTATAATGACTGATAACACCACTATATACAGTGGATAACACAGGATCCACTATTCACAATAGGTGATGTTACAGCTCACCTCCTCCTCCTCCTGTACAATGACTGGTAACACCTCTATATACAGTAGATAACACAGGATCCACCATACACAATAGGTGATATCACAGCTCACCTCCTCCTGTACAATGACTGATAACACCTCTATATACAGTAGATAACACAGGATCCACCATTCACTATAGGTGATGTCACAGCTCACCTCCTCCTCCTGTACAATGACTGATAACACCACTATATACAGTGGATAACACAGGATCCACCATTCACAATAGGTGATATCACAGCTCACCTCCTCCTCCTGTACAATGACTGATAACACCTCTATATATGGTAGATAACATAGGATCCACCATTCACAATAGGTGATGTCACAGCTCGCCTCCTCCTCCTGTACAATGACTGATAACACCTCTATATACAGTAGATAACATAGGATCCACCATTCACAATAGGTGATGTCACAGCTCACCTCCTCCTCCTCCTGTACAATGACTGATAACACCTCTATATACAGTAGATAACACAGGATCCACCATTCACAATAGGTGATGTCACAGCTCACCTCCTCCTCCTGTACAATGACTGATAACACCTCCATATACAGTAGATAACACAGGATCTACCATTCACAATAGGTGATGTCACAGCTCACCTCCTCCTCCTGTATAATGACTGATAACACCACTATATACAGTGGATAACACAGGATCCACTATTCACAATAGGTGATGTTACAGCTCACCTCCTCCTCCTCCTGTACAATGACTGGTAACACCTCTATATACAGTAGATAACACAGGATCCACCATACACAATAGGTGATATCACAGCTCACCTCCTCCTGTACAATGACTGATAACACCTCTATATACAGTAGATAACACAGGATCCACCATTCACTATAGGTGATGTCACCGCTCACCTCCTCCTCCTGTACAATGACTGATAACACCACTATATACAGTGGATAACACAGGATCCACCATTCACAATAGGTGATATCACAGCTCACCTCCTCCTCCTGTACAATGACTGATAACACCTCTATATATGGTAGATAACATAGGATCCACCATTCACAATAGGTGATGTCACAGCTCACCTCCTCCTCCTGTACAATGACTGATAACACCTCTATATACATAATAAAACACAGGATCCACCATTAACAATAGGTGATATCACAGCTCACCTTCTCCTCCTGTACAATGACTGATAACACCATTATATATAGTAGATAACACAGGATCCACCATTCACAATAGGTGATGTCACAGCTCACCTCCTCCTCCTCCTGTACTGATACCACATCTACTGTATATGATCTTTGCGGTAAGTTTAGAATGTTCTTCCGTAACTTGTGTTACATTGTGTCCTTTCTGACCTCAGCACATTGTACAGTTATACAATGTAACACATCAGAGACTACAGAAGTCCGGTGTCTGGAGTGGAACGTTAATGAGGTGGGAAGCCAAGAATCCTGCTCCTGGAGGACGATTATTCCTGTGTCCAGCACATCCCGACCCTCATTTATGACACCTGACCTTGAGAACTTCTACCAATTACTGAGCTTGCCAAATCCCCACGGTGATACATTTTTATATAAAGCAATTAGATGTCGTCCCTGGAGACACAGCGACACGTCAGAGATTGTCTGACCATTAATGGCGAGTGATTGACTCTTGTGTCTGCAGACTTACACCTGGGCAGAACCAGCATTATACAATTCTCAGAAGCAGATCTCCCACACTGGACCCCAGTTTTGTCAGATTTACCCTCCAGCTTTATTTCATTAAATGGAACTCCATTTGTGGCCAATGATATGGAGCTCAGCTCGGTCACGTTAATTGCTGCTTATTACCTCCTTACTTATTTCTGAATTCTCCCTGTATGAATCTACCTTGTATCCTGATGCAACCTGGGAAAAGAATATGCAAAATATCTCTACAGTCTCCATAAGTCTCCAAAACATAAAAGTGGCCATCCTGCAAGTCAGTGCTCAATGTTACCCTTGTTCTAGGAGAGTTCCAGTGAGGTCACAAGATGTCACTTGTCGGGTTTCTCCGCACTTGTGGCTGTCCAGGGTCACAGATTCTCATCTCACAATATTTAGTGCATGACCCCAGAAGAAGCATGAAAGAGAGAAGGCTATCTAGAGAGATTCTGTGGATGTGGGGAAAAAAAGAGGTGGGAGGATGTGAAAAATCATCCTGTTAGAAAGGATCAGCGGAGGATGTAAAGAATCATTCTGATGATGGGATCAAAGGAGACAGAGAAGAATCGTTTTGTTAAAAGAGGATTATAATGGTAAGAATAATTCTGATGGAAGGATCAGAGTTGGATGTGGAGAATCATTCTGCCAGAAAGGATCAGAAGAGGATGTGAAGGATCGTTCTGACGAAAGGATCAGATGATGTAAATAATTATTCTGACGAAAACATCAAAGGGAGATGGGAAAGATTTTTCAGATGAAAGAATCAGAGAAGGATGTAAAGAATTGTTCTGATAAAAAGATCAGAGGAGGGCATGGAAAATCTTTCTGATGAAAAGACCAGAGACGTATGTGAAGCATTGTCCCGAAGAAAAGATCAGAGGAGGATATTAAAAATAATTCTGATGAAAGGACCAGAGAAAAATGTGATGGATCATTCTGAAGAAAGGTTCAGAAGAAGATGTGAAGAATTGTTCTGTTAAAAAGATAAGCGGAGGATTTGAAAAATCATTCTCGAAAAAGGGTCAGAGGAGTATGTGAAGCATAGTTCCAATGAAATGGTCAGAGGAGGATGGGAAGAATTGTTAGGAGCAAAGGACCTGATGTAAACAATTGTTCTAGAGAAAGGATCGGGAAAAGATGTAAAGAATCATTCTGATAAAAAGATCAGAGGAGGATGTAAAAAGTCATTTAAAGGATTAGAGGAGGATGGGAAGAATTGTTTTGATGAAAGGATCAGTGGAGGATGTGAAGATCAGTTCTGATTTGCAGATGTTACAATGAATAAAACTGCAGCTGAAAACAACACTGGCTAAAACCTGCAAGTCATCGACCAGTTCCACCACCATTACTTTCTAAAGGAGACATAGAGGTGACTCCATTGGACAAAATAGATTAATTTGGGGGTCACTAAGCAGTGTGGAAACATTGATTGATCAGATGAATCCAGATTTTTGTTGCACCATGCTGATCGGAGGTCAGAATTTGGCACAAGCAGGTGTCGACAGCTCAGACTGGTGGTGGTGAAGTAACGTTGTGGAGAATGTCTACGTTGGCCTAGTGGAATCCATGCCATGG
This sequence comes from Ranitomeya imitator, assembly GCF_032444005.1. Classification (NCBI taxonomy): domain Eukaryota; kingdom Metazoa; phylum Chordata; class Amphibia; order Anura; family Dendrobatidae; genus Ranitomeya; species Ranitomeya imitator. The sequence goes on from NC_091282.1 coordinate 34,190,297, forward strand.
CAAATTGCTTCGGTTCTGAATCCCAAATTCTATCCAATGTGCTAATGGATGGGTATCTCTAATAAAATTATGTTAGAGCCTACATCGACCATTGGTTACTGGTGGTCAATCCAACCCTACTATTCCACAACTTGGCCTTGTCAATTAAAAGTTAATGTTGTGTGTGAGGCCTTATGTCTATCCCTTTGTTGAGCCTACGTACAGCGGGTGAAATAAGTATTGATCACGTCACCAATTGTTTAACTAAATCTGCAATATTTCTAAAGGTGCTATTGACATGAAATTCTCACCAGATGTTGGTCACAACCCATCTAATCCACATAGGCAAATAAATCACCATAGATGTCCATAAAATATCTCCACTTTGCACTGATGAGGGGCACTACCCCGAAACACAGTGTCTGCAAATTGAGATTCTGGTTTGGCTATTATCCTAAGTCATGTGACAAGGCTCGTTAAAGGGTCAACATTGACTTGTAGGATTGCTACCTTCCAATAGGTGGCACTAGAGTTCTAGCTCTCTTCCTCTCTGAAGAGACAATTTGCATAATTCGTGTAATAATGAGAAATGACACAGGGAAAAGTATTAAATACATGATGAATGAGAGGTTCAAAAAGCCCGGGAAAGTCACGACCATGGCCTGTATCCACACTCACCATGCAAAACTCCATTGCTGAACAATAAGTATGTTCAAGCACATTTACCGTTTGCTCAACAACATTTAGACAAGCTTGTGAAGTACTGGGAGTATATAGTCTGCTCAGATGAGACGAAAATTGAACTCTTTGGATGATGTAATACACATCATGACTGGAGGCCAAAAGGCGCTGCATATCACCTCAAAAACACCATACCAACAGTGAAGTGTGACGGTGGGAACATCATGGTGTGGGATTGTTTTTCAGCATTCTCCATAACATCTACTTCCATCTAACTGGATGATTAAGATGAAATGAGTTTGGACATTTCAGCAAGACAATGATCCCAAGCACACAGCCAAAGAAACTCTCAGTTGGTTTCAGAGATTGAAAATAAAGCTAGAATGGCCGAGCCGATCACCGGACCTGAATCCAAGAGAAAATGGATGGAAGGAATTAAAGCTCAGCGTTCATAGAAAGAACCACGGAAGTCTCAGGATGTGAGTAGTGTTTGTGAGGAAGAAGGGGCCAAAATCGTATCTGAGCAATGCCTGCGACTAGTTTCTCCATACAAAATGCATCTTGAAGCTTCATCACCAGCAAAGGTTTTTGTACGGAGCATTAAGTACATTTGAGTAACACGTTCAATACATTTTCCCTTTGTCATTTCTCATTATTACATATTATCTATGGACATTTATGATGATTTCTTTGCCTGTGTGGATTGGATGGGTTGTTACCGACATCTGGTGAGAATTTCATGTCAGTAGCACTTTTAGAAATAGATTTACTTAGAAAACTGGTGACGTGTTCAATACTTATTTCACCAGCTGCAGACGTCTGATTAGCGAGGGTTGGCTTCTGCTGGATCTTAGATGTTTAGATGGAGGACGCATCTAGAAGACAGGTTTTCACCTTTTAGTTGGTCGAATAATGGAGCTTTGTAAATGAAATCATATTTCCAAATAACCGAATGATGAGACATAAGAGTGTAATGTCTTGTCTCACGTATACCGTCCATCTTTATAATTATTTTTACACTTTAGTTTGTTAATGTTAACCATGTGTCGGCTGCTCTTCCATAAGATAATGCTCATCCTCCGCACCCCGTGTCTGGTAATGCAGCCATCGATGACCGCCACCCGTTTGTCCGTGCGAGCTTGTGTCTTATGTAGACGAGCGCCAATAGCCGATCTAATATGGACAAGAAATGAACAAGTCTGTAGAGATTGGATCAATTGGGATTCCATGAAAATTGAATTTTTGGCAAAACTAAAATGTTCATGGGGGGGGTGATGCTAAGCAGTGAATGATTTACTAGCCCCGCCCTCAGTGCACTCGCAGACTCATTTACATAAGGATTGAAAGTTGATTTTCTCAGGCTATGGAATATCCGTTTGTGACCCTGAAGGTAACTGTGAACTTATCGTTAACTATTATTAGTTTGGTGACCCTAAAACTCCCGACAGGACCCCTTTAACCTTCGCCATCCCCCTTCCCGGCTCCGCAGGATATTTTACTAACGCTGCGGGTTAAACATTTCTAATGGTAAAAAAATAGAAATACAATTGTTCTATAAGGCGTGCGTGTGCACAACGGGAATGTGACTGCTCTCTGATCTGCAAGTCATCGTGTCAGATTTTTGTGTGAAAGCTCAACCGTTAAATTTACAGAATTTACCGAATTTTCTTAAAAGTTCCTAAAAGGAGATTTGACAACATCGGCTTTATTATAATAACATTTTCCGTAAACTCTCAGCAATGCTGAACTCGGAAAGCAAATGGTTGTCGCAATCGGTTCAAGATGTTCTATTACTGTTTACTGTTTGCACATTTTCCCCAAATCACAAGTTATCCCCTGCACATAAAGTGCTGATTACTGGGGTCTGACCATAAGGACCCCGAATAATCCAAGAACTGGGTTCTGGAATATTGAAAATGATTCTCTGTAGATCGCCATTGTGAATGTAGAAGAGATGTGCACGCTCAGCTTCTGCGCCGCCGCTCATTGTCTATGGGACTGCGTTATTTCCAGCAGTCCCCTAGACAATGAATGGAGAGAAGGTGAAGCATGGGCAGCTTCACTTCATTCTACAGAGTCCTGTTCTTCCAGGTCCAAAGGACAGATGTCAGGATCACCAAGGTTCCTAGAGGTCAGAGTCCCAGAGATCAACATGTTTTTCCTTATCCTATAAATAGGGAATAAGTTGTGATTTTGGGGAAAACTTATCCCATTGTGGTTGATAACTGTCAGTGGTGATACTACATAATTGTGACCTCCAGTGAAATATAAAAAAAATGTAAAGGCAGGAGTTTGTATTTTGGCCTCATGGGAAATGTGGGTGTAACCTGTCACCTCAGTGCATAATGGTCTCCGCTAAGAATATAGCAAAGGGAGAAACTGAAAGAGCAGTCCTGGTAGGACTGAGCTAACTTTGCCCTTAGTGGCCACAGGATTTTAATTTTTTATTATTTTTATGTTATCTTTTATTATTATTAATTATATATAATAATAATATATAATAATAAATTAAAAAAAACTACAACTCATCTTGCAAAAAAAGCTTACAGTAATAAAAATAATAATTATTAAAAAAAAAAAAAAAAAAAAATTACTACTACTCTTGCAAAAAAAAAAAACCTACAAATATAATATTATCATTAATATTGCTATGGTAGACTTTTTTTTGCAAGAGGAGATGTCGTTTTTTTTAATTTATTTTTTATTTAATTTTTTTCTTATTAATATTATTCTTAAATCTAGATATCTGTTTGCAGACTTTTCTTTTGTAAGACGAGTTATAGATTTATGTTATATTATTATTATTATTATTAATAATAATTATATATAGTAAATAAAATACTACAACTTCTCTTGCAAAAAAAGCTACAGTAACAATAATAATAAAAATAATAATAAATGAATTATTATTACTCTTGCAAAAAATACTATAATAATATTATTATTATTATTAATAATATTATTATTGTTGTAGCCTTTTTTTCAAGAGAAGTTGTCATTTTTTAATTTCTTTTTAATTTTATTTTTTTATTATTAATTTTATTATTATTGGTTAGAAATATATAAACGTTAATGTTTCATTTTTTAAATCTTTACAATGTCGAAATGCATAAATAAATACATTTATTTATATATTGAAACAAAATTCACCATAACTGACATATCATTTTATTGTGTAGGAGATGATGAGTTGGAAAATATTAAATCAGTGTATAGAATTTACTTTGAAATAATTATTAACTATTTGATGGGAGAAGGTCTGTGTTTAGAGTCGTGCAAATTCATCAGTGCAAATTAGGGCATTTCTGGGCACGGTGAGAGTCCTGAGGTCGCCCGCCATTTTTGAGGACTTTGTGTTGGCGGAGGCGGTTTTCGAAGCCAGGCAATGCTCTGTGAGATAATGTAAGACTTCCTCCATCAGTATCTGCAAGGAGAAACTGTATCCCACAAACATTTTTACTTAAAAGGAATATGTCATTAGATTTTTGCCATGTAATCTAAGAGCATCATGATATAGGGGCAGAGACCCTGATTACAGCGTTGTATCACTTAGTAGCAGTTGTGATACAATCACAGTTTTCTCAGCTGCAGATCTAGCAGTACTCTGAATGCTGAGCTGTGAATAACCCCGCCCACACCACTGATTGGCCGCTTTCTGTGTACATTGTCAGCAAACTGACAGTGGTGGGGGCGGGGTTGGACTAGATGGCATGAGACAACTAGTCCTGTAGTGATAATCTCCTGCTGATAAAACACTGATTGTTTTGAAACAGCAAAACACATCCCAGTAAGTGATACATTGCTAGAATCAGGCTCTATGCCCCTACATCATTTAGCTCTCAGATTATCTAGCAAAAATCTGCTGGCAGATTCAGTTTAATAAGAAATGTAACTATATAGGAACATTCATTTCAACACTTAATCCCTACAATTAGTCAACTTGTTAGTGAATAACCCAGCACTAATTATTCACTTTACTAATTTACTACTTTTAGAACTTTTTTTTAATGCATCTGGACTCCACGTGTGACTATTTCTGGCTCGTGGAAGCAGATGTATTAAGCATCTTCTGTTACAGAACCATAAGAAGAAATATTAATATTGAATGCAGTCTGCATATTGGTAGGAACAGCGTTCACTTCAATTATTGATATTTTTAGGGGCCATTTAAAGCGTCCAGGTGATTGTTCACAGCAATTTATACTGTGTGTACATGCGGTATAAAACTATTTATGGCCATTAAATGACTTGTATTTATAATCAGGGTTTCCCTGCACAGGCTCTATCTCTAATTTTCAGTTGTCTCTGAGCTGGTGGGAGCAACTATGATGTTTGCCATACAGAGCATACAAATAAATGAGTAATTCCTGCTCTCCTCTCTCTATGTAGCACGTGTTCAGAAGCAGCAGCATGGAGGACATTATCTAGCCGCACTGAGCAGTGTTGCTGTGAATCCAGCTCCGAAATGAGATTAAAAACCTGCTAGAAAGCAGATAGGATCTGTGTATAGATAAAAGAGTTGAAGACCATTGAAGAAAATTGTGCTGCTGTTACTTGTTGTTATTATATTAAGTGCCGATCTTTTACGCTGATGCTGTATCCCATTAGATATGAGAGCTAGTGAAGGAATAACAGCAAACCAGGCCCAGAAGCGAGAGCGGTTGTGAGGCAAAAAATGGTTTCCCTAGAAAGTGCTAGTGAGTGTGTGATACAGAGAGAAGAAGTGAGGAGCTGAGAGAACAGACTGAAAGGGGGTGTGAGGGAAGGATGGAGATAGCAAGCCTTTAATCAAATCTGATATGTGACAATGGATCTGGAATATGGCTGTAAAGTCCCGAGACTCAGATCAGTAAGAAAGGAGACAAGAGAAGGGAGCCATCTCCAGTGCTACAGAGCCATAGGTCCTGAAGGTTGCTGTGGGTTAGTGGGGACCCTGAGACGGTAGGCAATGGAGACAGAGGCTATGTGTAAGATGGACCTGGATTGTAGAGAAGGAAGTCTTGGTTGCTGGTGCGGGACACAGGTAGTGCACTGAAAGTTGATTGCTGAAAGAATAGCGGGTGGGTAAATCTCAGAGATGGAGGTCAAAGCCAGCTAGTCCATGTAATCATCAACTTCTATAGGAAAAGTTATAAGTTCTGGGTTCCTGTGTCATCAAGCAAAGTATGGCCGAGGCAGGAAGTGTCTCGAGAGGCCACCGGCACATACACTATGAGGAACCTCTTTCATCGGTGTCTTGGGTTGCAATTAAACACGTCAGCTTTATACACGAGGACTTACACTATTTTTGGACGTTATTTGACTTTGTAGCCTGCAACCAGTTACTCCTCTGCAGGGTTCAGTTTTCATTTTTAGCTTTCACTCAGTTCATCTTCAGGGTAGGCAGAAGCTAGCTACTACGACTAATCTCCAAGGCAAGACTTATAGACTCAGGAAGAGAAGGGAGGACACTCTACAACTCAAAGCTCAAGACATCGCTCTAGAAATTAGCAAATCCAAGCACACGTGCCATGTCTCCCCAGAGGGACCTATCTCTTCAAATCAATTTTGTAGACCTGAAAGAGCAAGGGATGGACAGGAAACTCAAACTTTCAGTCTCAGATGTTTTCAGCTCACACATATGAGAGAGACTATACTCAAACTTTACCGCATTTCTAAAGAAAGACATAGGCCCTCGGTGGAAATCCAAATTTGATCTCCTTTCCTCTAGAAGAAACTTTTGGTATGCGAATTTCTAAGGATAGAAGAGACACTAAACTGAAGTCTTTAGCTTTTGAGTCCATAACTTAAGTTTTGATAATAGGCTTCCATGTCTGGTGAAATTCCATGTCCATACTCTATGCTTCTTAGGAATTGACCATGACTACATATGAGTTTCCTAATTTTTAATTTTTGTCATTCCTAGTACTCAAGATTAGTGATATGAACCATTAGTGCTTGAAAAAAAATATTTCTGTAGAATTTTTTGGGCACTTTTCTTGGCTGTACCAGCTATCAGACCCTTCACGAAGGTCATCTGCTCCTGTGGTGACCACACGTATCTTGTCGATCTCCATTAGGGTCAAGAGGACATTATAGAAAAAACCGAGGACACCCAACCTAGCAGTTTTTGACCTCACCATTTACCTTGTAGGAATTACCACTTCTCCATTGAGGACTCATCTCTTCTATTGTCTCATCGTTAAAACCCCTATTTGAAGAGTTATTCTACAATAGTTTTGTTCTCAGATAGTTAAAACAATGTGCAAAAAAAAGTTCTTAAAAATGTTCCCTCGGAGCGCAGAAATGTTCTTTCCATGGGCAATCTCTCCAAGGGGAATTATTTACATCTGTTTTAAGATTCATTTTATTCATTGGGCTCATTTTGGATTTTACTAGGAAAAATAACATTTCCTAAACTAGTAAGATGGTGTTTGTGGACTGTGTAAAGAACGGTGCTGGGCTCCGTATTCTAACAGTCCTTTGTTTTAATCATTTGATAACCCACATTTCTGATTTTCATTTACAAGTAGAAGAAATCTCATTCTAATTCCACCCAGGACAGATCTGTGGATCAACTATAAAATGTCTAAAATGTTCTCAAATTCATCTACAGAGTTTTCCGATAGGGTCTGGAGCATCTGGCGATAAGTAAGACTACTCAACAATGAAACACCTTTTTCTGCAAAAGTTTCTCAAGTGCATTGGTTTTACCTTACATGACACTACAACAATCTTCGAAGGTCTGAAACATAACTTTTCGGTTATATATACTGTATACATTGCTTAATCCTTACTTTGCCAAGGGAATGTCAAGATTTTAAAGGGATTCTACTTGATTAGAAAAAAAAACTAAATAACTAAAGAAAATGTCATTATAAATAAATTCCCAAATACATTTTATTGGCAAATCACAATAGTTTTGTCTTCGGAGGTACCGGTAATCACTATAGAAATAAAATGGCCGCCAACTTGTTTCACTGAGAGAAAGCTTTCTTAGAATGTTAGGACAGGGACCTGTGAGCTCCACTCAAACTGCTGCGCTGTATTCAGAAATCTATTTTAAATAACAATTCCTTCAGTTTTTGTTTTTTTTTTGTTACTCGAAAGCCCCTTTAAATCATGACTTGGCTCAAATTAAAGGGAACCTGTCACCTGAATTTGGCGGGACAGGATTGCGGTCATATTGGCGGGGTTTTCGGGTGTTTGATTCACCCTTTCCTTACCGGCTGGCTGCATGCCGGCCGCAAAATTGGGTTGAAGTTCATGCTGTGTCCTCCGAAGTACACACCTGCGCAAGGCGCAAGATTGCCTTGCGCAGGCATGTACTTCGGAGGACACAGCATGTACTTCAACCCAATATTGCGGCCAGCATGCAGCCAGCGGGTAAGGAAAGGGTGAATCAAACACCCGAAAACCCCGCCCATATGACCGCAAAACTGTCCTGCCAAATTCAGGTGACAGGTTCCCTTTAAAGAGCTTATCACTGAGAGATACAGTAACATATAGACAGATGCAGGAACTTTTCTTCATGTTATCACACCTCTTATTAATCATTGCCTAGTATTTTATTTTAATTTTTTTGCAGACTTATATAGCGCCACTAACTCTACATTGCTTTACAGACACCATCACTGTCCCCATTGAGGATCACAATTTCAATTCCCTTTCAGTCATTGGATTGTGGGAGGAAACAGTAGTACCCGGATGAATGTTGTCATTGGTGGGATCCCAGTGCTGCAAGGCTATCGTACTAACCACTGAGCCAACATATTGCCCATAGTGTCCCCTTTTCTCCGAAGGGAGGATGATGAACATGATTACCAAAAGCCACATGTTACTGTCATCTTTCCTCCTGCACACTGTCCAATGATCAGGAACTTTTCTTCATGTTATCACCCCTCTGACTAATCTGGAAATGAGGTCTCTGCTTGTGACATATTGGGCTCATCCTGTTGTGAATTCTGTGGCAGAGCTCCCTCCTGTGGTCACAAGTGGTACTTCGGCTGGTTCTCTCTGTGAGCTTCCGTTGGTGGAGGAAAGTGGTACTGCGGCTTCTGAGTTTCCTTCCTCAGGTGATGTGGTGAAGTCGTTAGGTGCTGCTCTATTTAACTCCACCTAGTGCTTTGATCCTGGCCTCCAGTCAATGTTCTAGTATTGGACCTGTTTCCTCCTGGATCGTTCCTGTGGCCTGCTGCTCTGCATAGCTAAGTTCCTCTTTGCTATTTGTTTGCTGTTTTTTTCTGTCCAGCTTGTCAATTTGTTTTTTACTGCTTGCTGGAAGCTCTGGGACGCAGAGGGTGTTCCTCCGTGCCGTTAGTTCGGTACGGAGGGTCTTTTTGCCCCCTTTGTGTGGTTTTTGTAGGGTTTTGTGTTGACCGCAAAGTTACCTTTCCTATCCTCGCTCTGTTCAGAAAGTTGGGCCTCACTTTGCTAAATCTATTTCATCTCTACGTTTGTCTTTTCATCTTAACTCACAGTCATTATATGTGGGGGCTGCCTTTTCCTTTGGGGTATTTCTCTGAGGCAATGTAGGCTTATTTTCTATCTTCAGGCTAGCTAGTTTCTCAGGCCGTGCTGAGTTGCATAGGGAGCGTTAGGCGCAATCCACGGCTGCCTTTAGTGTGGTTGGAGAGGATTAGGGTTTGCGGTCAACAGAGTTCCCACGTCTCAGAGCTTGTTCTTGTTTTTTGGGTTATTGCCAGGTCACTGTATGTGCGCTGACCTCTATGTCCATTGTGGTACTGAATTACCTTTCATAACAGTACTGGAGGCCAAAAGTACTAATGATTCCCAATAGAGGGAAAAAAGAAGTTCTGAGACCATTTTTTTTTCTTTGCACTGTGTTTTGCCTTTTTTTTCCCCTAGACATTTGGGTGGTTCAGGACACAGGTGTAGCAATGGACATTAAAGGTCTGTCTTCATGTGTGGATCAGCTCACGGCAAGAGTACAAAGTATTCAAGACTTTGTGGTTCAGAATTCTATGTTAGAACCGAGAATTCCTATTCCTGATTTGTTTTTTGGAGATAGAACTAAATTTCTGAGTTTAAAAAATAATTGTAAACTATTTCTGGCTTTGAAACCTCGCTCCTCTGGTGACCCAGTTCAACAAGTTAGGATCGTTATTTCTTTTTTGCGTGGCGACCCTCAGGACTGGGCATTTTCTCTTGCGTCAGGAGATCCTACATTAAGTAATATCGATGCGTTTTTCCTGGCGCTCGGATTGCTGTACGATGAGGCTAATTCTGTGGATCAGGCAGAGAAGAATTTGCTGGCTCTGTGTCAGGGTCAGGATGAAATAGAGGTATATTGTCAGAAATTTAGAAAGTGGTCCGTACTCACTCAGTGGAATGAAGGTGCGCTCGCAGCTATTTTCAGAAAAGGTCTCTCTGAAGCCCTTAAGGATGTCATGGTGGGATTTCCTATGCCTGCTGGTCTGAATGAGTCTATGTCTTTGGCCATTCAGATCGGTCGACGCTTGCGCGAGCGTAAATCTGTGCACCATTTGGCGGTATTACCTGAGCTTAAACCTGAGCCTTTGCAGTGCGATAGGACTTTGACCAGAGTTGAACGGCAAGAACACAGACGTCTGAATGGGCTGTGTTTCTACTGTGGTGATTCCACTCATGCTATCTCTGATTGTCCTAAGCGCACTAAGCGGTTCGCTAGGTCTGCCACCATTGGTATGGTACAGTCAAAATTTCTTCTGTCTGTTACCTTGATCTGCTCTTTGTCATCGTATTCTGTCATGGCATTTGTGGACTCAGGCGCTGCTCTGAATTTGATGGAGTTGGAGTATGCTAGGCGTTGTGGGTTTTTCTTGGAGCCCTTGCAGTGTCCTATTCCATTGAGAGGAATTGATGCTACGCCTTTGGCCAAGAATAAGCCTCAGTACTGGACCCAGCTGACCATGTGCATGGCTCCTGCACATCAGGAGGTTATTCGCTTTCTGGTGTTGCATAATCTGCATGATGTGGTCGTGTTGGGGTTGCCATGGCTACAAGTCCATAATCCAGTATTAGATTGGAAATCCATGTCTGTGTCCAGCTGGGGTTGTCAGGGGGTACATGGTGATGTCCCATTTCTGACTATTTCGTCATCCACCCCTTCTGAGGTTCCTGAGTTCTTGTCTGATTATCGGGATTTATTTGATGAGCCCAAGTCCGATACCCTACCTCCGCATAGGGATTGTGATTGTGCTATCGATTTGATTCCTGGTAGTAAATTCCCAAAAGGTCGACTGTTTAATTTATCTGTGCCTGAGCACGCCGCTATGCGGAGTTATGTGAAGGAGTCTTTGGAGAAGGGGCATATTCGCCCGTCATCGTCGCCATTAGGAACAGGGTTCTTTTTTGTAGCCAAGAAGGATGGTTCACTGAGACCTTGTATAGATTACCGCCTTCTAAATAAGATCACGGTTAAATTTCAGTACCCCTTGCCATTGTTATCTGATTTGTTTGCTCGGATTAAGGGGGCTAGTTGGTTCACCAAGATAGATCTTCGTGGTGCGTATAATCTTGTGCGTATTAAGCGAGGAGATGAGTGGAAAACTGCATTTAATACGCCCGAGGGCCATTTTGAGTATCTAGTAATGCCATTCGGACTTGCCAATGCTCCATCAGTGTTTCAGTCCTTTATGCATGACATCTTCCGAGAGTACCTGGATAAATTCCTGATTGTGTACTTAGATGACATTTTGATCTTCTCGGATGATTGGGAGTCTCATGTGAAGCAGGTCAGAACGGTGTTTCAGGTCCTGCGTGCTAATTCTTTGTTTGTGAAGGGATCAAAGTGTCTCTTTGGTGTTCAGAAGGTTTCATTTTTGGGGTTCATCTTTTCCCCTTCTACTATCGAGATGGACCCTGTTAAGGTCCAAGCCATCCATAATTGGACTCACCCGACATCTCTGAAAAGTCTGCAAAAGTTCCTGGGCTTTGCTAATTTTTATCGTCGCTTCATCTGCAATTTTTCTAGTATTGCTAAACCATTGACCGATTTGACCAAGAAAGGTGCTGACTTGGTCAATTGGTCTTCTGCTGCGGTGGAAGCTTTTCAAGAGTTGAAGCGTCGTTTTTCTTCTGCCCCTGTGTTGTGTCAACCAGATGTTTCGCTTCCGTTCCAGGTCGAGGTTGATGCTTCTGAGATTGGAGCAGGGGCTGTTTTGTCGCAGAGAAGTTCTGATTGCTCGGTGATGAAACCATGCGCCTTCTTTTCCAGGAAGTTTTCGCCTGCTGAGCGAAATTATGATGTGGGCAATCGAGAGTTGCTGGCCATGAAGTGGGCATTCGAGGAGTGGCGTCATTGGCTTGAAGGAGCTAAGCATCGCGTGGTGGTCTTGACTGATCATAAGAACTTGACTTATCTCGAGTCCGCCAAGCGGTTGAATCCTAGACAAGCTCGTTGGTCGTTGTTTTTTGCCCGTCTTGACTTTGTGATTTCATACCTTCCGGGCTCTAAAAATGTGAAGGCGGATGCTCTGTCTAGGAGTTTTGTGCCCGACTCTCCGGGTGTATCTGAGCCGGCGGGTATCCTCAAAGAGGGAGTAATTGTGTCTGCCATCTCCCCTGATTTGCGGCGGGTGCTGCAAAAATTTCAGGCTAATAAACCTGATCGTTGCCCAGCGGAGAAACTGTTTGTCCCTGATAGGTGGACGAATAAAGTTATCTCTGAGGTTCATTGTTCGGTGTTGGCTGGTCATCCTGGAATCTTTGGTACCAGAGAGTTAGTGGCTAGATCCTTTTGGTGGCCATCTCTGTCGCGGGATGTGCGTACTTTTGTGCAGTCCTGTGGGATTTGTGCTCGGGCTAAGCCCTGCTGTTCTCGTGCCAGTGGGTTGCTTTTGCCCTTGCCGGTCCCGAAGAGGCCTTGGACACATATCTCTATAGATTTTATTTCAGATCTTCCCGTCTCTCAAAAGATGTCAGTCATTTGGGTGGTCTGTGATCGCTTCTCTAAGATGGTCCATTTGGTACCCTTGTCTAAATTGCCTTCCTCCTCTGATTTGGTGCCATTGTTTTTCCAGCATGTGGTTCGTTTACATGGCATTCCAGAGAATATCGTTTCTGACAGAGGTTCCCAGTTTGTTTCGCGGTTTTGGCGAGCCTTTTGTGGTAGGATGGGCATTGACTTGTCTTTTTCCTCGGCTTTCCATCCTCAGACTAATGGCCAGACCGAACGAACCAATCAGACCTTGGAAACATATCTGAGATGCTTTGTTTCTGCTGATCAGGATGACTGGGTGTCCTTTTTGCCTTTGGCTGAGTTCGCCCTTAATAATCGGGCCAGCTCGGCTACCTTGGTTTCACCGTTTTTCTGCAACTCTGGGTTCCATCCTCGTTTCTCTTCAGGGCAGGTTGAGTCTTCGGACTGTCCTGGTGTGGATACTGTGGTGGACAGGTTGCAGCAGATTTGGACTCATGTAGTGGACAATTTGACTTTGTCCCAGGAGAAGGCTCAACGTTTCGCTAATCGCAGACGCTGTGTGGGTCCCCGACTTCGGGTTGGGGACTTGGTTTGGTTATCTTCTCGTCATATTCCTATGAAGGTTTCCTCTCCTAAGTTTAAACCTCGTTTTATTGGTCCGTATAGGATTTCTGAGGTTCTTAATCCTGTGTCTTTTCGTCTGACCCTTCCAGATTCTTTTTCCATTCATAACGTATTCCATAGGTCATTGTTGCGGAGATACGTGGCACCTATGGTTCCATCTGTTGATCCTCCTGCCCCGGTTTTGGTGGAGGGGGAGTTGGAGTATATTGTGGAGAAGATTTAGGATTCCCGTGTTTCAAGGCGGAAACTCCAGTATCTGGTTAAGTGGAAGGGTTATGCTCAGGAAGATAATTCCTGGGTCTTTGCCTCTGATGTCCATGCTCCCGATCTTGTTCGTGCCTTTCATATGGCTCATCCTGGTCGTCCTGGGAGCTCTGGTGAGGGTTCGGTGACCCCTCCTCAAGGGGGGGGTACTGTTGTGAATTCTGTGGCAGAGCTCCCTCCTGTGGTCACAAGTGGTACTTCAGCTGGTTCTCTCTGTGAGCTTCCGTTGGTGGAGGAAAGTGGTACTGCGGCTTCTGAGTTTCCTTCCTCAGGTGATGTGGTGAAGTCGTTAGGTGCTGCTCTATTTAACTCCACCTAGTGCTTTGATCCTGGCCTCCAGTCAATGTTCTAGTATTGGACCTGTTTCCTCCTGGATCGTTCCTGTGGCCTGCTGCTCTGCATAGCTAAGTTCCTCTTTGCTATTTGTTTGCTGTTTTTTTCTGTCCAGCTTGTCAATTTGTTTTTTACTGCTTGCTGGAAGCTCTGGGACGCAGAGGGTGTACCTCCGTGCCGTTAGTTCGGTACGGAGGGTCTTTTTGCCCCCTTTGTGTGGTTTTTGTAGGGTTTTGAGTTGACCGCAAAGTTACCTTTCCTATCCTCGCTCTGTTCAGAAAGTTGGGCCTCACTTTGCTAAATCTATTTAATCTCTACGTTTGTCTTTTCATCTTAACTCACAGTCATTATATGTGGGGGCTGCCTTTTCCTTTGGGGTATTTCTCTGAGGCAAGGTAGGCTTATTTTCTATCTTCAGGCTAGCTAGTTTCTCAGGCCGTGCCGAGTTGCATAGGGAGCGTTAGGCGCAATCCACGGCTGCCTTTAGTGTGGTTGGAGAGGATTAGGGTTTGCGGTCAACAGAGTTCCCACGTCTCAGAGCTCGTTCTTGTTTTTTGGGTTATTGCCAGGTCACTGTATGTGCGCTGACCTCTATGTCCATTGTGGTACTGAATTACCTTTCATAACATCATCCATAATTGTAAATATTTTGGAAACATTTTTACAATGCCCTACATGTTTTTGGTTTTGCTTCTGTTTCTTGTTCTTTGCACAAGTGCGAGTGTCATACCTTCTTTTGGGCTGTGAACATTGTCTATCTTGCTTTCCACTGGCAGGTATGAAATAGTCAGTAGGGCTTAGCGGACCCATGGAAGTTCAAGTTCAGGTACCTGACCCAAACTTTAGTCCAAAGTACAGATCGGGTACCAAAACTGCACCCGAACTTAAACCAGAACCCAAACCGCAATTAAACAACAGGAACCTGAACTTTTGGAGCAGAAAAATATTCTCTCTCTTTCTCTGTTGTTCAAACTTTTCACGGAACTTCGAACATTAAATATGGACTTCTCGGAGAAGACTGTTAGGCGTTTAGCACCAGATACTCAGTGTCCTTTACGAACACCGAACTTTTAATTTCAGTTTCACTCATCTCTAATAGTCAGGTATAGGTCCTGCTCTGCCCTCATCTATTTTGAGGTCTGCTGGCAAATAGCGAGGTGATATACCAGAGTTAGGGGCCATCCTGATTAAAGTACACTTTGTCATGGTAGAATGACTTTTATGCTTTTTTTAGCAAAATAGTTTCAGCTACGTGTCCTACGTTATTTACATGCACTATTACTATTTATTTACTTACTTACTACAGGGTATTTGTTCATTTTAGGGTAACAGGTGTTTTCATTTACTCATTTGTCTGCCCTAGCACCTTTCAGGTGCAGTTTATATACTTTCCCCTTGCTGGTATTCCCTGTTGGTGATAGTCTCATTTGGATGTTTAGTAGTGATCGGCGAGTATACTCGTTGCTCGGGTTTTCTGGAGCACGCTCGGGTGGTCTCTGAGTATTTGTTAGTGTTCGGAGATTTAGTGTTCATTCCCGCAGTTGAATGATTTACAGCTACTAGCCAGCCTTATTACATGCGGGGGTTGCCTGGTTGCTACGGAATCCCCACATGTATTCAAGCTGGCTACTAGCTGTAAATGATTCAGCTGCCACGATGAAAACTACATTTCCGAGCAGTCACAAATACCCGAGCAACAAGTACACTCGCTCATCACTAATGTTTAGCCTTCCTGCTGTAGTTAAAAACAGTCAGTGAAAGACCAGCTAGGGTTTCTCTCTCTGTTGTATGTGTTCTTTTCCCTGCTCCTATTTTCTGTTTCTCTTTAGGAAGTAGGCAGCATATTCTCTAGTATGTACGTCATCCTTTATTTTGTATTTCGCTGTTTAGCTTACTCACGTTGGGATCTCTTTCTATTTCAGCACACTTTCCCTTCTCTAGGTTATTTACACTCTGCTCTGCCCTCCGGTTCTTTAGGAGGAACGTGAAGCGTTTGATGGCCTTTCAGGCAGCATAGGTCCAAGTTGCAAACATCTAGTCTGTGGTTAGGGCTATCTCACCTCACGCAGGAACCGTTAGGGACTACGGAGTCAGGATCTCCAGTCTATACAGCAACCAGCTGCGTCAGTTGCAGTTTTTAGTGTATTACCTATTTTCCTAAGTGAATTGCTACACTACCATAACACTAAGACATAATTGTAATTGTGCGCCTTTCTAGTCATATCCTAAAAGCAAGTGTAAGCTGGACTGCCTTCACCTAAAGCTTTGCACCTTTGCATTGGGGAACCAGAGTTTAAATTAGCCGCATATTGAAATCAGAAACGACAATTTACTGTACCAGGAAAGAATATGTAGAAATAAAAATGGATTAAGTTAGCCTTCATGTTGAAATAAGGCAGAATAATCCTGGAACCTATTGTAATAGGGAAACAATCCAATATAGTCTTTGATTTTTGCACCATAGTACTATTTGTTATGGGCACCCTGCCTGACAGACACAGTCTGAACAATGGATCTACTCAGCCAGGGTACGAGTGGAACATCAGCTACTCGGAAATCGTCACAAAGGGAAGGGAATGTTCCATCAAAATTAATTTGGGCAACTCTTGCCTTGTCTAATACGCTTGTGCTTTGTATACTATTATATAACCACCACGATGGAATAACCGGGACGGACGCCAATATTTACTAACCGCATAGTACACAAGCACGCTCGCAAAGGTGGAAAAAGACAACATCAAACAAAAGAAACTGCACTGAGAAAAAACATCATTTGTCTTGTTCGAGCAGCTTCTACGGACATAAAAGGTACAGTAAGTGGTTTAAGAGAGAACGATGGGGGTTATTCATCCCGGACCCTCAGAGTGGAGGAATATAAAGGATCTCAATCTGGAGAACCCAGAAAGTTCAATTATCACAGGGACGTGATCAAATCTCAAGGGGATTGGAAATGTAGCACCAAACTGCACAGCCACCCACCCAATAATAGTAAAAGGATGCACTCCATATAGGATGTACTACATTTATAGATGTCGTAACATATAAGATAAAAGCAATTGTATATATTAAAAAAAGAGTGTTAGTCTAATTTATGAGCTTAATGCATTACTTATCCTGTACTGATCCTGAGTAACATCCTGTATTATACCCCAGAGCTGCACTCACTATTCTGCTGCTGCAGTCACTGTGTATATACATTACATTACTGATCCTGAGTTACATCCTGTATTATACCCCAGAGCTGCACTCACTATTCTGCTGGTGCAGTCACTGTGTACATACATTACATTACTGATCCTGAGTAACATCCTGTATTATACCCCAGAGCTGAACTCACTATTCTGCTGTTGCAGTCACTGTGTACATACATTACATTACTTATCCTGAGTTACATCCTGTATTATACCCCAGAGCTGCACTCACTATTCTGCTGGTGCAGTTACTGTGTACATACATTACATTACTGATCCTGAGTTACATCCTGTATTATACCCCAGAGCTGCACTCACTATTCTGCTGGTGCAGTCACTGTGTACATACATTACATTACTGATCCTGAGTTACATCCTGTATTATACCTCATAGCTGCACTCACTATTCTGCTGGTGCAGTTACTGTGTACATACATTACATTACTGATCCTGAGTTACATCCTGTATTATACCCCAGAGCTGCACTCACTATTCTGCTGGTGCAGTCACTGTGTACACACATTACATTACTGATCCTGAGTTACGTCCTGTATTATACCCCAGAGCTGCACTCACTATTCTGCTGGTGTAGTCACTGTGTACAAACATTACATTACCGATCCTGAGTTACCTCCTGTATTATACCCCAGAGCTGCACTCACTAATCTGCTGGTGCAGTCACTGTGTAACATAACATAGTAACATAGTAACATAGTTAGTAAGGCCGAAAAAAGACATTTGTCCATCCAGTTCAGCCTATATTCCATCATAATAAATCCCCAGATCTACGTCCTTCTACAGAACCTAATTGTATGATACAATATTGTTCTGCTCCAGGAAGACATCCAGGCCTCTCTTGAACCCCTCGACTGAGTTCGCCATCACCACCTCCTCAGGCAAGCAATTCCAGATTCTCACTGCCCTAACAGTAAAGAATCCTCTTCTATGTTGGTGGAAAAACTTTCTCTCCTCCAGACGCAAAGAATGCCCCCTTGTGCCCGTCACCTTCCTTGGTATAAACAGATCCTCAGCGAGATATTTGTATTGTCCCCTTATATACTTATACATGGTTATTAGATCGCCCCTCAGTCGTCTTTTTTCTAGACTAAATAATCCTAATTTCGCTAATCTATCTGGGTATTGTAGTTCTCCCATCCCCTTTATTAATTTTGTTGCCCTCCTTTGTACTCTCTCTAGTTCCATTATATCCTTCCTGAGCACCGGTGCCCAAAACTGGACACAGTACTCCATGTGCGGTCTAACTAGGGATTTGTACAGAGGCAGTATAATGCTCTCATCATGTGTATCCAGACCTCTTTTAATGCACCCCATGATCCTGTTTGCCTTGGCAGCTGCTGCCTGGCACTGGCTGCTCCAGGTAAGTTTATCATTAACTAGGATCCCCAAGTCCTTCTCCCTTACATTACAGTACATTACATTACTGATCCTGAGTTACATCCTGTATTATACCCCAGAGCTGCACTCACTATTCTGCTGGTGCAGTCACTGTGTACACACATTACATTACTGATCCTGAGTTACGTCCTGTATTATACCCCAGAGCTGCACTCACTATTCTGCTGGTGTAGTCACTGTCTACATACATTACATTACCGATCCTGAGTTACCTCCTGTATTATACCCCAGAGCTGCACTCACTAATCTGCTGGTGCAGTCACTGTGTACATACATTACATTACTCATCCTGAGTTACATCCTGTATTATACCCCAGAGCTGCACTCACTATTCTGCTGGTGCAGTCACTGTGTACATACATTACATTACTGATCCTGAGTTACATCCTGTATTATACCCCAGAGCTGCGCTCACTATTCTGCTGGTGCAGTCACTGTGTACATACATACATTACATTACTGATCCTGAGTTACATCCTGTATTATACCCCAGAGCTGCACTCACTATTCTGCTGGTGTAGCCACTGTGTACACACATTATATTACTGATCCTGAGTTACATCCTGTATTATACCCCAGAGCTCCACTCACTATTCTGCTGGTGCAGTCACTGTGTACATACATTACATTACTGATCCTGAGTTACACCCCGTATTATACTCCAGAGCTGCACTCACTATTCTGCTGGTGCAGTCACTGTGTGCATACATTACATTACTGATCCTGAGTTACATCCTGTAGATCTTTTATTATAAAAATGAAAAACATAACAATAATAATAGCAGAAAACATAACAAAAATATTAGCCAGAAAATAATCAGTATACTGAACACTGGTCCAGCCGCTCATTCTCTCCTCTCACACATATTATACAGTATATACAGAATAACTACTTTGACCTTCTGGTCCGGTCACCAAACAAAAATAACAAATAAAATAAACAATGGCAAACAAAAACTATATACATGAACTTTTTTTTTTAAATAAAATAACTACAAATATATACAATACTAAGCTATCCTTCATTCCCAACCCCCCGCACTGACCTGAGAGCTGGTCCTGCGTCTCATGCCTCAGTCCATGTCCAACGTCCATAGGCCAGATCAGGCAGTGCCAGTTTTCCCCCAAACAACCCAGTGTCCCATAGTCCCACAAGATAATCCCACCTCCCCCCTTTTCCCACCACCCAACCTAACACCTACACCCAAATCTATATCCCTATATACAATATATACATTATATACAGCAGCACACACCACAATAATTACAAATCACGAAGCCCAAGTTCGGCGCCTGCAGCCCTACATCACTGTATAATGATCAAACAAAACAAAAATCTACAGTGTCAGCAGCAGCCCACCACCAGGAAAGGAGATGACCAGACTAGGGTACACTAAAAGAAAAGCCCCTCCAGAGGAGAGCGGCCCTCCGTGCGCCCAGTCTCCCATACTCCAGAGAGCGCACCTTCACCAGGTCACCGAGTATGGTCCTAAACACATCTTCCACTGGGAGGATTTTTCGTTGTGTCGATACTAAGCACCGTGCGTTCCACGTGTGATACCTAACCACTGCGCTAACTAGAAATAAGGTGCAGCGGTCCCGACCACCAAGGTCTCCGAATGCTCCATAGGCCCATTCCGCATAGGAGAGACCGGCCAGCCGAGACCAGCCAATGAAGGCGCCCACCCTGTTGTACACCTCTGTGTTGAAGGGACAATGAAGCAGGAAGTGGTCCATGCTTTCCAGCAAGGTACCACAATGCTCCCGAGGACAATTCCTGTCCTCAGAGCTCCTACACTTCAGATTGTCCCTCACACACAGTTTCCCATGGAAGCAGCGCCAAGCTAAGTCCCAAAACTTCGAGGGGATCCTGATAGAATTCAAAAGATGCAAACCCACCCCAAGATCCCGACTTGGGCAGTCCCTGAGCGCCAGAGGCCTCTGGAAATGGGTCAACAGAACCCTATTGTCAAGGAGTTTCCTTGGCAGAGTCCTGATCTCCCACATTCCCAGACCCCACCGACGAATTACCTTCAGAACCAAGGTAGCGTAAGCCGGAAGATGTCCATGCGGTGTGCGAAGATCCTTCACTTGCCCTCCTGTCTCCCATTCCTGGAAGAAAGGCTGAAACCATCCCCTACAGGAGAATACCCACGGAGGAGCCCTCTCTTTCCAGAGGTTTGCGATATTGATCTTAATGAAGGTATCCACAAGGAATACCACAGGGTTGACCATACCCAACCCTCCTAGTCTCCTCGTACGGTAAGTAACCTCCCTCTTGACCAGGTTCAGTCTATTCCCCCATAACAGTTGGAAGAACAAACTGTAGACCCGAGTCCAGAGAGATTCCGGCAAGATGCATACACTGCCCAGATAAATCAGTAAAGGGAGCAGGTAAGTTTTGATCAGGTTTACCCTTTCCCTTAGGGTCAAAGACCAACCCTTCCATTGGTTCACCTTCTGAGTGGCGATCTCTAGCCTGCTGTCCCAATTTTGTTTGGGGTAATCCCCCTGGCCAAATTCGATGCCAAGGACTTTTGCAGAGACTTTGGGTCCTGGAAGGGTGTCCGGGAGATCAAAACCAGGATCTCCTCCTCCCAGCCAGAGACTCTCACACTTATCCCGGTTGATCTTGGACCCGGATGCCTCCGAGTAGCGATCTACCTCTGACACCAGCCACCCTGCCTCCTCATGAGAGGAAACAAACACAGTGACATCATCGGCATACGCCACCACCCTCAGAGTGGCTTCCGGTGCTGCCCGGTCCATCCCGATCCCGGCCAACGGTCCACGCTCCACCCTCCTAAGAAGAGGGTCAATCGCAAACACGTACAGCAGCGGGCTCAAGGGACAACCCTGGCGAACACCGGACCCAACCTCAAAAGAGCTGCCAATCCAACCATTCACAAGCGGGAAACTCTCTGCCCCACTGTACAAGGTCTTAAGCCAATCAACAAACCCCCCGGGCAGGCCATATCTCAGAAGGACGAACCAGAGGTACTCATGATTAACCCGATCAAACGCTTTTGCCTGGTCCAGTGACAGCATGTACCCCTTCCAGTGACCAGCCCTACACTGCTCCACTGCCTCTCGGACACTGAGCACAGCACTAAATGTGCTGCGGCCTGGAACAGAGCAATGCTGGGCCCCCGAAAGGAGTCGGGGTGCAAATTTCACCAGCCGATTAAACAGCACCTTTGCCAGAACCTTCCTGTCTGCATTGAGAAGCGCTATGGGACGCCAGTTCCCAATGCAAGACGGGTCCTTACCCTTTGACAAGATGATCAGAGCAGACCTCCTCATTGACTTCGGCAGAATGCCCGAGGAAAGACACTCATTGAATACCTCAGTCAAGAGGGGAACCAAAACGTCCTTAAAGGTCTTATAGAATTCAGATGTTAAGCCATCTGGACCAGGCGATTTTTTGGGGGCAAGCCCTTCAATCGCCAACTGAACTTCCTCTTCCCTGATCATTTCTGTCAAAACGTCAAGAGAGGGGTCTACCCCTGGTTCGGGGACAGCTTCAGCCAGGAAAGCCGACATCTCATCCCAATCAAGATCCCTCTTCCCCAAGAGGTGCGAGTAGAAGGATCTGACAACCTCCAGGATCCCTGATCTGGATCGTCTCAGGGACCCCGCAGTGTCGACCAGTCCTGTAACCACTTTACTATTCACTGACATCCTGCAGTTTCTGTAAGGGTCGGGCGAGCGGTACTTCCCGTAATCCCTCTCAAAAACCAAAGATGCGTGTCTATCGTACTGACACCTCATAAGCAAAGATTTCACTCTGGAGATCTCCTCGCGGCTACCTCCAGTTGAGACAAGATGCTCGAGTTTCCTCCTCAGACCCTGATACAGACGGTACCTGTTCAGACTCCTGAGGCTCGAGAGCTGGCGGAAGAATCTCGCCACCCTTTCCTTAAACATCTCCCACCACTCTGACTTACTACTACAAAGATCCAGTAATGGTACCTGGCCCTGAAGAAATTCCTCAAAGGACTGTCTTATCTCCGCTTCTTCCAAGAGAGACGAATTGAGCCTCCAAAAGCCTCTTCCCATCCGGAGGGTCTCTGTAACATTCAGAGAAAACAAAATTAAACAGTGGTCGGAGAACTCCACCTCAACAACAGACACTGCTGAAGAGACAGCTTCCTCCTTTAAATAAAACCTATCTATTCTGGACCTACAGTTACCTCTATGATAGGTGAACCCCTCGTGGCCTGGGGTGTGCCGAATGTGGACATCCACCAGGCGAGCCTCACTAGCTATACTATTAAGGGCGACGCTATCATAAGTCAGCTTGTCTCTGGAACCTCCTCTATCTCGGGGCCTCGTGACAGCATTGAAGTCCCCTCCAAAGACAACCTGCCGACTTGTAAAAAGGTAGGGCTTGATCCTCATAAAGAGACACTTCCGGTCCCACTTAGATTGGGGACCATAAATGTTGATGAGCCGGAGCTCTTGTCCCTTCATGAGGACATCTAAGATCAGGCACCTCCCCATTTCTAACTCAATAACCCGTCGGCATTCCACCGGTGCGGTAAAAAGGACCGCCACTCCGCTATACGGCTCGGCCGCAAGAGACCAATAGGAGGGCCCGAGTCTCCACTCCCTCTTAGCTTTAAACACATCTGCCATGTTTGGCAGCCTGGTCTCTTGCAAAAAGAAAATGTCAGCTTCAACCCGGCTGAGAAAATCAAAGGCCGCAAATCTAGCTGTATTTGACTTTATGCTGGCGACATTAATGGACGCCAGCGTCAACGGAGTGGGTACCGCCATCACTGGTGATTGAGTTAGATGGCTTTCTTTTTCCCACTCCCCTTATCCTCTGCCTCAGAGGAGGAATCCTTCCCCCTCTTTAATGACAATGAAGTATCCATTCCCACGTGTTTTTTATTTTTTTGGTCCTCGTCTCCGGACTCTGGGCCAGTCCCTCCTTCCAAGGATCTTACATTCCCAGAAGGAGGAGACTCGGCGTCCCCTGTGAGCCCCGCCGAAGCCAGAACCTCACCCTCAGCTTCCTCCTCAGAGGAAGAGATGTTTTCAAGGGCTTGGAACCGGTTAGAAAGACCAACCAGAGGGGAGTCGGTTTTTCCTTCCTTAGGTACCTTGGTCAGAGCGGGAGAAGATGTTTTATCTCCCTTCTTTCTCTTCTTTTTGGTGCCGAGCTTACGCTTGTCCTCTAGCCACTGCCTATTATCCTCATCCATACTTTCATAATGGGAGGACTCTGAGGCAGTGGCACTTTCCTCCCTGTGGATCCTCCTGACCTCCTCATCCAACTCATCATCCCTCGGGGCCTCAGCAGCAAGACTGGCCGCCCCAGTAGTACGAGGCTCGCCCAGCTCCCTATCCTGTCTGCGCTTGTCTAGACGCCTTAGCTGTGCAGGCGTCTTTTTATTGCTTTTCTTCCTTGGCCCCTCAGCTCCCTCACCCCTGCTAGTCCCTTCCCCAGCAGAATCAGCCTCACGGCTTTCTCCCACCGGGGTCACGACTGCATTAGCGAAGGAGCGAGGACAACGGCTGAATGGGTGACCTAACTCACCACACAGGTGACACCTAATCTCCACACAAGATGCAGCAAGATGGCCGATATCCCCACACAATGCACACTTCTGCACAGTGCAGTTTGCGCTGAAGTGTGTGGGGTCGCCGCACTTGTGACAGAGCTTCGGTTGCCCCTGGTAGAAGACCAGGATACGATCCCTACCCAGGAAGGCAGATGATGGTATGTGGGCAACCGTACCACCTGAACGCTTAAGTTTTACCATAAACGTCCAGGCCCCTGACCAGATACCAAACTCGTCACGGTTTTTCTTTGGCATTTCTACCACCTCTCCATACCGGCCAAGCCACGTCATGATGTCATAACAAGAAAGTGACTCGTTACAAGTCATCACGGTCACTTTCTTGACTTGGTTTTGGCGAGACACCACCTGAACGGCAAAGTCTCGCCAGCCGGGCTCATTTTTTGTCAACTCATAGTTCGACCAGAAGAGCTCAAGCCCCTCCGGCCGAACAAAGCTGACATCAAAATTAGGTGTGGAATAGGGATGTATCAAGGCGTAGATGTCAATCGCACTAAAGCCCATCCTCAGCAGGAGCTCCACAACTTTAGACCTTGGAGGACACGCATCATTGCCCCTCCACTGAAGACGGACCACATTCCTACGCACACTACCCGGCCCGGCTGTTGGGAGGGACCACACTGTATCCCCCCCTCTTTGCTCTCGGAAGGCCCCGAGGCCATGCCTCTCTATCCAGAAGGATAGATCAACCTCTCGACCCTCTACTATTAGTGATCTCTCCCCCCTCTTTAGAGCCTCCAGGAGACGCCGTTGCAACATGCCGTCCCCAGAGCCCGGAGACGAGGAGGATGCCCTATTTCCCCCGGAGGTGACAGCGGCATAACTCCTGACAGGCGCTGCCACCACCGGGGGGGCAACCGGACCAGTGACCACATCCACACCATCAGCATCACCATTACCCACCTCCATAACCCCCTCACCCTCTACCAAACCAGCAACCACACCACTAGACAAAGAGTTTTCTGCATCCATACCCACCACCACATTCACTCCTGCTGGACCAGTGACAACAGGGGGTGACACTTTGGCCTCCGCATCATCAGGCACAAGGGGCTGAGTCTCCTCCACAGAACTGGAGGTGACCTCACCCCTGGTTTTTTGTGTGCCCTCCGCATCATTAGTTAATATTTTCCGCTGCTTCATGGTTGCTACCAGGCGTCGTTGATCTTTAGCTGCTGTGGGGCACCGCTGATCCTTAGCATCAGGATCTTGTTGACCAGCGGCACCAACACAAAATAGGACTTTGGGAAGACCGGAACTCCCAGCCCCGGTAACCCCCTCACACTGCCGCCGCCCCTCAACTAAGTGATCAGCGGCAACAGCATTCAGGGGCACCGAGGCTACTGGAGCTGCCCCCGACACCGGGCCGCTCCCCCCTCCCACTGAGGAGCGGACCACAGTATCGTGGCCTGATCGTATGCCCGCCGCCGGGCCGCCCTCACTGTCCAGCCTTTCGGCTGATGCACCTGCTGCTACGTCCCCGCTACTACAAGCAGAGACGGAGCTCTGCGCCTCATTACCGTGCTCTGTAATCTCCCCGCGCCTTTGCACCGGATCCACAGCAGAACCCCGGCTGGGCTGGGCAACGGGGCTTATACAGCGAGCTGACCCTGCAGCCGACTCAGGGGGTACAGGGAGGGGGGCATATACATAGCTTACCGCTTCCTGCAGCTTTGGCTTGGTGGTTTTCTTTGCCTTTTTCTTCTGGCCCCCAGGTGCCTCCTCTGGTAAATCATCACCAAGATGGAAGTTCTGAAGGCACACTGGGGACTCCAGCAGCTTGATCTCTGCCATTAGCGCCCCTCCCTGGCCGATGTCACTGTCCTCCCCAGAGCCAGCAGAACTGCGACGAGATGTCATTGTCGCCTGTCCAGCAGGGAGCTCGCTGCACGTGGCCTCTGAGTGGCTAAGAGGGCTGCCAGGTGGAGCTTTCTGCTGGTCATCCTCCTCCTCATCATCATCATCATCCACCTGGCACTCAGGCTGCAGCCCCATCTGCCTTTGCTCTCTGTTATCAGCCATTTCTCTGAATCTGTCTTCATTTATAAGCTTTTCTTTAAATGGTCCACTTTTTTCTCGAATAAATGTTTTTCTTACCTCCAGGTCATTAATTTCAAGCTTCAGAATCTTTACCTCCGCCTGGAATTGCGTCTTCCTGGGTCTGGAGGCGCCTGCAGCTTTAGCGCTTGTGCAGCGCAGCTCCTCCCGGAGCCTTCTCAAGGTCTTGCTAGCATCTTCATACTCACGAAGGTGGCTCATGACCCGGGAGGCATAGGTGGACACAGACTCCCGGGGTCTCTGCAGCGCCCAACCCTCCTCAGTGAGGTCAGCCTCACCTCCGTGAGCACTCAGCTTTCCTCCGGAAGGGCTGCCATCTTGCACGCTAGCAGGCTTCTCCTCCATGGAAGCCTTGCGGCTTCTCTGGGTCTCTGCAGACCTGGGGGGAGTAGGAGCCACATTGCTGCGACTCCTGGTGGAGCGTCTCACCCCCGAATCCTCTGATGTGCAGGCTGGTTGCTGGTTCCTTCTGCCCCCCGCCAGCCTGGTCCGGGAAGCAGAAGCCTGGGACTTGGCTCCTTCACTCATCCCAGGAAACCCACTCCCTCCCTGGGTAAGAGAGAGAGCAGGTCCCCGGGTGGAGAGATGGTGGTTCTCTGGAGCTCAGGAGCACACTGCAGGTTCAGCAGCGACCGCACCCACAATCAACACAATGAGCAGCAGCTGAGCTGCACTCACTACTCTGAAGGTGCAGTCACTGTGTACATACATTACATTACTGATCCTGAGTTACATCCTGTATTATACTCCAGAGCTGCACTCACTATTCTGCTGGTGCAGTCACTGTGTACACACATTACATTACTGATCCTGAGTTACATCCTGTATTATACTCCAGAGCTGCACTCACTATTCTGCTGGTGCAGTCACTGTGTACATACATTACATTACTGATCCTGAGTTACATCCTGTATTATATTCCAGAGCTGCACTCACTATTCTGCTGATGCAGTCACTGTGTACATACATTACATTACTCATCCTGAGTTGCATCCTGTATTATACCCCAGAGCTGCACTCACTATTCTGCTGGTGCAGTCACTGTGTACACACATTACATTACTGATCCTGAGTTACATCCTGTATTATACCCCAGAGCTGCACTCACTATTCTGCTGGTGAAGTCACTGTGTACATACATTACATTACCGATCCTGAGTTACCTCCTGTATTATACCACAGAGCTGCACTCACTAATCTGCTGGTGAAGTCACTGTGTACATACATTACATTACTGATCCTGAGTTACATCCTGTATTATACCCCAGAGCTACACTCACTATTCTGCTGGTGGAGTCACTGTGTGCATACATTACATTGCTGATCCTGAGTTACATCCTGTATTATACCCCAGAGCTGCACTCACTATTCTGCTGGTGCAGTCACTGTGTACATACATTACATTACTGATCCTGAGTTACACCCCGTATTATACTCCAGAGCTGCACTCACTATTCTGCTGGTGCAGTCACTGTGTACTTTTCATTACTGATCCTGAGTTACATCCTGTATTATATTCCAGAGCTGCACTCACTATTCTGCTGGTGCAGTCACTGTGTACATACATTACATTACTGATCCTGAGTTACATCCTGTATTATACTCCAGAGCAGCACTCACTATTCTGGTGGTGCAGTCACTGTGTACATACATTACATTACTGATCCTGAATTACCTCCTGTATTATACTCCAGAGCTGCACTCACTATTCTGCTGGTGCAGTCACTGTGTACATACATTACATTACTGATCCTGAGTTACCTCCTGTATTATACTCCAGAGCTGCACTCACTATTCTGCTGGTGCAGTCACTGTGTACATACATTACATTACTGATCCTGAGTTACATCCTGTATTATATTCCAGAGCTGCACTCACTATTCTGCTGATGCAGTCACTGTGTACATACATTACATTACTCATCCTGAGTTGCATCCTGTATTATACCCCAGAGCTGCACTCACTATTCTGCTGGTGCAGTCACTGTGTACACACATTACATTACTGATCCTGAGTTACATCCTGTATTATACCCCAGAGCTGCACTCACTATTCTGCTGGTGTAGTCACTGTGTACATACATTACATTACCGATCCTGAGTTACCTCCTGTATTATACCACAGAGCTGCACTCACTATTCTGCTGGTGAAGTCACTGTGTACATACATTACATTACTGATCCTGAGTTACATCCTGTATTATACCCCAGAGCTACACTCACTATTCTGCTGGTGGAGTCACTGTGTGCATACATTACATTGCTGATCCTGAGTTACATCCTGTATTATACCCCAGAGCTGCACTCACTATTCTGCTGGTGCAGTCACTGTGTACATACATTACATTACTGATCCTGAGTTACACCCCGTATTATACTCCAGAGCTGCACTCACTATTCTGCTGATGCAGTCACTGTGTACATACATTTCATTACTGATCCTGAGTTACATCCTGTATCATATTCCAGAGCTGCACTCACTATTCTGCTGTGCAGTCACTGTGTACATACATTACATTACTGATCCTGAGTTACATCCTGTATTATACTCCAGAGCTGCACTCACTATTCTGGTGGTGCAGTCACTGTGTACATACATTACATTACTGATCCTGAGTTACATCCTGTATTATACCCCAGAGCTGCACTCACTATTCTGCTGGTGCAGTCACTGTGTACATACATTACATTACTGATCCTGAGTTACATCCTGTATTATACTCCAGAGCTGCACTCACTATTCTGCTGGTGCAGTCACTGTGTACATACATTACATTACTGATCCTGAGTTACCTCCTGTATTATACTCCAGAGCTGCACTCACTATTCTGCTGGTGCAGTCACTGTGTACATACATTACATTACTGATCCTGAGTTACCTCCTGTATTATACTCCAGAGCTGCACTCACTATAAACCATTGAACTATCATAAACACTGCTTCTTTTATGTTCCAGCGTGTGGGACAGTTAGGGATGATACAGTGGCCATATTGGTTGTCAGCTTCTGAAAATACCATATTCTTGGAGAACGTGCATAGATTGCTGTGTATTCTTCAGTGTTTCCTCCTCATGTCCCCATCTGCCATGTTTACAAAATGAGCATCCATAATACTCGCTAAAATACAATTAGAACTTAAGCTCAGATAATGACCTCCGGCCATAATGATCCTTCACGGGCGTAAGATACATTGTCTGCCATCTTGTTTTTTCCTCTGAACAAGAGACATCTTTTCACATAAGTGACGTAGTATCGAGAGGCCGCTGCGCGGAAAACAGGATAGAAAGCCATAATTAAATATAATTTTTCTTTTTACCCCTCTCCTTCTGAGAAATCGCCATTGTTCCCTCAGACACCCTGCAGAATGAGCAGTAGCAATTTCGATAAGTCGTTTGCTTCCAAATTAACACTTTTCATTAACAAAACTGCAGGACGGAAAATTACATAAAAAAAAGCGAAGCTACTGAAAGGAAATCAAATTGAAAGATTGTGAGGAGACTTCATGGCACGTTAAAAGCTTATATGATTGTGTCATCTGAAAATACAGTCTGTTTCTATACGCCATTGTCACTGTACCTCATCACATAGGGCTAAGCATGAGTTCTAAGCAAAGTAACATTTATTAGGAGATATGTACCATAGGGGCAGACAATGCAACCAAGATGGGACCCCTGCCTGCAGAATTTTTTAAAGATCCCCTTTGCTACTAATAATGAAAACCTGTACCTCTTGTCCTCGCCCCCGAGGAGCAACTTTACTTAAATTCTATGATTGGCTCAAAGGTAATCACCCTTCTGTGATTTGTGGCATAACATAAGATGTTGGTTATGGGGCCTTCATACAGTGAAAAGTAAAAGTTGGAGGTTAAAATAAGGTCTGAAAGATCAAGCAAAATTTCAGTGAGAGCTGCTCATAGCTAGAAAGGCAAATCAGAACCTCTGGTTGACTGCAGAAGACCTTCAGAAAGATGTAGCAGACTCTGGAGTTCCAGTGCATTGTTCTACTGTTGAGAGACACATGCTAAAATATGGCTTTCATGGAAGAGTCATCAGAAGAAAACCTCTCCTGCATCCTCACCATAAAATTCAGCATCAGAAGTATGCAGCCATGTATCCTGAAGAAGTAGTGTCTGTCACTTTGAAGCACGTTGAATAAAAACTGCAGGTCAATAGATTTCTTTGAATTTGCATCTTCAATAAGCGGCGGCACGAAAGGTATCCACAAATTGTCCAGATCCTAGACATGCTAGATGACTCAGGGATCCCACAGAACTGGAAGCATTTTCCATGAAAAGAATGGAATGAAAATCCCTCAAACAAGAATTGAAAGACTCTTGGCTCGCTACAAAAAGCAATTACAAGTTGTGATACTTTAAAAAGGGGGTGCTACTAGGTACTAACCATCAAAGAGCCAATATGTAAAAATATAAAAAACAAACATGACTAAGGAAGTAGAGTAATGACAGTGGTAAGCCACTCTCCCAGAAGAAGGCACTTTGTCAAAACGCGCGTCGGGGCAGTGGCACCGCATTTCCCAGATAAAACCAGGCTGCTTTATTACATTCCTTCACTTTGCTCAACTCTCTTTTAAACACTGCAGACAGCATTGTTTATTTCATTTTATTCCATCTGGTGGTGCTCCTAGTTCTTTACCTTATGCTTACAGTCTGTTGTATTTCTTTGTATGGTATTAAATGGTTGCACCTGTGCTTTTGAGCAAAGCACACTCTGGTTATTATTGCCTGTCTGTTACTCCTCTGAGTTGCGGTTCCACATTCTGGCTTCCCACTGTAATTACTCTACTTCCTTAGTCATGTTTGTTTGTTTTTTTATATTTTATACTAATAAAGTTCTACCTTTTATACATTTAATTATTGGTTCTTTGTTGCTTCATTTTTTCTTTATATGATTCTCACGGTGGCGCAGTGGATAGCACAGCAGCCTTGCAGCGCTGGGGTCCTGGGTTCTAATCCCACTCAGGACAACATCTGCAAAGAGTTCTCTCCGTGTTTGCGTGGGTTTCCTCCGGGCACTCCGGATTCCTCCCACATTCCAAATACATACTTATAGGGATTCTAGATTGTGAGCCCCATCGGGGACAGTGATGATAATGTGTGCACTACTGTAAAGCGCTGCGGAATATGTTAGCGCTATATAAAAATAAAGATTATTATTATTATTCTCATGATTTGTACACTGAACCTGCTGCATCTGTCCTGCCACCCCCTTACAGTGGTCACTAGATTTATCTCGGAATTTATTGTGGCTGTTTGCCTCTATAGAATTTAATTAAGTACTAACCATGCAGGGTGCCCAAAACTTTTGCATCAGGACATTTTCTTTTTTTGTAAATATTAAAATGTAAAATATGAAAAAAATAATAATAATATACAGGTGCTTCTCACAAAATTAGAATATCATTAAAAAGTTAATTTATTTCAGTTCTTCAGTACAAAAAGTGAAACTCCTAAATTATATAGAGTCATTACAAACAGAGTGATCTATTTCAAGTAATTATTTCTGTTAACGTTGATGATTATGGCTTACAGTCAATGAAAACTCAAAAGTCATTATCTCATTAAATTTGAATAATTAATGAAAAAAACACCTGAATAGGCTTCCTAAGCGTTTATAAAGGTTCCTTAGTCTGTTTCAGTAGCTCCACAATCATGGGGAAGACTGCTGACCTGACAGATGTCCAGAAGGCAGTCGTTGACACACTCCACAAGAAGGGGAAGCCACAAAAAATCATTGCTAAAGAAGCTGTTCACAGAGTGCTGTATCCAAGCATATTAATGGAAAGTGGAGTGGATGGAAAAAGTGTGGTAGAAAAAGGTGCACAAGCAACCGGGATAACCGCAGCCTTGAAAGGATTGTTAAGAAAAGGCCATTCAGAAATGTGGGGAAGATTCACAATGAGTGGACTGCTGCTGGAGTCATTGCTTCAAGAGCCGCCACACACAGACGTATCCAGGACATGGGCTACAAGTGTCACATTCCTTGTGTCAACCACTCATGAGTCATGACCAATAGACAACGCCAGAAGCGTCTTACCTGGGCCAAGGAGGAAAAGAACCGGACTGTTGTCAGTGGTCCAAGGTGTTATTTTCGGATTAAAGTAAATTTTGCATTTCATTTAGAAATCAAGGTCCCAGAGTCTGGAGGAAGAGTAGAGATGATAATAGAAAAAATTGGAGTCCCTCTCAACAGGACTGGATTTTCCTTTTCATATTTTAAAAGAAAATATAGTGCATTCAAAAGAAAAATCTACATGTAGATGCACTCTATTTTCTTCTGAAAAAGAAAAGGAAAATCCAGTCCTGTTGAGACGGACTGCCATTTTTTCTATTATCCTTCATGTGAGGCCAGGGTGAGGCTGGTGTCTGAGCCCCAGGTGGATGAGCATAGAGCAACTGGGTGAGCTGGAACCAAGTTTTTAGAAGACTGGAGAGGCCACAATCCAAGCTGCTGGAGGTCTAGTGTGAAGTTTCCACAATCAGTGATGGTTTGGGGAGACATGTCATCTGCTGGTGTAGGTCCACTGTGCTTTATCAAGACCAAAGTCAGCGCAGCCATCTACCTGGACATTTTAGAGCACTTCATGCTTCCCTCTGCCGACAAGCTTATTGGAGATGGAAATGTCATTCTCCAGCAGGACTTGGCCCCGTCCACAGTGCAAAAAGTACCAATACCTGGTGTACACACAACAGAATCACTGTGCTTGATTGGCAGCAAATTTACCTGACCTTAACCCCATAGAGAATCTATGAAGTATTGTCAAGATGAAGATGAGACACCAGACCCAACAATGCAGATGAGCTGAAGGCTCCTATCAAAGCAACCTGGGCTTCCATAACCCCTCAGCAGTGCCACAGGCTGATCACCTTCATGCCTCGCCGCCTTGATGCAGTAATTGATGCAAAAGGAGCCCCGACTAAGTATTGAGTGCATTTACTGATCATACATTTCAGTAGGACAACATTTCTTATTTTAAAATAATTTTTCAAGCTGGTGTTATAAAGTATTCTAATTTATCGAGTTAATGACTTTTGGGTTTTTATTGGCTGTAAGCCATAATCATCAACATTAACAGAAATAAACAAGTGAAATAGATCACTCTGTGTAATGACTCTATATAATATATGAGTTTCACTTTTTGTTTTGAAGAACTGAAATAAATGACTTTTTTGATGATATTCTAATTTTGTGAGAAGCACCTGTGTGTGTATATATGTATAGGTAGAAAAAGAGGAACAGCACCAGAGAGAAAGGCTTGAGAAAGGATTTGTTTTATCCGAAACGTTGCCACGCCACAGGGCATTAAAGTCCTCTTTTTTTTACATCTTTTTGTGCTGTTTCCCTTTTTGTTTATGTATTTAGAATTTGTCTCTTCTAATCCTTTGGTCTCATGTTTTCCTTCAGTTTCCAGCATCTCTGCTCCCTGTCCGTGGTTTCCAGGACTTCTCCTGTCTACCATCTACCTACAGCTTTCCATGTCCTCTGCCGACACCGGAGGCCGTTTGCCCACCCGGACCTTGGGCTTAGAGGATTCACCTCACCTGGATCCACTCAGATATTGGGCTCAACTCTCCTGGGAACATTGTAGGTTCTCTAGTCTAAAGCTATTGTTGTCCAATGACCAACAAAGCCATAAACATGTTTCCCGGTTCATATATGAAAACAGTCAACACAGACCTTCATTGATCCTTGGCACTGCTCCATGGTTTAATGAAATATATCCTGACCAACAATTATTTCAATCCATAATCACATTTATTGCACAATACAACGCGTTTTGGCTTTTTGTTCTAGGAAGCTGTTTCCTATTCACAGTGGGAGGAGAAGCTCAGTCATAGAAAGCTTCTCTTCATATCGGAATGTTTTGCTGACAGTTCTTAGAAATTCAGACGAGGATCTGTAAAAATCTTTATATGGTCTAAAAAGTAGCAAAAAAATCTTGATGTTCCAAGTTCTCAGCATTTTGGACGAGTCTCATACAATTACTACTTGTGTTTTTAGAGAATTTTCTTTTGAGAAATTTCATTAATTTCATTTTCTTCATTATGAAAAATGTTAGGCCAATTTCTTTAAAATTCCATAGAAGGGAAATTAATAAACATTGTATAGTTTTATTTTTTTTTTTTTGGGGGGGAGGGGGTTATATTTAAGATGTTCATGATTTTGAAAAATTAGATAAAAATTTAACTTTTTGGATAAGCAGGATAATACTGATATTTATATAGCTTTTATGAGCAATTTTAGAGAAAAAAATCAGCGTACTCATTTTCTGTCTTACTTGTGGAACAAGCAATATTATTTTTTTGTTGGGGATGGAGGAAAAGTGCCGAAAACCCCCCATAATGTTTTGTTTTATAATACAATAATGCTTTTTTTAATCATATCAGGGAAATGCTATCTCGTATTCTTATTTTTTGTAACTTATTGAATAAGAATAGAGAGGTTTTTTTTTTAACTTTGAACGTTTCATGTTTGAAAATTCTTTACAATTTTTAACTTTTTTTTTCTTTGTCGTATTAGTGAACTTGAAAATGTGAT
Organism: Ranitomeya imitator; assembly: GCF_032444005.1. Classification (NCBI taxonomy): domain Eukaryota; kingdom Metazoa; phylum Chordata; class Amphibia; order Anura; family Dendrobatidae; genus Ranitomeya; species Ranitomeya imitator. Next base: position 34,224,886 of record NC_091282.1, read on the forward strand.
CACTTGTCGCTTGTATAATAAAAATGTACAACTCATGAAGGTTACAAATACCTACAAAGCATTTGCAAAATATAGTAAATGTACTGTAGGGAGTCAAAAATAGAAAAAACAATTATTGTAAGTTCTTGAGGTCTAAATTGACTTAACCCCTTAGCGACCGCCTATACGCCTTTTAACGGCGGCCGCTAAGGGTACTTAAACCACAGCGCCGTTAATTAACGGCGCTGTGGAAAAAGTAAATAGCGCCCCCCAGAGTCGGATTTTCTCCGGGGTCTCGGCTGCCAGGGGTAGCCGAGACCCCAGAGAACATGATTCGGGGTTTTTTTTACCCACCCCGCTTTTGCGATCGCCGGTAATTAACCGTTTACCGGCGATCGCAAAAAAAAAAAAAACGCGATTTCTTTTTAATTTCCGATGTGCGATCAGATCGGAGGACAGAGAAAAGGGGTCCCAGGTGGCCCCCCCAATACTTACCTATCTCCCCCGGTGCTCCTCGTGGCTCCCGTTGGGCGCCGCCATCTTCAAAATGGCGGGCGCATGCACAGTGCGCCCGCCGGCCGGCCCCGCGAGAATCTTTGGGGTCTCGGCTGCCGGGGGTAGCCGAGACCCCAAAGAGCATGATCGGGGTCGGTTTTAGCGACCCCTGTTTTGCGATCGCCGGTAATTAACTGTTTACCGGCGACCGCAAAAAAACAAAAACAAAAAAAAAACTAAGTGTAATTCTCTGTCCTCTGATGTGATCGCACATCAGAGGACAGAGAAATAGGGGGATTCGGGGACCCTGCCATACTCACCTGTGTCCCTGGGTCCTCCTGCTGCTCCTCCTGGCCGCCGGCGTCTTCTGGGGAAAAGAAAATGGTGGGCGCATGCGCAGTGCGCCCGCCATCTGTCTCCATCTGCCGGCCGGCAGGAGAAGAGCAGTTGGGGCTAAAATTAGGGGTAGGGGTAGGGTTAGGGGTAGGGGTAGGGTTAGGGGTAGGGTTAGGGCTAGGGTTAGGGGTAGGGTTAGGGCTAGGGTTAGGGGTAGGGGTAGGGTTAGGGGTAGGGTTAGGGGTAGGGTTAGGGGTAGGGTTAGGGGTAGGGTTAGGGCTAGGGTTAGGGGTAGGGGTAGGGTTAGGGGTAGGGTTAGGGTTAGGGGTAGGGTTAGGGTTAGGGGTAGGGTTAGGGGTAGGGGTAGGGTTAGGGGTAGGGTTAGGGGTAGGGGTAGGGTTAGGGCTAGGGGTAGGGTTAGGGCTAGGGTTAGGGCTAGGGGTAGGGTTAGGGCTAGGATTAGGGTTAGGGTTAGGGCTAAATTTAGGGTTAGGGTTGGGGCTAAATTTAGGGTTAGGGTTGGGGCTAAATTTAGCGTTAGGGTTGGCGCTAAATTTAGGGTTAGGCTTCTTTCACACTTACGTCGGTACGGGGCCGTCGCAATGCATCGGCCCGACATACCGACGCACGTTGTGAAAATTTTGCACAACGTGGGCAGCAGATGTAGTTTTTCAACGCATCCGCTGCCCAATCTATGTCCTGGGGAGGAGGGGGCGGAGTTACGGCCACGCATGCGCGGTCAGAAATGGCAGATGCGACGTACAAAAAAACATTACATTGAACTTTTTTTGTGCTGACGGTCCGCCAAAACACTGATCCAGTGCACGACGGACGCGACGTGTGGCCATCCGTCACGATCCGTCGGCAATACAAGTCTATGGGCAAAAAACGCATCCTGCGGGCACATTTGCAGGATCCGTTTCTTGTCCAAAACGACGGATTGCGACGGATGCCAAACGACGCAAGTGTGAAAGTAGCCTTAGGGCTAGGGTTAGGGTTGGGGCTAAAGTTAGGGCTAGGGTTGGGGCTAAAGTTAGGGTTAGAGTTGGGATTAGGGTTAGGGTTTGGATTAGGGTTGGTATTAGTGTTAGGGTTGGCATTAGGGTTACGCTTGGGATTAGGGTTAGGTTTGGGATTAGGGTTAAGGTTAGGGTTGTGATTAGGCGTGTATTGGGATTAGGGTTAGGTTTGAGGTTAGGGTTGAGATTAGGATTAGGGGTGTGTTGGATTTAGTATTTTGATTAGGGTTATGGTTAGGGTTGACATTAGGGTTGTTTTGGGGTAAGGGTTGTGATTATGGTTAGTGATTAGGATTATGGATCAGGTTGGGATTAGGGTTAGGGGTGTGTTGGGGTTAGGGTTGGAGCTAGAATTGGGGGGTTTCCACTGTTTAGGTACATCAGGGGGTCTCCAAACACGACAGCCAATTTTGCGCTCAAAAAGTCAAATGGTGCTCCCTCCCTTCTGAGCTCTGCCATGCGCCCAAACAGTGGGTTACCCCCACATATGGGGCATCAGCATACTCGGGATAAATTGGACAACAACTTCTGGGGTCCAATTTCTCTTGTTACCCTTGTGAAAATAAAAACTTGGGGGCTACAAAATCCTTTTTGTGGAAAAATATATATATATATTTTTTTATGACTCTGCATTATAAACTTCTGTGAAGAACTTGGGCATTCAAAGTTCTCACCACACAGCTATATAAGTTCCTTGGGGGGTTTAGTTTCCAAAACGGGGTCACTTGTGGGGGGTTACTACTGTTTAGGTACATCAGGGGCTCTGCAAACGCAACATAATGCCCACAGACCATTCTATCAAAGTCTGCATTCCAAAACGGCGCTCCTTCCCTTCCGAGCTCTGCCGTGCGCCCAAACAGTGGTTTACCCCGACATATGGGGCATCAGCATACTCAGGATAAATTGGACAATAACTTTAGTGGTCCAATTTCTCCTGTTACCCTTGTGAAAATAAAAACTTGGGGGCTACAATATCTTTTTGTGAAAAAAAAATATTTTTTATTTTCACGACTCTGCATTCTAAACTTCTGTGAAGCACTTGGGCATTCAAAGTTCTCACCACACATCTAGATAAGTTCCTTGGTGGGTCTAGTTTCCAAAATGGGGTCACTTGTGGGGGGTTACTACAGTTTAGGTACATCAGGGGCTCTGCAATCGCAACATAATGCCCACAGACCATTCTATCAAAGTCTGCATTCCAAAAAGGCGCTCCTTCCCTTCCGAGCTCTGCCGTGCGCCCAAACAGTGGTTTACCCCCACATATGGCGCATCAGCGTACTCGGGATAAATTGGACAACAGCTATTGCAGTCCAATTTCTCCTGTTACCCTTGTGAAAATAAAAACTTGGGGGCTACAATATCTTTTTTATGGAAAAAAAAATATTTTTTATTTTCACGACTCTGCATTCTAAACTTCTGTGAAGCACTTGGGCATTCAAAGTTCTCACCACACATCTAGATAAGTTCCTTGGGGGGTCTAGTTTCCAAAATGGGGTCACTTGTGGAGGGTTTCTACTGGTTAGGTACATCAGGGGCTCTACAAACGCAACATAATGCCCGCAGACCATTCTATCAAAGTCTGCATTCCAAAACGGCGCTCCTTCCTTTCGAGCTCTGCCGTGCGCCCAAACAGTGGTTTACCCCCACATATGGGGTACCAGCATACTCAGGACAAATTGGACAACAACTTTTGGGGTCCAATTTCTCTTGTTACCCTTGTGAAAATAAAAACCTGGGGGCTAAAAAATCTTTTTTGTGGAAAAAAAAAATATTTTTTATTTTCACGACTCTGCATTATAAACTTCTGTGAAGCACTTGGGCATTCAAAGTTCTCACCACACATCTAGATAAGTTCCATGGGGGGTCTAGTTTCCAAAATGGGGTCACTTGTGGGGGATTTCTGCTGTTTAGGCACATCAGGGGCTCTCCAAACGCGACATGGCGTCCGATCTCAATTCCAGCCAATTCTACATTGAAAAAGTAAAACGGCACTCTTTCTCTTCCAAGCTCTGCGGTGCGCCCAAACAGTGGTTTACCCCCACATATTGGGTATCGACGTTCTCAGGAGAAATTGAACAACAACTTTAGTGGTCTAATTTCTCCTGTTACCCTTGTGAAAATAAAAATTTGTGGGCAAAAAGATCATTTTTGTAGAAAAAATGCGATTTTTTTTTTTCACGGCTCTACGTTATAAACTTCTGTGAAGCACATGGGGGTTCAAAGTGCTCACCACACATCTAGATAAGTTCCTTAAGGGGTCTAGTTTCCAAAATGGTGTCACTTGTGGGGGGTTTCCACTGTTAAGGCACATCAGGGGCTCTCCAAACGCGACATGGCGTCCAATCTCAATTCCAGCCAATTCTACATTGAAAAAGTAAAACGGCGCTCCTTCACTTCCAAGCTCTGCGGTGCGCCCAAACAGTGGTTTACCCTCACATATCGGGTATCGACGTATTCAGGAGAAATCGCACAACATCTTTTGCGGTCTAATTTCTCCTGTTACCCTTGTGAAAATAAGAATTTGTGGGCGAAAAGATCATTTTTGTGTAAACAAAAGCGATTTTTTATTTTCACGGCTCTACGTTATAAACGTCTGTGAAGCACTTGGGGGTTCAAAGTGCTCACCACACATCTAGATAAGTTCCTTAAGGGGTCTAGTTTCCAAAATGGTGTCACTTGTGGGGAGTTTCCACTGTTTAGGCACATCAGGGGCTCTCTAAACGTGACATGGCGTCCGATCTCAATTCCAGCCAATTCTGCATTGAAAAGTCAAACGGCGCTCCTTCACTTCCAAGTTCTGCGGTGCGCCCAAACAGTGGTTTACCCCCACATATGGGGTATTGGCGTATTCAGGAGAAATTGCACAACAAAATTTATGGTTACATTTCTGTTTTTACACTTGTGAAAATAAAAAAAATGGTTTTGAATTAAGCTGTTTGCAAAAAAAAGTTAAATGTTCGTTTTTTCCTTCCACATTGTTTCAGTTCCTGTGAAGCACGTAAAGGGTTAAACTTCTTGAATGTGGTTTTGAGAACCTTGAGGGGTGTAGTTTTTAGAATGGTGTCACACTTCATTATTTTCTATCATATAGACCCCTCAAAATGACTTCAAATGTGATGTGGTCCTTAAAAAAAAATGGTGTTGTAAAAATGAGAAATTGCTGGTCAACTTTTAACCCTTATAACTTCCTAACAAAAAAAAAATTTGTTTCCAAAATTGTGCTGATGTAAAGGAGACATGTGGGAAATGTTATTTATTAACTATTTTTCGTGACATATCTCTCTGATTTAAGGGCATAAAAATACAAAGTTTGAAAATTGCAAAATTTTAAAAATTTTCGCCATATTTCCATTTTTTTCATAAATAATCGCAAGTAATATCGAAGAAATGTTACCACTAACATGAAGTACAATATGTCATGAAAAAACAATCTCAGAATCAGCGGGATCCGTTGAAGCGTTCCAGAGTTATAACCTCATAAAGTGACAGTGGTCAGAATTGCAAAAATTGGCTCAGTCATTAAGTACCAAATTGGCTCTGTCACTAAGGGGTTAATCTAAAATTAGAAAAAAAAAGCAAATCTTTTGTAAAATCTTAAGAATCTTCAAGCTTTTATATGCTTTATACTTCTAATTTTGATGTATTGGCCTCTTATCTTTTGTGGTCAGACCATAAGATGTCCATATTGTGTACTGCATCCATAGATAGTCCAGCAAAGCTCTGTATGACCTGATCGAAAAACTTTAGGAACAAGTTAATATCACAAAAGAAAAGTATCTTTGGAGCCTGATTTTGTCTAGAAAAACCTACTTTACAAAGTACACTGGAAAGATTTCCATTCCATCTAAAAGAAAGAAAGAAAGTGCAAAAATTATTTTAGGGACCTCCAAGACTTTCATGAGAAAAGGACCTACCTATACCCTAATAATAAACTTAATTCTAGAAATGTAGAGATGAGTACTGTATGTCCTCTACCTGTACTGAGGTTTTGGGTACCAAGACCGGTACAAAATCCCCAAGAAGAAGACAAAGAGATAATACGGGGGTTGGTCGGGTAAATTCTACAGTAGACAATTTTCTCGAGGGTGAAGGAGCGATTTTGGAACAATCTTACCCATGACGAAATTTCCTCAATCCTGTCTACAGGAAAACAGATTATGAATCTATCATCTAGACAGTTGTCCAAGGATGAATTTAATGTGTCCTAAGAAAAAGTCTTTAATTTGTCTCAACCTCAGATTTTAATTTATTTGAACGTGTAAAAGATATCCAGCTTTTTGCGAGGAGACTCAGAAGGCACAAGCACTTTACAAGAGAAAGCAAATATAATTTTTATTCCTGACTCCCTTTTTTGGAAATGAACCCCAAATGATCAGGGATTAGGACTATTTATTTAGTTACAGCAGGGTTTTTGCTCATTTTCTCTCTTGAAGGTTTTATATATTTTATGGCCAATGTTAACATGCATTTTTGTGCTGCATGTGTACCAACTTAAGTCAAGCTCAATTTTTGTGTTTTTTCAAATTATTAAGCAGCATGTATGTAAGTATCTGGATAAGAATACAGTAATTAACCAGAGCCAACATGGGTTGTAGCAAACAAGTCATGCCAGACTTATCTAATTTTCTTCTAAGATGGAATCACTGACTGGGTGGATGAGTGAAATGCGGTAGATATCGTATATCTCGACTTCAGCAAAGCATTTGAAAAAGTATAACATATTATCCTTATTTAAAAAATGACCAAGTATGGGATTGATAAGGCTACGGCTAGGTGGATTCAAAACTGGCTCAGTGATCGTTCTCAAAGAATGGTCGCACATCAAATTGGAAGAGTGATTCAAGTGGGATACCACAAGGCTCTGTCTTGGCCCCAGTGTTGTTCAACATTTTTATAAATGATCTAGGGAACTATTAGCTAATCAAATTTGCAGACGATGCAAAGCTTGGAGGGATAGCTTACACTAGACAAGACAGAGAAAAAATTCAGACAGATCTAGATAAGCTTGAACAATGGGCAGCAACTAATTGAATAGTATTTAATTGGGAAAAATGCAAGATTCTACATCTGATCAAGAAAAACAAAAATTATATCTACAGAATGGGAAGAATAGAACATGAGTCAGCAGTGTGATGCAGCAGCAAAAGAGGCAAACACAGCTCTCTGAAGTGAAGTAATTATCCCTCTCTACTTCTCCTTGGTCAGGCCTCATCTGGAATAGTGTCCAGTTCTGGGCACCACATTTAAAAAAAAGATATTATAAAACTGGAGCAAGTTCAGTGAACAGCTGAATGCAGTCAGGATGGTGCCCTGACTTGCATATGAGGCCCGATGAGCAGAAGGGGCCCCCTCTCTTCTGCTCACTGGGGCCCGATGCAGGATTCTGTCGGTGCAGTAACTGAACCTGTGTCCAGGGTCAGTTAAACTCTATTCTAGTGCGGGCCCGCACAACAGTAGTTAAAAGCCGCCAGCCAATAGCAGGCTGGCAGCTGACGGCAGCACACACATTGCTGGCGTATGATGTCATTGTCATTCGCTGGTGAGTACATGCTTGACATACCTGGATTGGATGTCGCAGCTAGAGCATGGCTAGGTAAGGAGAAAGTGTTTTTTTGTTTTTTTTATTGAAAGTGGCAAGCAGGATCATGGGGCAGGATGGAGACACATGGTGCAGGATCATGGGTTAGGATGGAGACACATGGTGCAGGATCATGGTGAAGTATGGAGACAGATGGGACAGGGTCATGGAGCAGGATGGAGACACATGGTGCCGGACCATGGGGAAGGATGGAGACACATGATGCAGGATCATGGGGCAGGATGGAGACACATGGTGCAAGATAATGGGAAAAGATGGAGACACATGGTGCAGGATCATGGGGCAAGATGGATACAATAGAGACAGATGGGGCAGGATCATGAACAGATGGGGCAGGATGGAGACAGATAGGGCAGGATGGGACATCACATTGGGAGAATGGATACTCATGAGGGCAGGATGGGAGAACATATGGATGGAGCCAGGAATGAGACACAAGGGGGTCAGGATGGGAGATAATATTACCCTAGGGGTTATTTAAGGGATATTATTACTGCAGTCATGTATTTTATTTTTTGAGGATACTGTTTTCAATGGGTCGGTCCTGTTACTGTGCAGAGCGACAGTATGTCGCCTTTTTTCTTCATCTGTGTGGAAGTTGGGAAAAAAATAAGTAATGTGCTCTGCAAGCGATGTTCTAGATAACTGTTGTTTCCTGGCTGTTTGAAGTGATGGCGGTCTGTGCTGGATGAAGATGAAAAGCGAAGATGAAGTACTTCACCTAGAGACATCACTGGTGAGTCAGTGTGTTACCTGTACACTGACACTATACACTGTATACTTTATACAGAGGTCCTGTGTACAATGTCACCAGTGATCACTGTATTACTTGTACACTGACAATATATACAGAAGCTCCTGTGTATAATGTCACTGGTGATCGCTGTATTACCTGTACACTGATATTGTATACAGAGCTCCTGTGTATAATGTCACTGATCATTGTATTACCTGTACACAGACACTGCATATTAAGTACAGATCTCCTTTGTATAAAGTCACTGGTGATCACTGTATTACCTGTACACTATACACTATATACAGATTCCCTATGTATAATGACATTGGTGATCACTGTATTACCTGTACACCGTTACTATATGCAAAGCACAACACATAGGTTCCTGTCCCACTTTGCAGGGAGGCATAGTACATTACTTCTGAAGCCACACCAGTGCGAACAAATGGTCATTTGGATAGCAGAAACTGCTTCCAGCAGGCTTGGCAGCACTACCCAGTCTTCCACATGGTTAAGTCTCACAAGCCAAGAGTCTGAATCACTTAATGGTCGCCATGATCCTCCTTCCTCACACCATATTGAGAACCAGGAGACTAGTGATCCCACACTAGGACTCTCAGAGGAACTCTTTACAACATCATTTCTTGATTGTGGCCTCTCATCTTGCATGGTCCAAGAGGAATAGAAGGAGATGTTTTTACTGATGCACAAAACTTAGAGCAGCCATGGCCACAAGAAGGTGATGGTGGGGAATGTCAAATTGTGTCTAATGAGGGAGATGATGAGATACAGTTGTTGATAAGTCAGTTTGTTGTTACGTCACCAAGTTAAGGGAGCAAGTTGCAGCACTGGAAGACAAGGTGGTGGATGACGAAGTCACCGACCCAAACTGGGAATCTAGCTTGCAGAGCAAGGCCAGCAGCTCTGAGGGGGAGGTATTGACAGCACAGAATCAGGCAGGAACAGGCAGTGGGGTGACCAGAAGGCAGGCAACGGTTCTGCTGAGCACCGACACTCGTGAATTTCTCCATTAAAGACTTAGGTGTTCTCCAGTTTGAGACTTTTTAAAGAGGGTGCTGAGACCAAAAAAATGCTCATTTACAACCTGTGCCATGCCAAGATCAGCAGAGGCCTGTCCACTGAGAGCCCACCAGCATGATCAGGCACATGTCATCTAGGCTTTAAACCAAAAGAATAGCAGTATAAATAACCTAACAAATATATAAACAACCAAATCTTATACCAAAAAACTGCTTGAACAACAGAAACCATCATAGCAACATAACACAAAAAATCAATTTAATAATAAGCATAATTTTATTAAGGACTAGTGTTGAGCGATACCTTCCAATATTGGAAAGTATCGGTATCGGATTGGATCGGCCGATATTCAAAAAATATCGGATATCGCCGATACCCGATCCCAATGCAAGTCAATGGGACCAAAATATCGGAATTAAAATAAACCCTTTCTTTCCTTGTAGGTTCATTCTACATGAAGGAAAACAACTAAGAATAATGCTGGATGTATTTGGGGAGGTGGCGGAGACATTAAAGGCATAGAGGTTTAGCCCAATCAAATGGAATAGCATGATTTTTTTTTTTTAAAGACGTTCGGAGTGACAAAGATATTGACTATGTAAATTTTTTTTATTTTGTCAGATATTGATGTTTCACTATTCCACGCCCTTCCCCTTCTTTTTTTTTCCTTTTCCCACACTTTCATCTTCATCATCATCAGCATCTATGACATCAACTTCTCTTTCACCTTATTCATCTTCTTCTTCATCTTCTACCTATTTTTTTTTATTACATTCTTCATATTCATTTTATTCAACTATTATTATTCTTCCTATTCTACATATTCATTTTATTCAACTGTTACTATTCTTCCTATTCTACTTCTTCATCATATTCTCATTTGTGACAGGCATTCCCTTAGTTGTTATCTATAAAAGTTTGAAGATTACACCTTCCGTTCTGCCTGTCACAAAAGTTACATTTGTCCGCGTTCAGTTTGGCCTGCAGCATCAGGCTTTATCCAGGGGCACCACGAGGAGGAACGGACTCACCCCCATACACTGCTTAGTCTTCTTCTGCATATAATTTAGATAATATCTTTTGCTCTGATATTAAGTGTTATGCTTAATGTTCTTCTGCTCTTTGTTCTGCAGCCTCTTGTTCTTCTGCTTCTCGGTCTTCCATGTCGTCGTCTCCAGGGTCGTCGTCTCCGCCGTCGTCTCCGCCGTCGTCGTCTCCGCCGTCGTCGTCATCATCGGGGTGGTCTTCAGGGTCGTCATCTCCAGGGTCGTCGTCATCTCACTGGTTGTCGTCTCTGGTGTCGTCGTCATCTTAGGGGTGGTCTTCCGGGTCGTCGACTTTAGGGTCTTCAACTTGGAAATGTAGCAGAAGGTACAAGAAGGCTGAGAAAATGCCAAGAACCAGCTGATGGAACTGGAACTCGGATGGCTACCCGAAGGTTCAAGAGCCTATGGAACTACCGAGGACCAGCTGACGTTACTGGAACCCAGTTACTAAGCAGGAGGTACCCGTGCTAAAAAGCACTACCAAGGACCACCTGACGTTGGCGGAACTCGGATACCCAGAAGGAGGCACCTAAGCCAAAGGCTCTGCCCGGAACCAGCTGATGTTACTGGAACCAGGATAGGGAGCAGAAGGTACAAGAGCAAAAGACACTGCCGAGAACCAGCTGACGGTACTGGAACCCGGATGGGTAGCCGAAGGTCCAAGAGACAATGGAACTACCGAGGACCAGCTGACGTTACAGGAACCCGGTTACTAAGCAGGAGGTACCCGTGCCTGAAAGCACTACCAAGGACCACCTGACGTTGGTGGAACTTGGATACCCAGAAGGAGGCACCTAAGCCAAAGGCTCTGCCCGGAACCAGCTGACGGTACTGGAACCAGGATGGGGAGCAGAAGGTACAAGAGCAAAAGACACTGCCGAGAACCAGCTGACGGTGCTGGAACCAGGCTGGGTACGAGGGAGTACCCATGACAAAAATACTGCCGAGAACCAGCTGGCGGTGCTGGAACCCGGATGCGTCGCCCCAGTGTGCAAGAGCCAATGGCACCGAGGACCAGCTGACGGTGCTGGAACCCGGTTACTAAGCTGTAGGTGCCCGCGCTTAAAAGCACTACCAAGGACCGCCTGGCGTTGGCGGAACTCGGATACCCAGGAGGAGGCACCTAAGCCAAAGGCTCGGCCCGGAACCAGCTGACGGTGCTGGAACCAGGTGGTGGACCAGAAGGTCCACAGGAGAGGAGAGAACAGCTAGGCCGTGAGGCAGCCGCAGCTACCGAACCCCAACAGTCCTACAGCGGGAGCTTGGCCTACTGGCACTACAGAACCAGCCTTGACTACCAATTCACGCAGCCCACATAGGAAGCTCCTAAACTGGAGGCACCCTGGAGTTGGCTAACCCAACCGCAACACGACGGGGCAAGCATAGGCGTCTCAGTGAGCTTGACACTACCCGGAAACAGCTGACGGTGCTGAAACCAGGCTAGGCACGAGGGAGTACCCGTGACAAAAACACTGCCGAGAACCAGCTGGCGGTGCTGGAACCTGGATGCGTCGCCCCAGTGTGCAAGAGCCAATGGCACCGAGGACCAGCTGACGGTGCTGGAACCCGGTTACTAAGCTGTAGGTGCCCGCGCTTAAAAGCACTACCAAGGACCGCCTAGCGTTGGTGGAACTCGGATACCCAGGAGGAGGCACCTAAGCCAAAGGCTCGGCCCGGAACCAGCTGACGGTGCTGGAACCAGGTGGTGGACCAGAAGGTCCACAGGAGAGGAGAGAACAGCTAGGCCGCGAGGCAGCCGCAGTTACCGAACCCCAACAGTCCCACAGTGGGAGCTTGGCCTACTGGCACTACAGAACCAGCCTTGACTACCAATTCACGCAGCCCACATAGGAAGCTCCTAAACTGGAGGCACCCTGGAGTTGGCTAACCCGACCGCAACACGACGGGGCAAGCATAGGCGTCTCAGTGAGCTTGACACTACCCGGAAACAGCTGACGGTGCTGGAACCAGGCTGGGCATGAGGGAGTACCCGTGACAAAAATACTGCCGAGAACCAGCTGGCGGTGCTGGAACCCGGATGCGTCGCCCCAGTGGCCAAGAGCCAATGGCACCGAGGACCAGCTGACGGTGCTGGAACCCAGTTACTAAGCTGTAGGTGCCCGCGCTTAAAAGCACTACCAAGGACCGCCTAGCGTTGGCGGAACTCGGATACCCAGGAGGAGGCACCTAAGCCAAAGGCTCTGCCTGGAACCAGCTGACGGTGCTGGAACCAGGTGGTGGACCAGAAGGTCCACAGGAGAGGAGAGAACAGCTAGGCCGCGAGGCAGCCGCAGTTACCGAACCCCAACAGTCCTACAGCGGGAGCTTGGCCTACTGGCACTACAGAACCAGCCTTGAATACCAATTCACGCAGCCCACATAGGAAGCTCCTAAACTGGAGGCACCCTGGAGTTGGCTAACCCGACCGCAACATGACGGGGCAAGCATAGGCGTCTCAGTGAGCTTGACACTACCCGGAAACAGCTGACGGTGCTGGAACCAGGCTGGGCACAAGGGAGTACCCGTGACAAAAACACTGCCGAGAACCAGCTGGCGGTGCTGGAACCCGGATGCGTCGCCCCAGTGTGCAAGAGCCTATGGCACCGAGGACCAGCTGACGGTGCTGGAACCCAGTTACTAAGCTGTAGGTGCCCGCGCTTAAAAGCACTACCAAGGACCGCCTGGCGTTGGCGGAACTCGGATACCCAGGAGGAGGCACCTAAGCCAAAGGCTCGGCCCGGAACCAGCTGACGGTGCTGGAACCAGGTGGTGGACCAGAAGGTCCACAGGAGAGGAGAGAACAGCTAGGCCGCGAGGCAGCCGCAGCTACCGAACCCCAACAGTCCTACAGCGGGAGCTTGGCCTACTGGCACTACAGAACCAGCCTTGACTACCAATTCACGCAGCCCACATAGGAAGCTCCTAAACTGGAGGCACCATGGAGTTGGCTAACCCGGCCGCAACACGACGGAACAACGTATAGGTGTGTAAGTGACATTGACACTACCCGGAACCAGCTGACGGTGCTGGAACCAGGCTGGGCACGAGGGAGTACCCGTGACAAAGACACTGCCGAGAACCAGCTGACGTTGCTGGAACCCGGATGCGTTGCCTATTAAAGATTGTCTTCCTAGAGCCCCAACTAGCGGTGTTGGAGCAAAGGGTAAGCAGGGGGAGCAGAGTGTAGGCCGAAGCCTGCACTGGAGGCAGCTTTGTGTCTGCGTTGCGTTTGCAGGACACGTTGCCGGCTACACAGCGGGGGAACAGCTGGCGTTGCTGAACCCCACTGACACATTGGCTGGTGTTTCTCTCTGTGCAGCTAGCATGTCCGGGCAGAAACTGGCGGTGTTAGAGCCCAGGGTCAGCAGGAGGAGGAGAGGAGCAGAGTGTAGGCCGAAGCCTAATTGAACCAATTCCAAAGGTAACCTTTAACCCACCCTCAGGTGTTAAAATGTAGAAGAGCCACACCTTGTGCAGCAGTACTGCTCCACAAGTCATAGGTTGCTCTTTAAATTTTGCTCATTGCACACGCAGAATTAAAGACGTACACAATTTTGCCCATTGTACAGTAGAACTGTATTGGAGGCGTGACTTGTCTTTTTAAGGAGACGCGGCACAGGTGTCCAAAAATAATGCCTTGGTGCTGGGCGCAGCCGCCTGAGCGTTGCTATTTGTTTAACAGGAGTCTGTGCTCTTGTTAGCCCTTGGCCATGTGCTGTGAGCGCAGCCTGTCTTATGACCTCATTTCATGTTGGCCGGTGCGGTTATCGATGGCCATGAATCCCAGACCCCCAGTGTGTTTTCAATAATTCACACTGCGGGCCTGGGATTCATGGCCTTGTGCAGTAAATATGTTCGCCGCTCACAAATGTCTTTACACCTGTTTCAGACTGGGCGGCCTCAGCTGATCCCTTATCGCCTGCCACGGCCATGAGGCCGCACAGTCTGAAGAAGGCGGAAGGAGATGAGTGAAGACAGGCGAACATATGCACTGCATATGCCCATCAATCACACCCTCGCAGTCAAAATAGATCAGACAACGAGGGCGGTTGTGTCGGGCAGGGCGGACGCACAGGCACAGCCAGCCAACCAATGATGTGAGAAGACGGGCAGCGCTGCCAAGGGGGGTGCTGCGTGTCATTAAAAAGGAAAGTCACACCTCAGGGCCATGGTAATGGTCTCTAATGAGACACATTTTGTACGTGTTGAGTTCCACGTGGGCAAGGAGAAAAAGTCAGCCACCTTGTACAAATGCAGCAGTACTGCTGTACAAGGTGGCTGTTATACATAGAAACACCTGGGGGTGGGGGTCAGGGTCCCTTTAATTTCAGTTCAGGTGCCTGCATGGCGTTTGCAGGTCACGTTGCCGGCTACACAGCAGGGGAAAAGCTGGCGGTGCTGAAGCCCACTAACACATTAGCTGGTGTTTTTCTCTGTGCAGCTAGCACGTCCGGGCAGAAACTGGCGGTGTTTGAGCCCAGGGTCAGCAGGAGGAGGAGAGGAGCAGAGTGTAGGCCGAAGCCTGCACTGGTGGCAGCTTTTGGTCTGTTGTGCCAGCGTGGCTTGTGCTGGTCACGATGCCGGCTACACAGCGGGGGAACAGCTGGCGGTGCTGAGCCCCACTAACACATTGGCTGGTGTTCTTCTCTGTGCAGCTAGCACGTCCGGGCAGAAACTGGCGGTGTTTGAGCCCAGGGTCAGCAGGAGGAGGAGAGGAGCAGAGTGTAGGCCGAAGCCTGCACTGGTGGCAGCTTTTGGTCTGTTGTGCCAGCGTGGCTTGTGCTGGACACGTTGCCGGCTACATAGCAGGGGAACAGCTGGCGGTGCTGAACCCCACTGACACAATGGCGGGTGTTTTCCTCTGTGCAGCCAGCACTTCCGGGCCCCAACTGGCGTAGTTAGAGCCCAGGGTCTGCAGGAGGAGCAGAGTGTAGGCCGAAGCCTAATTGAACCAATTTCAAAGGTAACCTTTAACCCACCCTCAGGTGTTACAATGTAGAAGAGCCACACCTTGTGCAGCAGTACTGCTCCACAAGTGATAGGTTGCTCTTTAAATTTTGCTCATTGCACACGCAGAATTAAAGACGTACACAATTTTGCCCATTGTACAGTAGAACTGTATTGGAGGCGTGACTTGTCTTTTTAAGGAGACGCGGCACAGGTGTCCCAAAAAAACGCCTTGGTGCTGGGCGCAGCCTTCTGAGCGTTGTTATTTGCTGTACAGGAGTCTGTGCTCTTGTTATCCCTTGGCAATATGCTGTGAGCGCTGCCTGTCTTATGACAACATTTCATGTTGGCCGGTGCGGTTATCGATGGCCATGAATCCCAGACCCCCAGTGTGTTTTCAATAATTCACACTGCGGGCCTGGGATTCATGGCCTTGTGCAGTAAATATGTTCGCCGCTCACAAATGTCCTTACACCTGCTTCAGACTGGGCGGCCTCAGCTGATCCCTTATCGCATGCTGCGGCCATGAGGCCGCACAGTCTGAAGAAGGCGGAAGGAGAGGAGTGAAGACAGGCGAACATATGCACTGCATATGGCCATCAATCACACCCTCGCATTCAAAATATATGAGACAACGAGGGTGGTTGTGTCGGGCATGGCGGACGCACAGGCACAAGCAGCCAACCAATGATGTCAGAAGACGGGCAGCGCTACCAAGGGGGGTGCTGCATGTCATTAAAAAGGAAAGTCACACCTCAGGGACATTGTAATGGTCTCTGAGACACATTTTGTACGTGTTGAGTTCCACGTGGGCAAGGAGAAAAAGTCAGCCACCTTGTACAAATGCAGCAGTACTGCTGTACAAGGTGGCTGTTATACATAGAAACACATGGGGGTGGGGGTCAGGGTCCCTTTAATTTCAGTTCAGGTGCCTGCATGGCGTTTGCAGGTCACGTTGCCGGCTACACAGCAGGGGAACAGCTGGCGGTGCTGAACCCCACTAACACATTGGCTGGTGTTTTTCTCTGTGCAGCTAGCACGTTCGGGCCCCAACTGGCGGTGTTAGAGCCCAGGGTCAGCAGGAGAAGGAGAGGAGCAGAGTGTAGGCCGAGGCCTGCACTGGTGGCAGCTTTTGGTCGGTTGTGCCAGCGTGGCTTGTGCTGGAAACGATGCAGGCTAGACAGCAGGGGAACAGCTGGCGGTGCTGAACCCCACCAACACATTGGCTGGTGTTTTTCTCTGTGCAGCTAGCACGTCCGGGCCCCAACTGGCGGTGTTAGAGCCCAGGGTCAGCAGGAGGAGGAGAGGAGCAGAGTGTAGGCCGAGGCCTGCACTGGTGGCAGCTTTTGGTCTGTTGTGCCAGCGTGGCTTGTGCTGGAAACGATGCAGGCTAGACAGCAGGGGAACAGCTGGCGGTGCTGAACCCCACTAACACATTGGCTGGTGTTCTTCTCTGTGCAGCTAGCACGTCCGGGCAGAAACTGGCGGTGTTTGAGCCCAGGGTCAGCAGGAGGAGGAGAGGAGCAGAGTGTAGGCCGAAGCCTAGTAGAACCAATTTCAAAGGTAACCTTTAACTTCCCCTCAGGTGTTGCAAAGTACAAGAGCCACACCTTGTGCAGCACTAATGCTGCACAAGTCAGAGGTTGCTCTGTGAATTTTGCTCATTGCACACGCAGAATGAAAGACGTACACAATTTTGCCCATTAATACAGTAGAACTGTATTGGAGGCGTGAATTTTGTTTTAAAGGAGACGCAGCACAGGTGCACAAAAATAACGCCTTGGTGCTGGGCACAGCCTCCTGAGCGTTGTTATTTGCTGTACAGGAGTCTGCGCTCTTGTTATCCCTTGGCCATGCGCAGTGACCGCTGCCTGTCTTATGACCTCATTTCATGTTGGCCGGTGCGGTTAGCGATGGCCATGAATCCCAGACCCACAGTGTCTTTTCATAAAGTCACACTACAGGTCGGGGATTCATGGCCTTGCGCAGTAAATATGTTTGCCGCTCACTCATGTCCTTACACCTGCTTCAGACTGGGCGGCCTCAGCTGATCCCTTATCGCCTGCCACGGCCATGAGGCCGCACAGTCTGAAGAAGGCGGAAGGAGGGGAGTGAAGACAGGCGAAGATATGCACTGCTCGTGCCCATCAATCACACCCTCACAGTCAAAATATATGAGACAACGAGGGGCGTTGTGTCGGGCAGGGCGGACGCACAGGCACAGCCAGCCAACCAATGATGTCACAAGACGGGCAGCGTTACCAAGGGGGGTGCTGCATGTCATTTAAAAGGAGAATCACACCTCAGGGCCAGTGAAATGGTCTCTAATAAGTATGAGACACATTTTGTACGTGTTGAGTTCCACGTGGGCAAGGAGAAAAAGTCAGCCACCTAGTACAAATGCAGCATTACTGCTGTACAAGGTGGCTGGTAGACATAGAAACACCTTGGGGGGGGCTGGGGCAGGGTCCCTTTAATTTCAGTTCAGGTGCCTGCGTGGCGTTTGCAGGACACGATGCTGGCTACACAGCAGGGGAACAGCTGGCGTTGCTGAACCCCACTACCACATTGGCTGGTGTTTTTCTCTGTGCAGCTAGCATGTCCGGGCCCCAACTGGCGGTGTTAGAGCCCAGGGTCAGCAGGAGGAGGAGAGGAGCAGAGTGTAGGCCGAAGCCTGCACTGGTGGCAGCTTTTGGTCTGTTGTGCCAGCGTGGCTTGTGCTGGTCACGATGCCGGCTACACAGCGGGGGAACAGCTGGCGGTGCTGAACCCCACTAACACATTGGCTGGTGTTTTTCTCTGTGCAACTAGCACGTCCGGGAAGAAACTGGCGTTGTTAGAGCCCAGAGTCAGCAGGAGGAGGAGAGGAGCAGAGTGTAGGCCGACGCCAGCATGGTGGAAGCTTTTGGTCTGTTGTGCCAGCGTGGCTTGTGCTGGACACGTTGCCGGCTACACAGCAGGGGAACAGCTGGCGGTGCTGAACCCCACTGACACAATGGCGGGTGTTTTCCTCTGTGCAGCCAGCACTTCCGGGCCCCAACTGGCGTAGTTAGAGCCCAGGGTCTGCAGGAGGAGCAGAGTGTAGGCCGAAGCCTAATTGAACCAATTTCAAAGGTAACCTTTAACCCACCCTCAGGTGTTATAATGTTGAAGAGCCACACCTTGTGCAGCATTAATGCTACACAAGTGAAAGGTTGCTCTATGAGTTTTGCTCATTGCACACTTAGAATGAAAGACGTACACAATTTTGCCCATTGTACAGTAGAACTGTATTGGAGGCGTGACTTGTCTTTTTAAGGAGACGCAGCACAGGTATCCAAAAATAACGCCTTGTTGCTGGGCGCAGCCTCCTGAGCGTTGTTATTTGCTGTACAGGAGTCTGCGCTCTTGTTAGCCCTTGGCCATGGGAAGTTAGCGCTGCCCGTCTTATGACCTCATTTCATGTTGGCTGGTGCAGTTAACGATGGCCATGAATCACAGACACGCAGTGTCGTTTCATAAAGTCACAGTGCGGGGCTGGGATTCGTGGCCTTGTGCAGTAAATATGTTCGCCACTCACACATGTCCTTACACCTGCTTCAGACTGGGCGGCCTCAGCTGAGCCCTTATCACCTGCCACGGCCATGAGGCCGCACAGTCTGAAGAAGGCGGAAGGAGGGGAGTGAAGACAGGCGAAGATATGCACTGCTCGTGCCCATCAATCACACCCTCGCAGTCAAAATATATGAGACAACGAGGGGCGTTGTGTCGGGCAGGGCGGACGCACAGGCACAAGCAGCCAACCAATGATGTCAGAAGATGGGCAGCGCTACCAAGGGGGGTGCTGCGTGTCATTTAAAAAGGAGAATCACACCTCTGGGGCAGTAAAATGGTCTGTAAAGAGACACATTTTATACGTGTTTAATTCAAGGTGGGCAAGGAGAAAAAGTCAGCCACCTTGTACAAATGCAGCAGTACTGCTGTACAAGGTGGCTGTTATACATAGAAACACCTGGGGGGGGTGGTCAGGGTCCCTTTAATTTCAGTTCAGGTGCCTGCGTGGCGTCTGCAGGTCACGTTGCCGGCTACACAGCAGGGGAACAGCTGGCGGTGCTGAAGCCCACTAACACATTGGTTGGTGTTTTTCTCTGTGCAGCTAGCACGTCCGGGCAGAAACTGGCGGTGTTTGAGCCCAGGGTCAGCAGGAGGAGGAGAGGAGCAGAGTGTAGGCCGAAGCCTGCACTGGTGGCAGCTTTTGGTCTGTTGTGCCAGCGTGGCTTGTGCTGGACACGATGCCGGCTACACAGCAGGGGAACAGCTGGCGGTGCTGAACCCCACTGACACAATGGCGGGTGTTTATCTCTGTGCAGCCAGCACTTCCGGTCCCCAACTGGCGTAGTTAGAGCCCAGGGTCTGCAGGAGGAGCAGAGTGTAGGCCGAAGCCTAATTGAACCAATTTCAAAGGTAACCTTTAACCCACCCTCAGGTGTTATAATGTTGAAGAGCCACACCTTGTGCAGCATTAATGCTCCACAAGTGAAAGGTTGCTCTTTGAATTTTGCTCATTGCACACTTAGAATGAAAGAGGTACACAATTTTGCCCATTGTACAGTAGAACTGTATTGGAGGCGTGACTTGTGTTTTTAAGGAGACGCAGCACAGGTGCACATAAATAACGCCTTGGTGCTGGGCGCAGCCTCCTGAGCGTTGTTATTTGCTGTACAGGAGTCTGCGCTATTGTGATCCCTTGGCCATGCGCTGTGAGCGCTGCCTGTCTTCTCACCTCATTTCATGTTGACCGCTGCGGTTACCAATGGCCATGAATCCCAGACCCGCAGTGTCTTTTAATAAAGTCACACGGCAGAGCTGGGATTTTTGGCCTTGCGCAGTAAATATGTTCGCCGCTCACACATGTCCTTACACCTGCTTCAGACTGGGCGGCCTCAGCTGATCCCTTATCGCCTGCCACGGCCATGAGGCCGCACAGTCTGAAGAAGGCGGAAGGAGTTGAGTTAACACAGGCGAACATATGCACTGCACATGCCCATCAATCACACCCTTGCAGTCAAAATATATGAGACAACGAGGGGGGTTGTGTCGGGCAGGGCGGACGCACAGGCACAGGCAGCCAACCAATGATGTCAGAAGACGGGCAACGCTACCAAGGGGGGTGCTGCATGTCATTAAAAAGGAAAGTCACACCTCAGGGACATTGTAATGGTCTCTAATGAGACACATTTTGTACGTGTTGAGTTCCACGTGGGCAAGGAAAAAAAGTCAGCCACCTTGTACCAATGCAGCAGTACTGCTGTACAAGGTGGCTGTTATACATAGAAACACCTGGGGGTGGGGGTCAGGGTCCCTTTAATTTCAGTTCAGGTGCCTGCGTGGCGTTTGTAGGTCACGTTGCCGGCTACACAGCAGGGGAACAGCTGGCGGTGCTGAACCCCACTGACATATTGACTGGTGTTTTTCTCTGTGCAGCTAGCACGTCCGGGCAAAAACTGGCAGTGTTAGAGCCCATGGTCAGCAGGAGGAGGAGAGGAGCAGAGTGTAGGCCGAAGCCTGCACTGGTGGCAGCTTTTGTTCTGTTGTGCCAGCGTGGCTTGTGCTGGACATGTTGCCGACTACACAGCAGGGGAACAGCTGGCGGTGCCGAACCCCACTGACACATCAGCTGGTGTTTTTTCTGTGTAGACAACACTTCCAGGTAGCAACTGACAGTGTTGAAACCCAGGGAATCAAAGAGGAGCAGAGTGTAGGCCGAAGCCTGTAGTGGAGCAAGTTGAAAGGGAACCTTTAACCCCCCCCCCAGGAATTTGTTGCTGAAAGAGCCATCTTGTACAGCAGTAATACTGCACATGGAAAATGGTGGCTCCTAAAATTATGCTCCTTGCAAACGCTGAAGTACACACTCATATAATGTGTCCCCTCACACCGTTAAACCGTCCCGGAAGTGGGACTTTCCTTTGTAATGTGACACAGCACAGCCGTTATTCCAACCCCCTTGGTGCCGTGCGCCACCTCCTCAACGTTGTTTGGTTCTGTCACGGAGCCTGCGCTGTAATGTTATCCCTTGGCCATGCACAGTTAGCGGTGCCCGTCTTCTGACATCATTTAGGTGTCAGGCTGGCAGTGCCTGTGCATCCAAGCTGCCCGAGATCCAACCTCGCAGTGTCATCTAATATAATCCCACTGCGGGCCAGGGATCCATGGGCATGCGCAGTGCATATCATCGCCTCTCACTCACCTCCTTCCTGCTTCTTCAGACTGTGCGGCGTCACGGCCGTGGCATGCTATTAGGGATCAGCTGACGCCACCTAGTCTGAAGAAGCGTGAAGAAGGGGAGTGAGAGGCTAGTATATGCACTGCGCATGGCCATGGATACCAGGCCCACTGTGGGATCACATTAGACAACACTGCAAGGTGGGATTTCGGGCAGCGTGGACGCACAGGCGCAGCCAGGACGACAACAAATGATGTCAGAGGACGGGCAGCGCAAACTGTGCATGGCCAAGGGATAACATAACAGCGCAGGGTCCATGACGGAATCAAACAACGCTAAGGAGGCAGCGCACAGAGCCAAGGGGGTAGGAATGACGGCTGTGCTGCGTCACATTACAAAGGAAAGTCACACCTCCGGGACGATTGGACGGTGTTAGGGGACACATTACATGAGTGTGTAGTTCAGCATTTCCAAGGAGCATAATTTCAAGAGCGACCTTTTCCTTGTGCAGTATTAGTGCTGCACAAGGTGGCTCTTTCAGTAACAAACGCCTAGGGGGAGGGGGACAGGTTCCCTTACATTTTTGTTGTGCCAGCGTGGCGGTTGCATGACACGTTGCCGGATACACAGCTGGGGATCAGCTGACGTTACTGAACCCCAATAACAGAGGAGCGACTGTTGACTGTGCAGACAGCACTTCCAGGCACCAACTGGCGGTGTTAGAGCCCAGGGACAGCAGGAGGAACAGATTGGAGGTATTGCTGCACACACAGCTGGGGATCAGCTGACGTTACTGAGCCCCAATAACAGAGGAGCGACTGTTGACTGTGCAGACAGCACTTCCAGGCACCAACTGGCGGTGTTAGAGCCCAGGGACAGCAGGAGGAGCAGATTGGAGGTATTGCCGCACACACAGCTGGGGATCAGCTGACGTTACTGAACCCCAATAACAGAGGAGCGACTGTTGACTGTGCAGACAGCACTTCCAGGCACCAACTGGCGGTGTTAGAGCCCAGGGACAGCAGGAGGAGCAGATTGGAGGTATTGCCGCACACACAGCTGGGGATCAGCTGACGTTACTGAACCCCAATAACAGAGGAGCGACTGTTGACTGTGCAGACAGCACTTCCAGGCACCAACTGGCGGTGTTAGAGCCCAGGGACAGCAGGAGGAGCAGATTGGAGGTATTGCCGCACACACAGCTGGGGATCAGCTGACGTTACTGAACCCCAATAACAGAGGAGCGACTGTTGACTGTGCAGACAGCACTTCCAGGCACCAACTGGCGGTGTTAGAGCCCAGGGACAGCAGGAGGAGCAGAGGAACAGAGTGTTGGCCGAAGCCTGATTGGAGCAAGTTGAAAGGGAACCTTTAACCCCCCCAAGACGTTTGTAGCTGAAAGAGCCATCTTGTGCAGCACTAAGGAGGATGCAAAAGGAAAAGGTTGCTCTTTTAATTATGCTTCTTGCAAACACAGAAGTAAACACTAAAAATGTGTCCCCTTATACCGTAAAACCGTCCCGGAGGTGGGAATTTCCTTCGTAATGGGACACAGCACAGCTGTCATTCCTATCCCCTTGGTGCCGTGCGCTGCCTCCTCAGCGTTGTTTTAAGCTGTCACGGAGCATGCGCTGGTCTGTTATCCCTTGGCCATGCCCAATTTGCGCTGCCTGTCTTCTGACATAAGTTGGTGTCAGGCTGTCAGTGCCTGTGCGTCCACGCTGCTCCAGATCTCACCTCGCAGTGTCATCTAATGTAATCCCACTGCGGGCCTTGGATCCATGGGCATGCACAGTGCATATCCTCGCCTCTCACTCCCCTCCTTCCCTCTTCTTCAGACTGTGCGGCGTCACGGCCGTGGCATGCTATTAGGGATCAGCTGACGGCACACAGTCTAAAGAAGGTGGAGGGAGAGGAGCGAGAGGCCGAGGTGAAGATATGCACTGCGCATGCCCATGGATCCCAGGCTCACAGTGTGATTCAATCAGAAGACACTACGAGGCAGGTTCTCGGGCAGTGCGGGCGCACAGGCGCAGCCAGCCTGACAGCAAATTATGTCAGAAGACAGGCAGCGCAAATTGGCCATGGCCAAGGGATAACAGAACAGCGCAGGCTCCGTGACAGCTTAAAACAACGCTGAGGAGGCAGCGCATGGCAGCAAGGGGGTAGGAATGACTGCTGTGCTGCGTCACATTATAAAGGAAAGTCCCAGCTCCGGGACAGTATAACGGTATCAGTGAACACATTTTATAAGTGTTAAGTTCTGCGTGTGCAAGGAGCTAAACTAAAAGAGCTACCTTTTCCTTGTGCAACATTACTGCTGCACAAGATGGCTCTTTCAGTAACAAACGCCGGGGGGGGGGGGACAGGTTCCCTTACATTTAGGTTGTTGTGCCAGCGTGGCGGTCGCAGGACACATTGCCGGCTACACAGCTGGGGATCAGCTGACGTTACTGAAACCCAATAACACTGGGTCGTATGTTTTGACTGTGCAGCCTGCACTTCTGAGCCGCAACTGGCGGTGTTGGAGCCCAGGAATAGCAGTTCAGGTGGTAGAAAGATGAACACATCAGGAGACCTGGATGACACCCAATTACTTAATCAGGCAGAGGAGTGGCAAATTCCTGCGAGATCCAGGCCTGGTTCATTTTCAGGAAAGTAAGCCGGTCAACGTTATCGGAGGATAGTCGCATGCGATGGTCTGTTAGTACACCACCTGCGGCACTAAAGACACGTTCCGATAAGACACTAGCCGCAGGGCAAGCCAGCACCTCCAATGCATACTGGCTTAGCTCTGGCCATGTATCCAGCTTAGAGACCCAAAACTTGAACGGGGAAGAGCCGTCTGGGAGTACAGTAAGAGGGCAAGCCATGTAGTCTGTCACCATCTGACGGAACCGTTGCCTCCTGCTGACTGGAGCCGCCGGTGATGGTGTAGACATTTGGGGCGGGCACAAAAAAGTTTGCCACAGTTGTGCCATACTGGGCTTGCCTTGGGCAGAGGCACTGCTTCTGCTCCCTCTTTGTGCAGAGCCTCCCCCACTGCCTCGACGCACTGAGCTGCTTTGTAAAGCACTAGCAGCACTCCTCTCAGTTGGACTGGAGAAGATGATGGAATTCACCAGTGTGTCGTGGTACTCCCGCATTTTACGCTCCCGGGTCAACGCTGGGATGAGGTTTTGGACGTTGTCCCGGTAGCGAGGATCGAGGAGGGTGAACACCCAATAATCAGGCATGTTGAGAATGTGGTCGATGCGGCGGTCGTTTTTCAGGCACTGCAGCATGAAATCCACCATGTGCTGCAGACTGCCAACTGGCCCAGAAACGCTGTCCCCTGCTTGAGACATGATCTCTGCCCGCTCGTCATCACCCCACCCTCGCTGTACACACTGACAACTGGACAATTGTGTCACTCCCTCCTCTGGACGGAGCTCTTCCTCCTCCATTGACTCCTCCTCATCCTCCTCACAAAGTGGCCCCTGCGTACCCCTTTGTGAGGAACCACGTGGCGCTGACTCTCCGGAAGCTGATGGAAAAGGTGACTCCTCATCCTCCACCTCTTCCACAACATCATCCCTTAACGCTTGCAAAGTTTGCTGAAGCAGGCAGATAAGGGGGACAGTCATGCTGACTAGTGCATCATCTGCACTTACCATCCGCGTGGAATAATCAAAAGGACGCAAAACCTGGCAGACGTCCTTCATAGTGGCCCACTCTGTGGTTGTGAAGTCTGATCGGCGCTGACTGCGACTTTTTAGCGCCTGATGCAGCTGCTACTCCATTACTGCTTGCTGCTGCTCACACAACCGCTCCAACATATGTAACGTGGAATTCCACCTGGTAGGTAGGTCACATATGATGCGGTGTTCCGGAAGGCGGAATCGGCACTGCAGAGCAGCAATGCGGGATCTTGCCAAGCTGGAACGCCGCAAGTGAGCACACTCTAGGCGGATCTTGTGCAGCAGGGCATCAAGATCCGGATAGTCCCTCAGAAAACTCTGCACAACCAAATTGAGCACATGTGCCAGACATGGGATGTGAGTGAGGTTGCCAAGGGCCAAAGCTGCCACCAGATTTCGGCCATTGTCACACACTACCATGCCTGGCTGGAGATTCGCTGGCACAAACCACACATCGCTCTCCTGCTTGATGGCATTCCAGAGCTCCTGCACTGTGTGGCTTCGATTCCCCAATGAAACTAGTTTCAAGACGGCTTGTTGACGTTTGGCCACGGCTGTGCTCATGTCGGTCATAGGTAAACGTTCACGGGTCCATGTGGAGGTGGACTGTGACGGCTCCTGCAGCGATGATTCTGAGGAACTTGTGTATGAGGAGGAGTCAATGCGTACAGACTGGATTCCTGCAATCCTTGGAGTGGGTAGGACACGTCCTGCGCCACTCGAACGATCTGTATCGGGCTCAACAACATTAACCCAATGGGCAGTGAGGGAAATGTATCGCTCCTGTCCATGTTGACTGGTCCACGCATCGGTGGTGAGGTGGACCTTGCTACTGACGGCGTTCAGTAGCGCGTGTTTTATGTGTCCCTCCACATGCTTGTGCAGGGCAGGGACAGCTTGCCTGCTGAAGTAAAAGCGGCTGGGCACCTTGTACTGTGGGACTGCCAATGCCATCAAGTCACGGAAGCTGTCAGTCTCCACCAGCCTGAACGAGAGCATTTCCAGGGACAACAGTTTGGCAATGCCTGCATTCAGAGCCTGTGCTCGGGGGTGGTTGGCCGAGAATGCCCGCCTTTTCTCCCATGTCTGTACTACCGATGGCTGTAGAGTAGACTGGGAGTGTGAGGATGACTGGGAATGTGGTGCTGTGGGTGGAATTACACTAGGTCTCTGGACAACAGTGCCAGAGGTTCTTCCATGGCGATCCGGGGAGGACGCCAAACCAGCTGTGCGTGAGCTGGAGGAAGAGGCAACACGAGCTGAAGAGGTGGTAGCTGCCGCTGTTGGTTGGCCTAGGTCTTCAGTGTGTTTTTGTAACTCCACCCCGTGCCTGGTCCGCACATGTTTCCACATATTTGTGGTATTGAGGTTGCTGACACTTTTACCTCTTTTTACTTTCTGATGACACAGCTTGCATTTGACAAAACAAATGTCATCTGCAACTGTGTCAAAAAAAGGACCAGGCACTGCAAGTCTTGGGAGCGCCCTTTTTGGCTTTTGAAAGAGACAGGCTCCTAACAGGTGCCAAAGTGGAGGCTACAGGCTCCGCAGTCTTCCCCCTCCCTCTCCCTCTTTGGCCCATTAGGGGAATCTCTTCCTCTGAGCTGCTCCCACCACCTTCCTGTTCATCACGCCACGATGGGTCAAGGACCTCATCATCTCCACTACCCTCTGCCACCAACTGCTCCTCCTGGGTAGTCTCGGCAGCACAGTACGCACCAGAAAGCGGCACCTGAGTTTCATCATCAGATGCGTACTGCGCTGTGGTCACCGCAGGCACTGACCCACCCGCCTCTTCAGAGTCAGAGAGACAAAGCTGTTGGGCATCACTGCACACTGCCTCTTCTTCCATTTCTCCAATACTGCTTGGCTGGCCCCCTGTTTCCAAGCCAAGAGATTCAGAGAACAGAAGTAGAGACGGCTCCTGTCCTGGGCTCTCTGACTGCCTGGCCAATTTGGCAGGTGGTGAAGAGACAGATGGCTGCTCTCCAGTGGTCTGTGCCTGAGAGGATGTGGCACTAATTGAAGTCGATGCCGATGCGTTAGCTGCCATCCATCCGACAACGGCTTCAATTTGATCTTCACGCAGCAGCGGTGCACGGCGCTCTCCGACAAAGCTGCGCATGAAGGACTGTTCCCTGCTGAAACTGAGTGATGGCGAGTCACCGGTGCCCGCAGCAGGCACAGAATCACCACGTCCTCTCCCTGCTCCTCTCCCTGCTCCACGCCCACGCCCACAACCCTTACTCCCTGCCCTCTTCATCTTGGTTGACAGATAAAGATAAGCAGAAAAGTACTAAGGCCTTAGTGTGCTTATTCCTGAAATGCTCCTCCTAACAGGTGTAAGAAACACTAATGTTGTAAAGTGGGGACTAGACTTAATTATTTATAAAATGTGGCCTACACAAGTGTTAAGTGGTGTTTGATGAGCTTTCCTCTTTTTTTTTCTGCAGATTGGACTACAGAGCGAGTTTAACTATTTATCTGGAGACGGGTGGAAAGACACTAATAGGAAATTTTTTAAAAAATTTTCAACAGGCTGCACTATTTGAAAAAAAGGACAAGTTATTCAACGGTATGAGGCAGTGACGAACCCTGAGCTGAATACAACGGGCTGTGGCTGCACACAGACTACAGGGCGAGCTGCGCTCACACGGAGACCGTGCAGACAGCCGTAAACGGCGCTGCAAGGCCCAAAAACCCTCCTCTAGGTTATCCTATGTAGTGTTTTTCCACTATTTATCTGGAGACGGGTGGAAAGACACTAATAGGAAATTTTTAAAAAAATTTTCAACAGGCTGCACTATTTGAAAAAAGGACAAGTTATTCAACGGTATGAGGCAGTGACGAACCCTGAGCTGAATACAACGGGCTGTGGCTGCACACAGACTACAGGGCGAGCTGCGCTCACACGGAGACCGTGCAGACAGCCGTAAACGGCGCTGCAAGGCCCAAAAACCCTCCTCTAGGTTATCCTATGTAGTGTTTTTCCACTATTTAGCTGGAGACGGGTGGAAAGACACTAATAGGAATTTTTAAAAAAAAATTTCAACAGGCTGCACTATTTGAAAAAAAGGACAAGTTATTCAACGGTATGAGGCAGTGACGAACCCTGAGCTGAATACAACGGGCTGTGGCTGCACACAGACTACAGGGCGAGCTGCGCTCACACGGAGACCGTGCAGACAGCCGTAAACGGCGGTGCAAGGCCCAAAAACCCTCCTATAGGTTATCCTATGTAGTGTTTTTCCACTATTTAGCTGGAGACGGGTGGAAAGACACTAATAGGAAATTTTTAAAAAAAAATTCAACAGGCTGCGCTATTTGAAAAAAAGGACAAGTTATTCAACGGTATGAGGCAGTGACGAACCCTGAGCTGAATCCAACCGGCTGTGGCTGCACACAGACTACAGGGCTAGCTGCGCTCACACGGAGACCGTGCAGACAGCCGTAAACGGCGCTGCAAGGCCCAAAAAACCCCCTCTAGGTTATCCTATGTAGTGTTTTTACACAATTTAGCTGGAGACAGGTGGAAAAACACTAATAGGAAATTTTAGAAAAAATGTGCAGCAGGCTGCACTATGAGCAAAAAAGGACAATGGATAGAACTGTGTGAGGCAGTGTGAACCCCCCCTGAGCTGAATACAACCTGGTATATGGCTGCACACAGACTACAGAGTGAGCTGCACACACACACACACACACACACAGAGACCTTGCAGAATGCTGTTAAAACAGCGCTGCAAGGCAAGAGCAAGGTGAACAGTGAACAATACACAGCGTTTTGCTAAATTAGCCTTGGGAAAGGAAAATAAAGCAATTAGCTATCTCAACTGGCCCTCAGTTAGAACACAGCGTCCTGTCCCTAACTGAAATCACAGCAGAGTGAGCGCAAAATGGCGGCAGCGTTTTTTATGGTGCAGAGTGACATCATTTCAGCAGCCAATCACAGCCTTGCCAATACTTAGATGCCCACCATGCTAAACAGGATATGCCCACACTTCCATTCATTCCTCATTGGCTGCTGCGTGCAGTTTGAATTCTGGGAACTTCCGATTCCAGTATCCGATACGCGGGAAGTATCGGAATTCGGTATCGGAATTCCGATACCGCAAGTATCGGCCGATACCTGATACTTGCGGTATCGGAATGCTCAACACTATTAAGGACACCAATCAAAATTACACAAGACATGATAAAAACCTATAACAAATAGTTAAAACCAAGGAGGGCAACAGTTTTAACTATTTGTTATAAGTTTTTATCATGTCTTGTGTAATTTTGATGGTGTCCTTAATAAAATTATGTTTATTATTAAATAGATTTTTTTGTGTTATGTTGCTAAGATGGTTTCTGTTGTTCAAGCAGTTTTTTTGGTATAACATGTCATCTAGGCACCTGACTCGGTGGGCTGAACGTCTGGGTCCATGATTGGTGCCCACGGGTGACACCACTGCATCTTCTCCTGTGCTAGGTGTTTTCCAATCCCATGTCCATGATCCTGACGCAGGTGGCTCCCACCCTGCACCAATCCTTGCACATTCTGATGCACCATCATCAGACACTTCCAAATTGTTTTCCAGAGTCCATATGCCCTACCCCAGGCAAATGAAAGAGAAAGTTTCCAGGCAACCACCCACAGCCCCACCGCTACAAGGGCACACTTTCAGGCTGCTGCCATGTAAATGTTGCCTTTTAGTCTTGTTGACACAGAGGATTTCTGCCTACTCCTGGCAGCAGCGACCCCTCGGTATTTTGTCCCCAGCAGACACTTTTTCTCCCTGTGTGACCTCCCTGCCTTGTACCAGCACTTGTCTAGGAACATACCTGTACCCTTACCTAAGCGCTTGCTGTAATTTTCCACTTAATGACCAACACGTGCACAAGCGCTTGTGGTCAGGGACGCTACTACAATGCTACATTTCCATGACGGCATACTGGGTGAACATTGTGGAAGCTGGGGCTGAATCCAAACCTGGCACAGCAGATGTGCTCCTGACGCTGAGGATTGCTGGCCCTACTTCTATTACAGTTTCCTTTACCTCCTGCATCAGTTTCAGCACTCACTACTGCTCCTCATCATCCTCCATCTCTGATGTGTTAGCTCAGAGTATGTAATCCACATCAGCCAGAAGCTGAAAGCTCTACAGCACTGCCTTAGCGAAGTGGTAACAGGCTCTGCTGAAGCTAATTTATCTAGGAGACAAACCACACACCGCAGTTAAAGGAATAATAGACCAGACAACTCTGTGGATTTTGCCGCTAAACTTCCAACCAGGCATGATCGCATGTAATAATGGGCCTAACCAGGTGGCGCCTGTGAAGTTCACACGAGCTTGGCACACATGCTCAACTTGGTAGCTCAGCAGTTTCTAAAAACCTGCCCAGATTTGCCAGAGCTTCTGGTCAAGGTTCACCGTGTCAACGCCCATTTCTGCAAGTCGACCACAGCTGCTGGTGCTCTGGCAGTGCTGCAGCAGCGCATGCAAGTGCCGGCTCACCAACTGGTGTGCGAAGTGACCATGCACTGTAACGCCCCACTGCACATGCTGGCAAGGCTTTGTGAGCAGAAGAGTCTAATACAGGGTACCTCTTCTATCAACTTTTTGACAGTTCTTGCTTCCTTCATAAATTATACTGAAATTTCCCAAATAATTTTTATATCCTTTTTTAAATTTTGCCTTATATACCAGTATTTATACAGGAAAGAATGTGTCTTAACATTTTTCTGTAAACTCCAATTTCTCGTTGACTTTGAATATTTTATTGTCAGTCCTTAAAGTGGAATAAAAATGGAACACCATTGTTCTCAGCAGCAATCTGGGAGTCAGAGATGCTTCCAGGGGTCTTTCTCATGCTGTTCTAATTCAATTCAGCACTTTTTCCATTTTAACATTTTCACTGCCCCTAGACCTCCTTGTAGGGTCTGCCGGACTTCTATTATTATTATTATTATTATTTATTGTTATAGCGCCATTTATTCCATGGCGCTTTACATGTAAGGAGGGGTATACATAATAAAAACAAGTACAATAATCTTGAACAATACAAGTCATAACTGGTACAGGAAGAGTGAGGACCCTGCCCGCGAAGGCTCACAATCTACAAGGGATGGGTGAGAATACAGTAGGTGAGGATAGAGCTGGTCATGCAGCGGTTTGGTCGATCGGTGGTTACTGCAGGTTGTAGGCTTGTCGGAAGAGGTGGGTCTTCAGGTTCTTTTTGAAGGTTTCGATGGTAGGCGAGAGTCTGATGTGTTGTGGTAGAGGGTTCCAGAGTTGGGGTGATACGCGAGAGAAATCTTGTATACGATTGTGGGAAGAGGAGATAAGAGGGGAGTAGAGTAGGAGATCTTGTGAGGATCGGAGGTTGCGTGTAGGTAAGTACCGGGAGACGAGGTCACAGATGTATGGAGGAGACAGGTTGTGGATGGCTTTGTACATCATGGTTAGGGTTTTGTAGTGGAGTCTCTGGGCAATGGGGAGCCAGTGAAGGGATTGACAGAGGGGAGAGGCCGGGGAATAGCGGGGGGGACAGGTGGATTAGTCGGGCAGCAGAATTTAGAATAGATTGGAGGGGTGCGAGAGTGTTAGAGGGGAGGCCACAGAGCAGGAGGTTGCAGTAGTCAAGGCGAGAGATGATGAGGGCATGGACTAGGGTTTTTGCAGATTCATGGTTGAGGAATGAACGGATTTGTGAAATATTTTTGAGTTGAAGTCGGCAGGAAGTGGAAAGGGCTTGGATATGTGGTTTGAAGGAGAGATCAGCGTCAAGGATTACCCCAAGGCAGCGAGCTTGTGGGACTGGGGAGAGTGGGCAGCCATTTACTGTAATGGATAG
This sequence comes from Ranitomeya imitator, assembly GCF_032444005.1. Taxonomy (NCBI): domain Eukaryota; kingdom Metazoa; phylum Chordata; class Amphibia; order Anura; family Dendrobatidae; genus Ranitomeya; species Ranitomeya imitator. The sequence goes on from NC_091282.1 coordinate 34,256,812, forward strand.
GTTCGTTGGGGGGGTCGCGTGAGTTGGGGGAAAGACAATGAATTCTGTTTTGTCCTTATTAAGTTTTAGAAATGCAGCGGAGAATAAGGATGAAATAGTGGACAGACATTGAGGGATTCTGGTTAGAAGGGAGGGGATATCTGGTCCAGAGATGTAGATCTGTGTGTTGTCAGCATAGAGGTGATACTGAAAGCCATGAGATTCTACGAGCTGTCCCAGGCCAAAGGTATACTTGTTACTTGAAACGAGCATCCGAGCATTAGGAATTGCGTGAAGGTCACAGTAGAAGATTGGTAGAAGCATCCTACGAAAAGAAATAGAAGATCTTTCAGGCGCATTAAATAGTTAATTATAGACTTTTTATGGATATTGGTGTTGATGTAATTATAGAGAAGGAATAACAATAAATAATGCAAATGGTGTGGCAGCACCCGAGTCGTGGAGCCAAAGGGTCCCTTTTCTCTATGTGCTTAAACCGGTACAATAAATTATTCATGGTAGGTTGGTCACAAATCTTAGATTGAGGCCCAGAAGCTTCACGTTATACCTCTACTGATAGATCTTTGCATCTTTCCTTACTTGTTTCCAGATATGAGTAGATAAAATAGGTTACCTTTATGTGATACGACCCAAAACCTTCACTCACAGATGTTTTGTGTCAAGAAACTTTTGAAACTTTCTCTTTGTGATGTGGAGCCGGTGTGTCATTATCAAAACCAGATTTGAAGGAGTCGCACACTATTTGTTGCCGCTTATTTAGCTCCCTCCTGCAAACACATGGGATTTGATATATATCATCTCCTGTAATTTCCTTGGAATGCGATGCAAAGGACTAATGTATGATCATCTACGTGGAAGTAAACTGTCTCCATATTTCTGGGATAGGTGTAGTCCTAGTAGATTACTTTGTCTAATGGATTATAACATTATGAAGATATTTTATTAGATTTAGATGGAAACATTCGGATAAGACGTTCCTCCCTATCAAACCTTAAAAGTGAGTAAAGGTGTAAGACGTGCCAAATGTGCATAGTAGGCCGTCACCCCCGATGCACCTTACAGGTTGGGTCATGGCTGGGGATTCTCCTCTCGTGGTGGCAGGGAAAAACACACGATAATATTACTAGTTTATGATGAATTTTACTCATAGGGGGCATAAAATTAAAGCATTAAACTTTCTACTCGACATTTCCTATGTCTTTTGGGCACTTCTTCTTGTCCAGGTAATCTTCTTTGCCAGACTTTCTCACATTTGTGCCATACTTTCTCTTTACACTGGCTATCTCACACTGGGGTGTCGCTTTCCTCACCCAGGGCTAATGACTAGGCCCTCCCGGGTGTGGTCACTGTCACACTCCAGCCTGGATGCAGTCAGGCGTAATCTCTTGAGTCCTCTGGCAACATTCCTTAACATTCTCTCTCTGCTTTGGGTGGTCTCGCTCATTCAGTCTTCCACCCATACTTCAGAGGTCTGTATGGAAAACTTTGTGGCAAGCCTTTCCCTATCCCCAACTCAAACTTGCTGCCGGGACAGCATCTCTTCCTCCACTCTCTACAGATTGGCACTGCTCCCACTGCCCGAGACAGCTGGAAGATTGAAGTCCCCATAAACCTGGGGCAGCACATGGCAAGAATGCCCATCCACCACTTTATGCATGATTGGTACCACATTGCTCCAACCCACTCTCCTGCCCTCTGTAACTGACCCTGAGCACAACTTAACGCATGTAACAGGAATGTTCCCATCCTTCCCACTCATGCAGGAATTCTATCTACTCACTCTGCAGAAAAACCACTTGAACTTAATGCCTCACATCACGGATTTGCAAAGGTGTGATCTACCTGGGCTGCTCTCTCATGCTCCCCAAAATTGCACACCTGCATGACATCCCCTGGTCAAACACACTCTACATACAACATATTAACAGTCAACTGGGCAGTTAACCCAAGAAAAGAACTTAGTAAAACTGCCTGAACTGTAAATGAAGGTGGAAGGGGGCTACTCGACAATGTTAAAGTGCGAATCTCTCTTTGAAAGAGGGTGATCTGCAACAGTCACTTGTAAACCTTCTGTGGAGACATGGGGGGTTGGCAGATGCCCTAGTCCACTAGCTGAAACCGAATGGACCAGGGCACAGAGGAAAAGGCATCAAGAACTGAGTCCTGTTTGACCCTTGGAGATCCGGTTCACATGAGACCTTAGTAATATACTTAAATAAATCACTGATCCATTTCCATTTTGGGTTCAATGCAGGAGACAACCTGTCAGTACATCATCTGTATGCTATGGGAAGGAGGCTGGCTGACTGTTGATATTAATATCTAAGCTAGCCCTTCTTCTCTTTCTAAGCATTGGCTGAGTCTAAGAAGGGGTCTATTAAGAAGGAAAATACAGTGTGGAGAAGCAGGGGTTGGCAGGCGTCCCAGTCCACTAGTCGAAACAGCATGGACCAGGGATTGTCCCGCCAAATGCCCAGTCTCCCTTTAACATGGGCATAATACTACTCAGACAATACAGGATGAGGGTAAAATGATGTGGCAATGCTTTATTGAACCACAAAACAGGCAGAAAACACATAGAACAGTCCCAGCACAGTACCTAAGATGGTGCACATTACCCTTCCACTGACGCACACAGAGAGGTGGTAACGGTGGTAAAGCTTAGGAAAACGAAAGTCCATTGACGTACAAGGCCAGTTGACCCAAGGGTTACAACGCTTCTCCAAACATCTCCATGAAGCCAGGCCACCGACAGGTCCCAATCCTGGCTTTCTCCAAACGTATCCATGGTTCAGCGATGGTCAATGGAACAGATCTGTATTCTTCCAACCGTGGCCGAGGTCCCCTAGGTTGTTTCCTGTAGAATGATAGATCTGTGTCCCTCGTGATGGAGCCATGATGCATTGGCAGCAGTCCTGTAGGATCCCCTGGATGTTTGGATGTCTTGGCAGAATCTCTTTCTCTCTCTCTCTCTGTGTTAGGTCTCGAGTCCCCACTTCTGCACAGGGGGAATCTCGAGCCATCTCCGCTGCGGTCTCCCATTCTTATCCAGCCGCAGTGGAGTCTGCTCAGCAGGGACATCGGTCCCAGCGTCTTGCTCAGTCTCACTCTGTACAGAGAGTTACTGCTGCTTCTTCAGCTTCTGCCATTAAAGCCAGTGCTGGTCAGCAGCGAGCGGACTTCTCTGGGACTAAGTCCTTGTCTGCACACACTGAGCATGCCCAGGGCAAGATCTCCCGTTGGAGATCGAGGGTCATGTGCTCAGGCTCTGCAGCACATTCCATTGGTCCTCTTGGCAGGTCTTGGAAGGGCAAACTTTCTGTGGCCACTTCCTGTGCTGCAGCTATATAAACTGCGCATGACCGCACGGCCATGCGCTAGTGTACAATTGTTAATGTGTGTATGTTGTGAGTGCAAGTTGTCCTTGGATACCCCTACCCTATTGAATGTCTGTTCGCGGAAGGTGTATGGTTGCTATCTAGCGCCCGACTTATCCTACAGCACGAATCACACATTACAGCGTCCAGTTGCTGTGACCGCCAGTACGGCGCCGTGCACTTCCTCTGTGCTTTCCTTACCCAAGCCTGGGTGGTTAGTGGCGTTCGTCAGTGCGGCACCGCATGCACTCTTGTGCCTTAATATTATTATTTAGTTTCCTTACACACCCAGTTGCGGTGTTGTGCCAGCAAGGGTCTAATCGGACTTCAATCCTAGTTGGGGTTGAGTTCGCTGACTACTTGCTCGCGCTCTATGTGCGGTACCGCGGTCCTGTGACGCAACAGGATCGCTTCCTTCACGCTGGGTGAAGTTTAACCCACGTGTGTATACTTATGAATACCGCCATATAGTCCGTCATTACTTGGCAGCAGGTTCCATCTCTGCACGGTGGACCCCGGGCTGCGAACGCACCATACTCTATCTGTCTTATTATTTGGTGCGTTCCGCTAGCCCTAACATTACACTAGCGCCAGGGTCTGGCTAGTAATGACGGACAAACAGCAATCCTTGCGGTATATCCAGCAGCTGGAGGGTAGGTTGGCGGCTCTTGAGAGCGCAACCTCAGCTGTGGATGTTACCGCAGTTGCTGTACAGGCTGCTAGCGTGGCTGCAGCAACCCTGTCCATTGCCACCCCTGCTCCGACATTTTCTCGCCTCCCGCTGCCAGAAAAATTTTCTGGAGATAGCAAATTTTGTAGGGGATTTGTGAGTCAGTGCTCTATTCACCTCGAGCTCCTGGCTGCACGTTTTCCCACAGAGCGGGCTAAGGTGGGATTTATAGTGTCTCTCTTGTCGGACAGGGCGTTGGAATGGGCTACGCCGCTGTGGGAGCGTGGCGATCATGTGGTGCAGAGTGCTCCGCTGTTTCTGAGCACTCTGAAACAGGTCTTTTTAGGACCTCAAGTCACCCATGATACTGCGCTCCAACTGCTGGCATTAACTCAGGGTGAGTCCTTGGTCAGTCATTTTGCCGTCCAATTCCGCACTTTAGCTTCTTAGCTGGATTGGTCGGATAAAGCTCTTATTCCCATATTTTGGAGGGGCCTGGCTGACCACGTTAAGGACGCTCTGGCCACTAGGGAGGTTCCTGCCACACTGGAGGAGTTAATAACTGTCTCCACTCGAATTGACCTCCGTTTTAACGAGCGGAGGTTAGAGCGAGCCCAGTGTAGGCAGAGGTTTCGGCTGGCTCCTTCCTTCGCCAAACCTCTGGAATCTCCGGTCCTGGTTCCTGAGTCACATGAGGCCAGGGAAGTGTCACAAGCGGGATCTAAGTCCCGGACCCCTTGTGCACTCAAGGTCTGTCATGTTTGCCAGCAGTCAGGACATCTAGCCACCAGATGTTCTCAGCGGTCGAGGAAACGTCAGCGTCTAGTGGTAGTAGGTGGAGGTACACTAGACACGGCGACGTTTGCCTCTAAATTGTCCTTTAAGGGGACAATTACTATAGGCTCATTCTCCCACTCGGTAGAGCTCTGCGTGGATTCTGGGGCGGAGGGCAATTTTATGTCTTCTGCCTTCGCCCAACGTCACACAATACCCCTGGTTATGCTAGCTCAACCAGTAACGGTACGAGTGGTGAATGGGTCGACACTGCCCTCACAGATAACACACCAGACCATCCCTTTTACTCTGTCCATGTCGCCATCTCATCAGGAGATTATATCTCTGCTTGTCATTCCTGAGGGAATTGATGAGGTCCTGTTGGGAATACCTTGGCTACGGTACCACTCTCCTCATATCGAGTGGTCCTCTGGCAGAATCCTGGGATGGGGTGAATCTTGTGGGGGTAGGTGTCAGAGGGAGTGCGTTCAGGTTGCTACTACAGAGGTACCCGCAGATCTTTCCTCTCTCCCCAAGCAGTATTGGTCTTATGCAGACGTGTTCTCCAAAAAGGCGGCGGAGATCCTTCCGCCCCATCGCCCCTATGACTGTCCTATTGATCTCTTGCCTGGTGCTGAGCCTCCCCGGGGTCGAGTTTATCCGCTATCTCTCCCGGAGACGGAGGCAATGTCACAGTACATCCAGGAAAATCTGGCAAGAGGATTCATTAGGAAGTCAGTGTCACCTGCTGGGGCAGGGTTCTTCTTCGTGCAGAAGAAGAATGGGGAATTGCGTCCATGCATAGACTACAGGGGTCTTAATGCCATCACCGTTAAAAATAAGTATCCTTTGCCCTTGATATCTGAGCTCTTCGATAGGCTTCAGGGAGCAAGGGTATTTACTAAACTAGATCTGCGGGGTGCTTACAACCTGATTCGCATCCGTGAGGGGGACGAATGGAAGACGGCTTTTAACACCAGGGATGGGCACTATGAATATCTGGTGATGCCCTTCGGGCTCTGTAATGCCCCAGCCATTTTCCAAGACTTTGTGAACGATATTTTCCGGGATATGCTTTCCACCTCGGTCGTAGTCTATCTGGATGATATTCTCATCTACTCTCCAGATATTGACTCCCACCGGAGAGATGTTTGCAAAGTCTTCGACCTCCTACGGGCAAACTCCCTCTATGCCAAGTTGGAGAAGCGTATGTTTGAGCAGGAGTCCTTACCTTTCCTGGGCTACATCATCTCTGCCCAGGGATTGGCTATGGATCCTGCCAAACTACAGGCTGTGATGGACTGGCAGGAACCCCATTCTCTTAAAGCGGTGCAGCGCTTTATGGGGTTCATTAATTATTATCGCCAGTTCATTCAGCACTTCTCAACTTTGGTAGCTCCCTTGGTTGCCCTCACCAAGAAGGGGGCGAATCCCAAATTGTGGTCTGAGGAGGTCTCCAAGGCCTTTAACTCTATAAAGTCACACTTCGCTAGCGCTCCCATCCTACATCGCCCCGATGTTGATAAGCCATTTATCATGGAGGTGGATGCCTCTTCTGTTGGTGCTGGAGCAGTCCTCTTCCAAAAGGATGCTCAAGGTCGGAAGCATCCTTGCTTCTTCTTTTCTAAGACCTTCACACCAGCGGAGAGGAATTATTCCATCGGGAACAGGGAGTTGCTAGCCATGAAGTTGGCTTTCTTGGAGTGGAGACATCTCTTGGAGGGAGCACGTTTTCCCTTCCAAGTCTTCACAGACCATAAAAATTTGGTGTACCTGCAGACAGCCCAGCGGTTGAATTCTCGCCAGGCCAGATGGTCCTTATTCTTCTCCCGGTTTCATTTCACCCTCCATTTTCTTTCTGGGGGGAAGAACATTCGGGCCGACGCTCTCTCTCGCTCCGTTGTGTCATCTGCGGAGGAGGAGGAGGAGCCTCGGCTTATTGTCCCCACCGAGAGCTTGAGAACTGTGGCCCCGGTTTCGCTAGAGTCTGTGCCCCCGGGCAAGACTTTTGTTCCATCCAGTTTGCGACCGGAGGTTCTCTCTTGGGCACACTCGTCCAGGGTGGGTGGACATTTTGGTACCAAAAGGACATCTGAGTTACTGGCGAGGACATACTGGTGGCCGCATATGGCTCGTGATGTCGCAGAGTATGTTCGGGTATGTGTCTCTTGCGCCAAGAACAAGACTCCTCGGCAATGGCCAGCTGGTTTGCTTTATCCTCTGCCGGTGGCGGACAGGCCCTGGGAGATGGTCGGGATGGACTTTGTGGTGGGCTTACCCAAGTCTCGTAACTGCACCATTATCTGGGTGATCACCGACCATTTTTCCAAGATGGTGCACTTGGTGCCTCTTCCACGAGCGTTGGCTGTCTTGTTCGTCAAGCATATCTTTCGCCTACACGGTATGCCAGACAAAATTGTTAGTGACCGGGGTCCCCAGTTTGCGTCTCGATTCTGGAGAGAGCTTTGTCGTCTACTCAGTATTGAGTTGAATCTCTCTTCGGCATATCATCCCGAGACGAATGGGTTGGTAGAGATGGCCAACCAGACCTTGGTCACATATTTACGACATTTTGTTTCTGCCAGGCAGGATGACTGGGCATCCTTGCTACCGTGGGCAGAGTTTGCACTTAACAATGCCGTAGCCGACTCCACCGTTCAGACTCCATTCCTCCTAAATTACGGCCAGCATCCGCGTGTTCCTGTGCCCATGCCTGTGTCTTCTGCTGACCCCAGGGTGGCAGACTGGGCTGTGGAGGCACGGGACATTTGGGACCGCACGCAGGATGCCATTCGGGCCTCCATGGAGAGAATGAGGTCCTCCGCCGATGTTCATCGGCGCCCCGCTCCGACCTTTGCTCCTGGCGACTTGGTGTGACTCTCCGCCCGTAACATCAGGCTGCGAGTTGAGTCCACTAAGTTTGCTCCTCGCTACTTGGGTCCCTTCAAGGTTCTCGAACGGGTTAATCCTGTGGTCTACCGTTTGGCTCTTCCTCCACGCTTGGGTATCACCGACACCTTTCATGTGTCCCTCTTGAAACCCGTATACATGTCCCGGTTTTCCGAGTCATCTGCCGGGACATCGGGTTCGTCTACGGACGATTACGAGGTGAACGCTATTTTGGGGTGCAAGGTGGTACGCGGCAAAAAGTTCTATCTGGTGGATTGGAAGGGTTATGGCCCAGAGGACAGGTCATGAGAGCCTGCTGAAAACATTCGGGCCCCACAGCTCATTGCTGCCTTCGAGCGTAGCGAGGGCCAAGGAGGGGGGGCCCTAGGAGGGGGGTAATGTTAGGTCTCGAGTTCCCGCTTCTGCACAGGGGGAATCTCGAGCCATCTCCGCTGCGGTCTCCCATTCTTATCCAGCCGCAGTGGAGTCTGCTCAGCAGGGACATCGGTCCCAGCGTCTTGCTCAGTCTCACTCTGTACAGAGAGTTACTGCTGCTTCTTCAGCTTCTGCCATTAAAGCCAGTGCTGGTCAGCAGTGAGTGGAGTTCTCTGGGACTAAGTCCTTGTCTGCACACACTGAGCATGCCCAGGGCAAGATCTCCCGTTGGAGATCGAGGGTCATGTGCTCAGGCTCTGCAGCACATTCCATTGGTCCTCTTGGCAGGTCTTGGAAGGGCAAAGTTTCTGTGGCCAATTCCTGTGCTGCAGCTATATAAACTGCGCATGACCGCACGGCCATGCGCTAGTGTACAATTGTTAATGTGTGTATGTTGTGAGTGCAAGTCGTCCTTGGATACCCCTACCCTATTGAATGTCTGTTCGCGGAAGGTGTATGGTTGCTATCTAGCGCCCGACTTATCCTACAGCACGAATCACACATTACAGCGTCCAGTTGCTGTGACCGCCAGTACGGCGCCGTGCACTTCCTCTGTGCTTTCCTTACCCAAGCCTGGGTGGTTAGTGGCGTTCGTCAGTGCGGCACCGCATGCACTCTTGTGCCTTAATATTATTATTTAGTTTCCTTACACACCCAGTTGCGGTGTTGTGCCAGCAAGGGTCTAATCGGACTTCAATCCTAGTTGGGGTTGAGTTCGCTGACTACTTGCTCGCGCTCTATGTGCGGTACCGTGGTCCTGTGATGCAACAGGATCGCTTCCTTCACGCTGGGTGAAGTTTAACCCACGTGTGTATACTTATGAGTACCGCCATATAGTCCGTCATTACTTGGCAGCAGGTTCCATCTCTGCACGGTGGACCCCGGGCTGCGAACGCACCATACTCTATCTGTCTTATTATTTGGTGCGTTCCGCTAGCCCTAACACTCTGTCTCTCTTTATAGAGGCATGTAACCTCTTTTTAAACTTAACACGTGTCCTTCATTCAGTATTGACATAAAGGGTAAGAATGAAGATGAGATCAAGTAGCATTACTTGATTATTTAATCTATTTGCATAGTTTTTCCTTCTTTGTTTTGAAGTCACCAAACTATCTAGCCTACACAATGCATAATTAGCATGTCAGTATACATCATCACTAGTCATCAAGGATAAGAGCACACTGTTATATGAAATGCCAGCTTACAAGTCAATATTACAAGCTTACACAAACAAAAGTCTGTTTTCTTGACAAGCCAGAAAGAAATGCTTAAATTCAAAAGTCAACTTGGTGGCTGACTAAATACTTTTTATACAGTGGGGAAAAAAAGTATTTAGTCAGCCACCAATTGTGCAAGTTGTACCACTTAAAAAGATGAGAGAGGCCTGTAATTGACATCATAGGTAGACCACAACTATGAGATTCAAAATGGTAAAACAAATCCAGAAAATCACCTTGTCTGATTTTGCAAGATTTATTTTGCAAACTGGTGGCTGCACGCTCTACTAGATGGCGGTAGAGTGGAGGGAAGACTCCAACACTTGCCAGAGCAGACCTGCAGCGAGGCCACCAGCAGGTGGCAACAGGATAGTCAAACAAGTCGCGTCAAAACCAGGAGAGTAACGTAGTACAAAGGGAAAAATCAACTCAGAGTCAGAGACGCGCCAGAGGATCAAGACCAGGCAGAAGCAAAAGTACCAAGAGCAAAAGACAGAGTCAGGACAGAGTCAAGTACCTGAGTCCAAACAAGAAGTTAAAGCACTGAGTTGGAAAGGGGGAAGGGGAATAAACAGACAGGGGAACAGTCAGGAATCGCAGCAGGACACATCAGGATATAACCAGAGTCAGCTACTCACACCATAGGCAGAAGCTAAAACTGACACCGCCTGCAGGATGTAGCAGAGATAAATAGCAAACCTGAGACCAGACTGAGGATGAGAAAAGTTAACCCCTGACATGACCAGACCAGGAAAAGGGAACACAGGACTCAAAACCCGGTCTGGATCGTGACAGCGTTCCTTTAAGAAGACAAAATTACAAGTCAAAGAAAGCTGAAATTCCAGCAGGACAAACTGATTTATGACTGAAGGAAGAGATTAATGCATGTGCTGTAGCTCATCCTTTAAGCCATGTATAATTTTCTCTTATTTCAATAAAAACAGTTTCTTGCTTTAGAATACCAATACTTATTAGAACAATAAACTAATCAAAAAGTTTCTCAGCAATATCAATGGGGAAACCTTGTAGTTAGTGTTCAATTTTCCTACAGCTCCCCAACAGGGGAAATTAGGTATTACTCATTACTCAGTATTCTGCTACAGATGGATCTGGATAAGTTGGAAACTTGGGCTGAAAGGTGGCAGATGAGGTTTAACAATGATAAATGTAAGGTTATACACATGGGAAGAGGGAATCAATATCACCATTACACACTGAACGGGAAACCACTGGGTAAATCTGACAGGGAGAAGGACTTGGGGATCCTAGTTAATGATAAACTTACCTGGAGCAGCCAGTGCCAGGCAGCAGCTGCCAAGGCAAACAGGATCATGGGGTGCATTAAAAGAGGTCTGGATACACATGATGAGAGCATTATACTGCCTCTGTACAAATCCCTAGTTAGACCGCACATGGAGTACTGTGTCCAGTTTTGGGCACCGGTGCTCAGGAAGGATATAATGGAACTAGAGAGAGTACAAAGGAGGGCAACAAAATTAATAAAGGGGATGGGAGAACTACAATACCCAGATAGATTAGCGAAATTAGGATTATTTAGTCTAGAAAAAAGACGAATGAGGGGCGATCTAATAACCATGTATAAGTATATAAGGGGACAATACAAATATCTCGCTGAGGATCTGTTTATACCAAGGAAGGTGACGGGCACAAGGGGGCATTCTTTGCGTCTGGAGGAGAGAAGGTTTTTCCACCAACATAGAAGAGGATTCTTTACTGTTAGGGCAGTGAGAATCTGGAATTGCTTGCCTGAGGAGGTGGTGATGGCGAACTCAGTCGAGGGGTTCAAGAGAGGCCTGGATGTCTTCCTGGAGCAGAACAATATTGTATCATACAATTATTAGGTTCTGTAGAAGGACGTAGATCTGGGTATTTATTATGATGGAATATAGGCTGAACTGGATGGACAAATGTCTTTTTTCGGCCTTACTAACTATGTTACTACTATGTTACTATGTTACTCAGAGTCCACTGATATCAATGGGTTATCTTCATCATACAGGACTGTTGGGTCTTCCAAAGAGAGAGAGACGCTATTTATAACCACTTTCCACTTTAACTGAGAGATGAAGAACCTGAACAGAGAAGGCCCCAAGTATTTAACTCCTAAAATGTATTCAAATAGGTGGACAATCCCTTCAAATTTCTTATGTTATTTTTTTTTAATGAGAACATCATGTCACGATGTGACAGTCTGGAGTAAGGGTGAGGGGGCCTAAAACTGTCCCTGGAACTGGGACCCTAATGATCCCTTGAAGGTGGAGAGGCCTGGGTCTCTGACCTTACTATGCTCCTATTAGACCCTAATCTGTCCCCTCCCTCATGCCATGAGGTACTCTTGAAGGTAGAGAGGCCTGGGTCTCTGACCTTACTATGGTCCTGTTAGACCCTAATCTGTCCCCTCCCTCATAGCATAAGGCATGGGACAGAAATGTAAGGAAAACAAGACACAAAGACAAAAAGGGGTAACAGATAACCAGTATCATACAAAACACTCACCAACCATCGGGAGAAAGGTAGGGAAAGGGAGGAATAAACAAACAAAATAGGAATAAGGATAAGGAGATAAACGCTCACAAACCTACTGCACACAGAACTCTCCAATGCCTACTACCAACTCCAACTACACAGCTCAACACTTGCCAGGAAGAAGATTCTTTCACCAGCAAGGAAGAAAAGTCCAGAGCTAGTATATATAGGGAGATGAAATGATGTCAGCAGCTGCAGCTGGGAGCAGCTACTTGTATGTTCTCAGCCAGCGAGCAAAGAGTCCTTAACCCTTTCAGCACTGATGGAAAGGAAATCCATTTAAAATAGGACATGAATCACACCTTCTCTAAAGAGGACCTGCGATTCATTACCCGTTATGACCTTCTGACTCCAGGTCTCCCAGGAGACGTGACACACTTGTGACACATCAGATGTAAGAAAATTCTACATTCTAATGACAGCTCACATTTTCCAGATCATATCAGGTTATGGAGCAAAGTTGATCTAAATTTGCATATTAGTCCCTTGCAATATGTTTTATGCAATTAGGATGTAATTGACTCATGAATTATGTGGACGGTAATTATGGTCCTATTATACTGCAGCTATTGATAGTATCCTGAGAACTCGACTTTATGTAATAGAGCGATGACATGAGTACTTCTAGCCATACAGCGCAGTATTGACTTCTTAACCCCTTCTCGACATAACAATGCGTCCTAAGTCCTACTCTGTATGTCGTGTGCAGGTGCACGGAGCAGACTTAGGACCTGTGTTATATAGCCGCCATCTGCTAATCTCTGTATGCTAGATAAACACACAACAGTATGGTTTTATCTAGTTTAATAAATGCTTAAAATCTATGTATATAATTAAATACCATAGAATCACCGTGATGTGCAGAAAATAAGTGGGAACCACTCAAAAGAGAAAACTATTTAAAATCTAAACATGGCAAAATCAAGGACCATCAAGACAGAGGATGTATAATAAAAAGATATATCTGTATTCAAATAAAAATATTAAAAGAGCGACAATAGAAGGGCACACTGTAGATGTGCACGTACCAAGATATACACTACTGTTCAAAAGTTTAGGGTCACTTAGAAATTTCCTTATTTTTTAAAGAAAAGCACAGTTTTTTCCAATGAAGCTAACACTAAATGATTCAGAAATACACTCTGTACATTGTTAATGTGGTAAATGACTATTCTAGCTGCAAACGTCTGGTTTGTAATGCAATATCTTCATAGGTGTATAGAGGTCCATTTCCAGCAACCATCACTCCAGTGTTCTTATGGTACTTTGTGTTTCTAACTGTGTAAGAAGGCTAATGGATGGTTAGAATACCCTTGAAAACCCTTGTGCAAGTACTGTATGTTAGCACAGCTGAAAACAGCTTGGCTGATTAGAGAACCTATAAACCTGACCTTCCTTTGAGCTAGTTGAGAATTTGGAACATTACATTTGTTGGTTCCATTAAACTCTCAAAATGGCCAGAAAAAAAGAACTTTCATGTGAAATTCGACAGTCTTAGATATGAAGGCTATTCCATGCGAGAAATTGCCAAGAAACTGAAGATTTTCTACAACCGTGTGTCCTACTCCCTTCAGAGGAGAGCACAAACCGGCTCTAACCAGAGCAGAAAGAGAAGTAGGAGGCCCCGCTGCACAACTGAGCAACAAGACAAGTACATTAGAGTATGTAGTTTGAGAAATCGATGCCTCACAGGTCCTCAACTGGTAGCTTCATTAAATAGCACACGCAAAACGCCAGTGTCAACGTCTACAGTGAAGAGGTGACTCCAGGATGCTGGCCTTCAGGGCAGAGTGTCAAAGAAAAAGCCATATCGGAGACTGGCTAATAAAAGGAAATTATTAATATGGGCAAAAGAACACAGACATTGGACAGAAGAAGATTGGAAAAAAGTATTATGGACAGACGAATCCAAGTTTGAGGTGTTTGGATCACACAGAAGAACATTTGTGAGAAGCAGAACAACTGAAAAGATGCTGTAAGAGTGCCTGACGCCATCTGTCAAGCATGGTGGAGGTAATGTGATGGTCTGGGGTTGCTTTGGTGCTGGAAAAGTGGGAGATTTGTACAAGGTAAAGGGGATTTTGAATAAGGAAGGCTATCACTCAATTTTGCAACGCCATGCCATACCCTGTGGACAGCGCTTGATTGGAGCCAATTTCATCCTACAACAGGACAATGACTCAAAGCCACCTCCAAATTATACAAGAACTATTTAGGGAAGAAGCAGCAGCTGGTATTCTGTCTGTAATGGAGCGGCCAGCACAGTCACCAGATCTCAACCCCATTGAGCTGTTGTGGGAGCAGCTTGACCGTATGGTGCCAAAATAGTGCCCATCAAGTCAAACCAACTTGTGGGAGGGGCTTCTGGAAGCATGGGGTGAAATTTCTCCAGATTACCTCAGCAAATTAACTGCTAGATTGCCAAAGGTCTACAATGCTGTAATTGCTGCAAAGGGAGCATTCTTTGACTAAAGCAAAGTTTGAAGGAGAAAATTATTATTTCAAATAAAAATCTTTTTTCGAACCTCGTCAATGTCTGGACTAGATTTTCAATTCATTTGACAACTCATTTGATTAATAAAAGTATGAGTTTACATGGAAAACACAAAATTGTCTGGGTGACCCTAAACTTTTGAACGGTAGTGTATATATATGTGTTAAGGCATATGAACAGTATTATAGAAAAATTCTCATATATAAAAAGACCAATACTGCATATAGCAGTTTAAGGTTTAAAAAAACTAAATAAAAGAAGTGTACTACCCCTGATGGGTATATATATAACCTAGGCACCGAGAAAAATGTGTATATAACAAATATATTAATATAAATACACTGCAAAGGCAAATATAGGCCTCACATGCGGGTCTTACATGTAGGCTAAAGATAAAAAATGGTAAAAAAAATAATAAATAATGATTAAAACCGCAGACCCTAAGCTACACACAACACTAGAAGTAGCCGTGGAATGCTCCTAACTCTCCCTAGGCATCTCGTCACAGCCTAAGAGCTAACTACCCCTATAGATAGAAGCAGGAAAACTATCTTGCCTCAGAGAAAATCCCCAAAGGATAGATTAGCCCCCCACAAATAATGACTGTGAGTGGAGAGGGAAAAGACATACACAGAATGAAACCAGGATGAGCACAGGAGGCCAGTCTAGCTTGATAGATAGGACAGGATGGAATACTGTGCGGTCAGTATAAAACACTACAAAAATCCACGCAGAGTTTACAAAAAATCTCCGCACCTGACTAAAGGTGTGGAGGGCAAATCTGCTTCCCAGAGCTTCCGGCAAGACAGAATTAATTCATACTGATAAGCTGGACAAACATAGAAAGCACCGAATGGATAAGTCCACAATCTGTGAACAAAACAGAGCGAGTAAGAACTTAGCTTTGCTGAACTGGTCAGGAAAACAGGGAAATCCAAAGAGATGTGAATCCAACCAGAAACCATTTACAAGTGGCACTGGCTGAAGAAAGAGCCAGACCTAAATAGCCGAGCAGAAGAGACGATAAGTGGAGCCGGCTGATGACAGCTAACTCCAAGGAGCAGCCATACCACTAGAAACCACAAGAGGGAGCCCAAGAGCAGAACTCACAAAAGTGCCACTTACAACCACCGGAGGGAGCCCAAGAGCGGAATTCACAAGTGTCCCCTTACTGCATGATTGTGAAGGGCTGATGGGCTGGGTTTTATAGGAATCTTCTTATATACTACTAGATGGTGGCCCGATTCTAACGCATCGGGTATTCTAGAATATGCATGTCCACGTAGTATATTGCCCAGCCACGTAGTATATTGCCCAGCGACGTAGTATATTGCCCAGCCACGTAGTATATTGCCCAGCGACGTAGTATATTGCCCAGCGACATAGTATATTGCCCAGCGACATAGTATATTGCCCAGTCATGTAGTATATTGCCCAGCCACGTAGTATATTGCCCAGCCACGTAGTATATTGCCCAGCGACATAGTATATTGCCCAGCGACATATTATATTGCCCAGTCACGTAGTATATTGCCCAGCCACGTAGTATATTGCCCAGCCACGTAGTATATTGCCCAGCGACATAGTATATTGCCCAGCGACATAGTATATTGCCCAGTCACGTAGTATATTGCCCAGCCACGTAGTATATTGCCCAGCCACATAGTATATTGCACAGTCACGTAGTATACAGCACAGAGCCACGTAGAATATTGCCCAGCCACGTAGTATATTGCCCAGCCACGTAGTATATTGCCCAGCCACGTAGTATGTTGCCCAGTCACGTAGTATATTGCCCAACCACATAGTATATTGCCCAGCCACGTAGTATATTGCCCAGCCACGTAGTATATTGCTGAGCGACATAGTATATTTCCCAGTGACATAGTATATTGCCCAGTCACGTAGTATATTGCCCAGTGAAGTAGTATATTGCCCAGCCACGTAGTATATTGCCCAGCCACGTAGTATATTGCCCAGCCACGTAGTATATTGCACAGTCACGTAGTATATTGCCCAGCCACGTAGTGTATTGCCCAGTCACGTAGTATATTGCACAGTCACGTAGTATACAGCACAGCGCCACGTAGTATATTGCCCAGCCACGTAGTATATTGCCCAGCCACATAGTATATTGCCCAGCCACGTAGTATATTGCCCAGCCACGTAGTATATTGCCCAGTCACATATTGCCCAGCCACATAGTATATAGCACAGCCCACGTACTATATTGCCCAGTCACATAGTATATTGCCCAGTCACGTAGTATATTGCCCAGTAACGTAGTATAATGCCCAGCCACGTAATATATTGCCCAGCCACATAGTACGGTATATTGCCCAGTCACGTAGTATATTGCCCAGCCACATAGTATATAGCAGAGCCACGTAGTATATTGCCCAGCGACGGAGTATATTGTCCAGCCACGTATAGTATATAGCAGATAGTTAAATAAATAAGGCAGCCCACTGCAGCACTAGAACATGCAAACTTGAAATATGAAATTTGAACTGCATTACTGCACTAAAAATATGAACAATGAGAGTGTTTAGCGCATAAAAATGGCCAATTTTATGTGTACCTGGTAGCCCCTTTACAGCATCTCTCTTATACCAGGTCCTAAACTTGCCTTACCTCACTGAGAATAAACGTCTCCATCTGAATGGGTACATGTGAAACCTCTTCCTAGACTAAAATTCTCTCTCTCTGTGGAGGGGTATTGGACCTGCTGTAATTAAAACACCTGTGGCTAGGAGGCGGAGTGCTCAGTCAGAAGGCTAAAGAATACATTTCAAAAACCTGACCGGCACATCCAAACATAGACTAAGTGTGAACAGGTGCTGAACCTAGAGTCGCCAACTCGTATATAGTTAAGTAAATAAGGCAGCACACTGCAGCGCTAGAACATGCAAACTTGAAATATGAAATTTGAACTGCATTACTGCACTAGAAATATGAAAAATGAGAGCGTTTAGCACATAAAAATGGCCAATTTTATGTGTACCTGGTAGCCCCTTTAAGGCATCTCTCTTATACCAGGTCCTAAACTTGCCTTACCTCACTGAGAATAAACATCTCCATCTGAATGGGTACATGTGAAACCTCTTCCTAGACTAAAATTCTCTCTCTCTGTGGAGGGGTATTGGACCTGCTGTAATTAAAACACCTGTGGCTAGGAGGCAGAGTGCTCAGTCAGAAGGCTAAAGAATACATTTCAAAAACCTGACCGGCACATCCAAACATAGACTAAGTGTGAACAGGTGCTGAACCTAGAGTCGCCAACTCGTATATAGTTAAGTAAATAAGACAGCACACTGCAGCGCTAGAACATGCAAACTTGAAATACGAAATTTGAACTGCATTACTGCACTAGAAATATGAAAAATGAGAGCGTTTAGCGCATAAAAATGGCCAATTTTATGTGTACCTGGTAGCCCCTTTACGGCATCTCTCTTATACCAGGTCCTAAACTTGCCTTACCTCACTGAGAATAAACGTCTCCATCTGAATGGGTACATGTGAAACCTCTTCCTAGACTAAAATTCTCTCTCTCTCTGTGGAGGGGTATTGGACCTGCTGTAATTAAAACACCTGTGGCTAGGAGGCAGAGTGCTCAGTCAGAAGGCTAAAGAATACATTTCAAAAACCTGACCAGCACATCCAAACATAGACTAAGTGTGAACAGGTGCTGAACCTAGAGTCGCCAACTCGTATATAGTTAAGTAAATAAGACAGCAAACTGCAGCGCTAGAACATGCAAACTTGAAATACGAAATTTGAACTGCATTACTGCACTAGAAATATGAAAAATGAGAGCGTTTAGCGCATAAAAATGGCCAATTTTATGTGTACCTGGTAGCCCCTTTACGGCATCTCTCTTATACCAGGTCCTAAACTTGCCTTACCTCACTGAGAATAAACGTCTCCATCTGAATGGGTACATGTGAAACCTCTTGATAGACTAAAATTCTCTCTCTCTGTGGAGGGGTATTGGACCTGCTGTAATTAAAACACCTGTGGCTAGGAGGCGGAGTGCTCAGTCAGAAGGCTAAAGAAAATATATATTTTGCTAGTATATAGCAGAGTCACGTAGTATATTGCCCAGTCACGTAGTATATTGGCCAGCACAGAGCCACGTAGTATAGAGACTTAAAAAAAAATAAACATATAATCACCTATAGCCCGTTGAAGTCCTGCTATACTCACCATCCGCTGCCTTTCCCGCTCCTCGCCACGTTCCTGGGATCACTCCATTGCAAGCGGCAGCTTCTGGTCCCAGGGCTGGTGTGAGCAGGACCTATGATGACGTCGCAGTCACATGACCGTGACGTCACGGCAGGTCCTTGTCGCACACCAGCCCTGGGACGGGTGTTATGACCTGGTGGTTAGGAGCACCCGACCTGATAGTTAAACTCATACAGGACGAGCTCTGGGATGTGGGAGCTCTGCTGACCGCAAGCCCTAATCCTATCACACACACTAAAAATAGCCGTGGAGCGCTCCTGACGCTCCCTAGGCGCCTCGTCACAGCCTCAGAGCTAGCTAGCCCTAGAGATAGAAAATAAAGCCTACCTTGCCTCAGAGAAATTCCCCAAAGGAATAGGCAGCCCCCCACATATAATGACTGTGAGAAAAGATGAAAGTCACAAACGCAGAAATGAAATAGGTTTCAGCAAAGAGAGGCCAGACTTACTAAATAGACAGAGGATAGGAAATGAATCTTTGTGGTCAGCACAAAAACCACAAAAGACCACGCAGAGTGTGCAGAAAAGACCTCCGCACCGACTCACGGTGCGGGGGGGGGGCACTCTGCATCCCAGAGCTTCCAGCTAGCAAGACAAAATCAGGATAACCAGCTGGACAAAAAAACAACGAGCAAAAATAACAATAAGGAACTTAGCTTCTGCAGGAGAAGACAGGTCACCAGGCACATCCAGAAGCGAACTGAACCAATGCTAAAACATTGACAGCTGGCATGGAGTAACGATCTGAGTGGAGTTAAATAGAGAAGCCAACCAAAGGATAAACCACGTCACCTGTGTAAGGAACCTCAGAAGCAGCAGCTTCACTCATAGCCACCAGAGGGAGCCCATAGACAGAACTCGCCGAAGTACCATTCACGACCACAGGAGGGAGTTCGACAACAGAATTCACAACAGACGGGACCGGAAGCTGCCGCTTGCAATGGAGCGGTCCTGGGAGCGTGGCGAGGAGTGAGAAAGGCGGCGGAGGGTGAGTATAGCAGGTTTTTTTTTTTTTTTATTATTTTTAACATGACCTATTTTTACTATTGATGCTGCATAGGCAGCATCAATAGTAAATAGTTGGGGACACACAGGGTTAATAGCAGTGGTAATGGTGTGCGTTACACCGCGGACCGTTACTGCTGCCATTAACCCTGTGTGAGCGGTGGGGATTACGGAGCGAGCGCCGGGCAGTGAGTGCAGGGGAGTAGGGGAGGGACTAAT
The DNA here is from genome assembly GCF_032444005.1 of Ranitomeya imitator. NCBI lineage: Eukaryota > Metazoa > Chordata > Amphibia > Anura > Dendrobatidae > Ranitomeya > Ranitomeya imitator. The sequence goes on from NC_091282.1 coordinate 34,276,683, forward strand.
CGGACTGTGGCCGTCGCTGATTGGTTGCGGCAGCCATGACAGGCAGCGGCCGAGACCAATCAGCGAATGAATAACCGTGACAGAAGGACAGACAGACAGACAGAAGTACCTCTTAGACAATTATGTATATAGATTGCAATAGGCAGGATAACTAATCAAATGATCACAGGTTCACACGCCTTATATAATAATAATAATTTTTATTTATATAGCGCCAACATATTCCGCAGCACTTTACAATTAAGCGGGGTCATGTACAGACAATAAATTCAGTACAAGTTAAGACAATTTAAACAGTGACATTAGGGGTGAGGTCCCTGCTCGCAAGCTTACAATCTACAAGGAAATGGGGGGACACAATAGGTGAAAAGTGCTTGTTATTTCAGGTCTGGCAATTATAATAAATAGGGATTTTCATATAAAGCTGCATGATCCGGTCATCAGCCCGTGTGTTTAAGTGCAATAGTCAAGTATCAAGTGCAGTTATCGTATGCATGGAGGGTGTGGAGACAGATGAATAGTAGGGTGCAGATTCACATGCAGATAATATTTGGAAGGAGGGAACAGGACAAAGTTAGTTTACTGAGTAGTTGATGTGGTAGGCTTGTTTGCAGAGATGGGTTTTTAAAGCGCGCTTGAATAGGTCGGGGCTAGGTATCAGTCTGATCGTCTGGGGAAGTGCATTCCAGAGAGCTGGCGCAGCACGAGAGAAGTCTTGGAGACGGAGGTGCGAGGTTCGGATTACAGGGGATGTTAGTCTTAGGTCATTTGTAGAACGGAGGGCACGTGTAGGGTGATAGACGGAGATGAAAGAGGAGATATAAGGCGGTGGAGAGCTTTGTGGGTGAGAGAGATGAGTTTATACTGGACTGGACTGGGTAGGGGTGATGTCAGGGGAAGAAGTGTATAATTGGGTGTCGTCAGCATAGAGATGGTACTGGAACCCAAATCTGCTGATTGTTTGTCCAATAGGGGCAGTGTATAGAGAGAAGAGGAGGGGGCCCAGGACTGAGCCCTGCGAAACCCCGATAGTAAGGGGACGAGGAGAGGAAGAGGAGCCGGCAAAAGATACAGTGAAGGAGCGGTCAGAGAGGTAGGAGGAGAACCAGGAGAGGGCTGTGTCCTTGAGGCCTATGGAGCGGAGCATAGTGAGAAGGAGATGGTGATCCACAGTATCAAATGCGGCGGAGAGATCCAGGAGAATCAGCAGGGAGCAATGACCTTTGGATTTAGCTGTTATTAGGTCATTAGAGACTTTAGTGAGGGCAGTTTCAGTAGAGTGTAAAGAGCGGAAACCAGATTGTAAGTGGTCAAGAAGAGAGTTATCCGAGAGATAGCGGATTAGACGGGAGTGGACCAAGCGTTCCAGGAGTTTAGAGATGAAGGAAAGGTTAGAGACAGGTCTGTAGTTAGCCATGCAGTTCTGGTCCAGGGATGGCTTTTTAAGTAAAGGGGTAATGATGGCATGTTTGAATGAGGAGGGAAAGATGCCTGAGGAAAGAGAGAGGTTAAATATTTTAGTCAGGTGAGTGGTGACCACTGGTGAGAGAGACTGCAGGAGATGTGAAGGAATGGGGTCACTATTGCAGGTTGTAGGCCGAGCAGAAGTGAGGAGCCTGGAAACTTCTTCTTCTGAAACAGGCTCAAAGATGTCTAATGAGCTTGAGGTGCGGCAGGGAAGGGGATCCAGGCACTGAGGAGATTGCGCTGAGATATCCTGATGGATGTGGTTGATTTTTTCTAGGAAATAAGTGGCCAGATCCTCACCACTGAGATTGGAGATGGGGGCCTGTACTTTAGGTGTCAGGAGGGAGTTTAAGGTTTCAAAAAGATATTTTGGGTTGTTGGATAGTGAGGTGATGAGGGTGGTGAAGTAGGATTGTTTGGCCAGAGAAAGGGCAGAGTTATAGGTTTTGAGCATGAACTTATAGTGGCTTATGGTTGACTAAAAAATAAAGTACAAAAAAGTAAAAAAAAAAATAAATAAATAACCCCCTCCTCCTTTTCCTCTTTAAAAAAAAAGAAAGGAAAGAATACATGTTATTGGCGTTACCGGTTACGTAAAAGTCAGCTCTATCATGATGTTAAGTTATTTAACCCTTATGATAATTATCAAAAAGCAAAAAAATAAATATAAAATAAAAATGCCAGAATTGCCATTTTTGTTTTAGAAACCAGGGATTCAAGCTTCAGGAGGCTAATTTGCATATTCCAGGTGCCTTCTGGGAGAAGCGAAGTCTCCCTAAGCTAGAAGATCGTTGGGTACAGCCGGGACCAGCTGCTTCGAAAGCATCACCAAACCAGGGATTCAAGCTTCAGGAGGCTAATTTGCATATTCCAGGTGCCTTCTGGGAGAAGCGAAGTCTCCCTAAGCTAGAAGATCGTTGGGTACAGCCGGGACCAGCTGCTTCGAAAGCATCACCAAACCAGGGATTCAAGCTTCAGGAGGCTAATTTGCATATTCCAGGTGCCTTCTGGGAGAAGCGAAGTCTCCCTAAGCTAGAAGATCGTTGGGTACAGCCGGGACCAGCTGCTTCGAAAGCATCACCAAACCAGGGATTCAAGCTTCAGGAGGCTAATTTGCATATTCCAGGTGCCTTCTGGGAGAAGCGAAGTCTCCCTAAGCTAGAAGATCGTTGGGTACAGCCGGGACCAGCTGCTTCGAAAGCATCACCAAACCAGGGATTCAAGCTTCAGGAGGCTAATTTGCATATTCCAGGTGCCTTCTGGGAGAAGCGAAGTCTCCCTAAGCTAGAAGATCGTTGGGTACAGCCGGGACCAGCTGCTTCGAAAGCATCACCAAACCAGGGATTCAAGCTTCAGGAGGCTAATTTGCATATTCCAGGTGCCTTCTGGGAGAAGCGAAGTCTCCCTAAGCTAGAAGATCGTTGGGTACAGCCGGGACCAGCTGCTTCGAAAGCATCACCAAACCAGGGATTCAAGCTTCAGGAGGCTAATTTGCATATTCCAGGTGCCTTCTGGGAGAAGCGAAGTCTCCCTAAGCTAGAAGATCGTTGGGTACAGCCGGGACCAGCTGCTTCGAAAGCATCACCAAACCAGGGATTCAAGCTTCAGGAGGCTAATTTGCATATTCCAGGTGCCTTCTGGGAGAAGCGAAGTCTCCCTAAGCTAGAAGATCGTTGGGTACAGCCGGGACCAGCTGCTTCGAAAGCATCACCAAACCAGGGATTCAAGCTTCAGGAGGCTAATTTGCATATTCCAGGTGCCTTCTGGGAGAAGCGAAGTCTCCCTAAGCTAGAAGATCGTTGGGTACAGCCGGGACCAGCTGCTTCGAAAGCATCACCAAACCAGGGATTCAAGCTTCAGGAGGCTAATTTGCATATTCCAGGTGCCTTCTGGGAGAAGCGAAGTCTCCCTAAGCTAGAAGATCGTTGGGTACAGCCGGGACCAGCTGCTTCGAAAGCATCACCAAACCAGGGATTCAAGCTTCAGGAGGCTAATTTGCATATTCCAGGTGCCTTCTGGGAGAAGCGAAGTCTCCCTAAGCTAGAAGATCGTTGGGTACAGCCGGGACCAGCTGCTTCGAAAGCATCACCAAACCAGGGATTCAAGCTTCGGGAGGCTAATTTGCATATTCCAGGTGCCTTCTGGGAGAAGCGAAGTCTCCCTAAGCTAGAAGATCGTTGGGTACAGCCGGGACCAGCTGCTTCGAAAGCATCACCAAACCAGGGATTCAAGCTTCAGGAGGCTAATTTGCATATTCCAGGTGCCTTCTGGGAGAAGCGAAGTCTCCCTAAGCTAGAAGATCGTTGGGTACAGCCGGGACCAGCTGCTTCGAAAGCATCACCAAACCAGGGATTCAAGCTTCAGGAGGCTAATTTGCATATTCCAGGTGCCTTCTGGGAGAAGCGAAGTCTCCCTAAGCTAGAAGATCGTTGGGTACAGCCGGGACCAGCTGCTTCGAAAGCATCACCAAACCAGGGATTCAAGCTTCAGGAGGCTAATTTGCATATTCCAGGTGCCTTCTGGGAGAAGCGAAGTCTCCCTAAGCTAGAAGATCGTTGGGTACAGCCGGGACCAGCTGCTTCGAAAGCATCACCAAACCAGGGATTCAAGCTTCAGGAGGCTAATTTGCATATTCCAGGTGCCTTCTGGGAGAAGCGAAGTCTCCCTAAGCTAGAAGATCGTTGGGTACAGCCGGGACCAGCTGCTTCGAAAGCATCACCAAACCAGGGATTCAAGCTTCAGGAGGCTAATTTGCATATTCCAGGTGCCTTCTGGGAGAAGCGAAGTCTCCCTAAGCTAGAAGATCGTTGGGTACAGCCGGGACCAGCTGCTTCGAAAGCATCACCAAACCAGGGATTCAAGCTTCAGGAGGCTAATTTGCATATTCCAGGTGCCTTCTGGGAGAAGCGAAGTCTCCCTAAGCTAGAAGATCGTTGGGTACAGCCGGGACCAGCTGCTTCGAAAGCATCACCAAACCAGGGATTCAAGCTTCAGGAGGCTAATTTGCATATTCCAGGTGCCTTCTGGGAGAAGCGAAGTCTCCCTAAGCTAGAAGATCGTTGGGTACAGCCGGGACCAGCTGCTTCGAAAGCATCACCAAACCAGGGATTCAAGCTTCAGGAGGCTAATTTGCATATTCCAGGTGCCTTCTGGGAGAAGCGAAGTCTCCCTAAGCTAGAAGATCGTTGGGTACAGCCGGGACCAGCTGCTTCGAAAGCATCACCAAACCAGGGATTCAAGCTTCGGGAGGCTAATTTGCATATTCCAGGTGCCTTCTGGGAGAAGCGAAGTCTCCCTAAGCTAGAAGATCGTTGGGTACAGCCGGGACCAGCTGCTTCGAAAGCATCACCAAACCAGGGATTCAAGCTTCAGGAGGCTAATTTGCATATTCCAGGTGCCTTCTGGGAGAAGCGAAGTCTCCCTAAGCTAGAAGATCGTTGGGTACAGCCGGGACCAGCTGCTTCGAAAGCATCACCAAACCGAATTTTTGCCTGTAGGACATTATTGCAAGAGAGCTTGGCTGAGTAGATTACACAAGAAGGAAAACACACAGCAAGTCAGCAGGATCTAGGAGCAACATGGCAGATGTGACAACCTACATGGTGAGCTGCAGCATGTGCTACATGTTCACAGATCGACCAGAAGAAGAATCCAATTTCACCTGTCAGAAGTGTAGACTAGTGGCCCTTTTAGAAGAAAAGGTGCGGGGTCTGGAAGAAAGAATAGCAACTTTGAAACTCATCAAAGAGAATGAAGACTTTCTAGACAGAACAGAAGCATCTCTACTGGTCACAGAAGGTGCAAAAAGTGTCAGAGAACCTCCAAAAGCAGATGAGTGGAAGCATGTGACCAAAAGAAGCAAGAAGACCATGGAGAAATCACCAACCACACAACTGAAGAACCGATATCAAATCTTTGTAGAGGATGAAGATGGCACACCTAAGAATGAAGCAATACCAGCAAGCAAAAAAGAAAAGGGCACACAGCAACAAGTGACAGCAAAAAGTACAGCCAAGAAGCAACGAAGAGTGGTGGTGGTGGGAGACTCACTACTGAGAGGCACCGAAGCAGCCATCTGCAGACCGGACATAACTGCAAGAGAAGTATGCTGCCTTCCAGGTGCGATGATCAAGGATGTGACCGATAGGATACCAAAGCTCTTCAGCTCCAAGGACGTCCACCCATTTCTTCTGATACATGTTGGCACCAATGACACGGCAAGGAAGGACCTACCGACAATCTGCAAGGACTTTGAAGAGTTGGGGAAGAAAGTAAAGGAACTGGATGCACAGGTAGTTTTTTCTTCTATCCTTCCAGTAGACGGGCATGGCACCAGGAGATGGAACAGGATCCTTGATGCAAACAACTGGCTAAGACGATGGTGCAGACAACAAGGATTTGGATTCCTGGACCACGGTGTGAATTACTGGTATGATGGACTCCTCGCCAGAGACGGACTACACCTCAACAAACCTGGGAAACACACATTCGCCAGAAGACTCGCTACACTCATCAGGAGGGCGTTAAACTAGAAGAAGAGGGGACGGGAAGAAAAACATTAGACTCGAACAAAGACGACCCAGGAAAACATACTCAGAAGGGAGGTAAGAACATTTCTAAAACAATCCACAGTGAGGAGATTGGAACAAAACAAAATCCTCTAAACTGCATGCTCGCAAACGCCAGAAGCCTGACAAACAAGATGGAAGAACTAGAAGCAGAAATATCTACAGGTAACTTTGACATAGTGGGAATAACCGAGACATGGTTAGATGAAAGCTATGACTGGGCAGTTAACTTACAGGGTTACAGTCTGTTTAGAAAGGATCGTAAAAATCGGAGAGGAGGAGGGGTTTGTCTCTATGTAAAGTCTTGTCTAAAGTCCACTTTAAGGGAGGATATTAGCGAAGGGAATGAGGATGTCGAGTCCATATGGGTTGAAATTCATGGAGGGAAAAATGGTAACAAAATTCTCATTGGGGTCTGTTACAAACCCCCAAATATAACAGAAAGCATGGAAAGTCTACTTCTAAAGCAGATAGATGAAGCTGCAACCCATAATGAGGTCCTGGTTATGGGGGACTTTAACTACCCGGATATTAACTGGGAAACAGAAACCTGTGAAACCCATAAAGGCAACAGGTTTCTGCTAATAACCAAGAAAAATTATCTTTCACAATTGGTGCAGAATCCAACCAGAGGAGCAGCACTTTTAGACCTAATACTATCTAATAGACCTGACAGAATAACAAATCTGCAGGTGATTGGGCATTTAGGAAATAGCGACCACAATATTGTGCAGTTTCACCTGTCTTTCACTAGGGGGACTTGTCAGGGAGTCACAAAAACATTGAACTTTAGGAAGGCAAAGTTTGAACAGCTTAGAGATGCCCTTAATCTGGTAGACTGGGACAATATCCTCAGAAATGAGAATACAGATAATAAATGGGAAATGTTTAAGAACATCCTAAATAGGCACTGTAAGCGGTTTATACCTTGTGGGAATAAAAGGACTAGAAATAGAAAAAACCCAATGTGGCTAAACAAAGAAGTAAGACAGGCAATTAACAGTAAAAAGAAAGCATTTGCACTACTAAAGCAGGATGGCACCATTGAAGCTCTAAAAAACTATAGGGAGAAAAATACTTTATCTAAAAAACTAATTAAAGCTGCCAAAAAGGAAACAGAGAAGCACATTGCTAAGGAGAGTAAAACTAATCCCAAACTGTTCTTCAACTATATCAATAGTAAAAGAATAAAAACTGAAAATGTAGGCCCCTTAAAAAATAGTGAGGAAAGAATGGTTGTAGATGACGAGGAAAAAGCTAACATATTAAACACCTTCTTCTCCACGGTATTCACGGTGGAAAATGAAATGCTAGGTGAAATCCCAAGAAACAATGAAAACCCTATATTAAGGGTCACCAATCTAACCCAAGAAGAGGTGCGAAACCGGCTAAATAAGATTAAAATAGATAAATCTCCGGGTCCGGATGGCATACACCCACGAGTACTAAGAGAACTAAGTAATGTAATAGATAAACCATTATTTCTTATTTTTAGTGACTCTATAGCGACAGGGTCTGTTCCGCAGGACTGGCGCATAGCAAATGTGGTGCCAATATTCAAAAAGGGCTCTAAAAGTGAACCTGGAAATTATAGGCCAGTAAGTCTAACCTCTATTGTTGGTAAAATATTTGAAGGGTTTCTGAGGGATGTTATTCTGGATTATCTCAATGAGAATAACTGTTTAACTCCATATCAGCATGGGTTTATGAGAAATCGCTCCTGTCAAACCAATCTAATCAGTTTTTATGAAGAGGTAAGCTATAGACTGGACCACGGTGAGTCATTGGACGTGGTATATCTCGATTTTTCCAAAGCGTTTGATACCGTGCCGCACAAGAGGTTGGTACACAAAATGAGAATGCTTGGTCTGGGGGAAAATGTGTGTAAATGGGTTAGTAACTGGCTTAGTGATAGAAAGCAGAGGGTGGTTATAAATGGTATAGTCTCTAACTGGGTCGCTGTGACCAGTGGGGTACCGCAGGGGTCAGTATTGGGACCTGTTCTCTTCAACATATTCATTAATGATCTGGTAGAAGGTTTACACAGTAAAATATCGATATTTGCAGATGATACAAAACTATGTAAAGCAGTTAATACAAGAGAAGATAGTATTCTGCTACAGATGGATCTGGATAAGTTGGAAACTTGGGCTGAAAGGTGGCAGATGAGGTTTAACAATGATAAATGTAAGGTTATACACATGGGAAGAGGGAATCAATATCACCATTACACACTGAACGGGAAACCACTGGGTAAATCTGACAGGGAGAAGGACTTGGGGATCCTAGTTAATGATAAACTTACCTGGAGCAGCCAGTGCCAGGCAGCAGCTGCCAAGGCAAACAGGATCATGGGGTGCATTAAAAGAGGTCTGGATACACATGATGAGAGCATTATACTGCCTCTGTACAAATCCCTAGTTAGACCGCACATGGAGTACTGTGTCCAGTTTTGGGCACCGGTGCTCAGGAAGGATATAATGGAACTAGAGAGAGTACAAAGGAGGGCAACAAAATTAATAAAGGGGATGGGAGAACTACAATACCCAGATAGATTAGCGAAATTAGGATTATTTAGTCTAGAAAAAAGACGACTGAGGGGCGATCTAATAACCATGTATAAGTATATAAGGGGACAATACAAATATCTCGCTGAGGATCTGTTTATACCAAGGAAGGTGACGGGCACAAGGGGGCATTCTTTGCGTCTGGAGGAGAGAAGGTTTTTCCACCAACATAGAAGAGGATTCTTTACTGTTAGGGCAGTGAGAATCTGGAATTGCTTGCCTGAGGAGGTGGTGATGGCGAACTCAGTCGAGGGGTTCAAGAGAGGCCTGGATGTCTTCCTGGAGCAGAACAATATTGTATCATACAATTATTAGGTTCTGTAGAAGGACGTAGATCTGGGTATTTATTATGATGGAATATAGGCTGAACTGGATGGACAAATGTCTTTTTTCGGCCTTACTAACTATGTTACTATGTTACTATGTTACTATGTTACTATGTTTTGCATCTCTCCCTTCAAAAATCCATTAAAAATCTATCAACATGTTGTTTGTATCCCAGAATGATGCAGTAAAAACAAAGCCGATAACATTGCCACACAAGCCAAATTTTTTAATACAAATTTCAAAATTTTTTTCAACACTTAAATAAAAAAAACTATAAATGATCACTAAAAATGTATTATGACACCAATGAAATTAAGCATGAGCATGAACGACGAATGCTGTAAAGATAAAAAATAAGAAAAAACTATGGCAAAAAATTGCCTGTTTTTTCACTATTTCATCTCACTTGGAATCTTCCCCAATTTTTCAGTACATTATATGGTAAGATTAATGCTGTCATTCAAAACTTCAACTCATCCCACAAAAAAATAAAGCCCACGTACGGCTATGTGGATGGATTTTTTTTTTAAGTTAAAGCTCTTGGAATTATGGAAAAAAAATTAATTTGAAATAAGAAAACCACCATGTCACGTAGAGTTTAAAGTGACCATCTGGTTCTCCATAAAAATGTAGCAGGACATGGGAAAGTATAGTTAAAAAGTAACCATTGTTAATTTTTTATTTCATAAATCGATAGTACATGTGAAAATAAAAAACTTTGTATTATTATATGTTATCAGAGAAACTCAGTTCTTTCGTCTTTTGAAAGGATCAATCATTACCAAAACTCTCAATTCACAAGAAAAAAATGTCTTCAGTAAATACAGATTTTTCCATTACTGAGATAGGAGATGACAGTTGGTGCTCATAAAGTTCTATGGAGAAATGTAACTGCTGAATCAGGAGAACTTGCAGCAGAATGGCTGTGTTGGCCTCTAGCTCCTCCCTAGAATAAATGCAGAGACCTCAGTGACATATTCAATGTCAAAAAGTGGGGCTATACAAAGCCTAACCACATGCAGCAAAGGCGGATACCCACTCCAGAAATTATGGATGAAGGAGAAAAAGGAGCAAATAGGCATACATAGTAACAGAGCAAGTCTTTTTATTAGTATCAAAAACATATACATCAACAGTGACCATTAAAGATTACACATGATAAAACCAAAGCAGGATAGAAACAGAGGAGCCCAAGGAATCCATAGTTGCAACTTGCCCATGTAAACATTGAAAGAGTAAAGTGCCAGTGCCTATGTATTCAATAGAAAGGTAAGATAGCAAAACAAACACAAGGAGGGCAGCACTTACCAAGGGCAAAGCAGGACTGGACCCTGGGCAAGGTGTAGTAGGACCTCGACGCGCGTTTTGCGTGTTTAATACACCGCTTTATCAAGGGGTATGTGTACTATACAGGAAGCAGTACCTTTTATGGTGGGCAGATGGATATGATGGTCAGTTGAAAGGTGGATCAATCAGGCATGCATCGGAGGTGGAAAGGCCACAAGTCCTGCTGTGATACCAAGTTGACACAGACATTCCTCCCTACAATGTCTGTGTCGGCCTCTAGCTCCTCCCAAGAATGTCTGTGCTCCTCTAACTCCTCCCTAGAATATCTGTTTCTCTAGCTCCTCCTTAGAATGTCTATGTGTTCCTCTAGCTCCTCCCAAGAATGTCTGTGTTCCTCTAGCTCCTCCCTAGAATGTCTGTGTTCCTCTAGCTCCTCCCTAGAATGTCTGTGTTCCTCTAGCTCCTTCCAAGAATGTCTGTGCTCCTCTAACTCCTCCCTAGAATGTCTGTTTCTCTAGCTCCTCCTTAGAATGTCTGTGTTCCTCTAGCTCCTCCCTAGAATGTCTGTGTTCCTCTAGCTCCTCCCAAGAATGTCTGTTTCTCTAGCTCCTCCCTAGAATGTCTGTGTTCCTCTAGTTCCTCCCTAGAATGTCTGTGCTCCTCTAACTCCTCCCTAGAATGTCTGTTTCTCTAGCTCCTCCTTAGAATGTCTGTGTTCCTCTAGCTCCTCCCAAGAATGTCTGTGTTCCTCTAGCTCCTCCCTAGACTGTCTGTGTTCCTCTAGCTCCTCCCAAGAATGTCTGTGCTCCTCTAACTCCTCCCTAGAATGTCTGTGTGTTTCTCTAGCTCCTCCTTAGAATGTCTATGTGTTCCTCTAGCTCCTCCCTAGAATGTCTGTGTTCCTCTAGCTCCTCCCTAGAATGTCTGTGTTCCTCTTGCTCCTCCCAAGAATGTCTGTGTTCCTCTTGCTCCTCCCAAGAATGTCTGTGCTCCTCTAACTCCTCCCTAGAATGTCTGTGTGTTTCTCTAGCTCCTCCTTAGAATGTCTATGTGTTCCTCTAGCTCCTCCCTAGAATGTCTGTGTTCCTCTAGCTCCTCCCTAGAATGTCTGTGTTCCTCTTGCTCCTCCCAAGAATGTCTGTGTCTGCCTTTAGCTCCTCCTTAGAATGTCTGTAGTGGCATCTAGCACCTCCCTAGAATGTCTGTCTCTGCCTCTATCTCCTCCTTAAAATGTCTGTAGCGGCCTCTAGCTCCTCCCTAAAATGTCTATGTCGGCCTCTAGCTCCTCCCCCTCCATGGAACTGTACAAGCACAAACTGTCATCTTCTATTTCAGTAATGGAAAATCTTTCTTCACTGGGTATGAAATTTACCCATGGATTGAGAGTGAAAGATCAGTCCAGGAGGAGAAAGAAGCAGATTTCTCTGATAAAATATATTACTAAGTTGCTTATTTTCTTGTGTACTTTTGATTTATGAAATACAAATTAAAATGATGGTTACTCTTTAATAAATTACCTGACTTCCTGCTGATATCAATCTGCAATCGAGCTGGCAGAATTTATTGCCTGCAAGAAAGAATGTGGTTTCTGTGGTCTATGGCCACCAGTGAAAGTGGAGCCGGCGGAGTCTAAAAATAGAGAAAACGATAAATTATTTATAATGGATCATGAGATGAGATGGATATAATTATCAGTCTGCCGTTTACCTGCCGGCGTCTGCAGAGCAGGGGGCTCCTGTCTGATCTCTCCACATACTAATTATTGCTTTGGGATTTTACAGGTATTTCCTTTTTTTCTGAACAACTCGACTTCTGTTCTCTAATGGAATTATCTATATTGTCCCTCCAGGAATAGTTAAAAGGAAACTGTCATCAGGTTTCACCCCGGACTAAACTGCTGCCACCTTTTTGCTCTAAAATGGCCCTTATATCACCACCATATACTGTGATAATGTCACGATCCATATTTAGATTCGTGGTAGCTCTGGTTTCACTCTGTTTTAAATATAGCTTTTTCCTTTTAGGACCAGCGGGGGTTAATATCAGTTCCCCCCTGCTGGCAATGAGCTGTAACTGCAGTGTGGCTAGGTCAGCTGATGTGGGTGGTGACCACTCCCACCATCCTTTAAATGGTCACCTGATGCATCAGCTGACTGTCGGTGATAGAGAAACCTACAGTGACCAAGCCTGGAGGAAGGAGCTTGCTGACTGTTGGTGATAGATTTTCTCTATGGAGACCAGCCTTGTAGTGGCAGCTCTCTGGTGTCAGCTACTTCTGGAGTTTGGAGTCCTGTTTCTGTGTCATCTGTGGTGTGGAGCTTGGCAGCGGTGTCTGGAAGCTAAGTTTTGTGTTTACTCCTTGTCCCTTTCGTATTTGTCACTGACCCCTGTGTGGTACTACCTGCATTGGTGAGACTTGAGCCCCTTGCCAGCCAGTGCACTAGCCAGGGCAGTGCTAGGTGTTGGCAAGGGTTGAGGTTTCTGATGATGGTGGGGGGAAGGACCCACTTAGGGCGTTAGGGGAGTGCAGGGACAGGCTCAGGTTTGAGCTCAGGTGGTGACCATCCCCCATTTCTATCTCAGTAGGGCCTTCCTCTCCCCATTTCTATCCTGTTGTGTGTGTGTTGTGCCATCCGCTGACTGACCCTCCTGTTGGGTCGTGTTACATCGTGATAGATAAAAATGACTTTACATGTCCCACATACTGTATGTAAATCATTGGCAAGTAGTCCAAAGGGGAGACCTGGACCTTCTCAGCTTTTCCTGTTGGCCCTTTTCCCTGTGGATGATGTTTCCTAAATCATCCACGTCTAGCTGCCCAACCTGCGCCATTTCCATTCACCTATACTCTGGGGCAAGCGCATTTCATACTGTCCTTTTCAGGGCACTGGAATCACCTTGGCGCCAACTGTAACATACCGTGTGAGACATGTCTAGAGTCAATTTTCTATGCAAGTAATTAAAAATCTATTTAGGGGACTATTAAAGGGTTGGCTGCAGTTTAGTACTGGGAATTTAATGATAGACTACCATTAAAGGGATTTTCTGCGAATGTCAAGTGTCCGTCTGCTGTTATCACCAACAATCAGCTGCAATCTGTAGGGAAGTCTGTCAGTAAGTGTTTAATTTCCCCGCAGTGACACCACAGGAGAAAAGGAGTATTACACCAACCCTATTTAATTTAATGGATCGTCTATGTAATGCCGACAGGTCCCACAGGTAGAAATTGTTAAAATAAAACCTAAATTGTCTGATAAATAGATAAACTGGTGGTGTTATCTGTTGTGAATTCAGCTTTTGGGCTCCCTCCTGTGGTTGCAGAGGGTAATGCAGTTGTGCCTGGTTTGCAGGAGTGGACATGTGTTTCTACTAATTGCAGGACTGACTGGGGTATATAGCTTTGCAGGATCCTTTAATCAGTGCCAGTTGTCCATTGTTCTTGAAGGATTCACTTCCCTGCTGGTATCTCCAGTTTGCTGTGTTTTTCTACAAAGATAAGTCCTGGCTTTGTTTTTGCTGTCCACCTGCTGTGCACCTTATAGTTCTGTGCAGTTTCATGTTTTGTCTTGTCCAGCTTTGTCTGTGAAGGATTTTTTGCAGCCAAGCTGTGTCTCTGGAGATACAGATATACCCTCCATGTCTTTAGTCAGATGTGGTGATTTGTATTTTCTGTGGTGGATATTTTCTAGTGTTTTAATACTGACCGCATAGTACTCTGTTCTATTCTTTTTTTTTTAGCCAGTATGGCCTCCTATGCTAAAATCTGATTTCATATCTGCGTATGTTATTTCCCTCTCCTCTCACAGTCAATATTTGTGGGGGGCTATCTATCCTTTGGGGATTTTCTCTGAGGCAAGATAGGTTTCCTGTTTCTGTCTTTAGGGGTAGTTAGATCTTAGGCTGTGCCGAGGGGTCTAGGGAGAGTTAGGTACCCCCCACGGCTGCTTTTAGTTGCGCTGCCAGGTTCAGGGTTTGCGGTCAGTACAGGGACCACCTTCTCCAGGGTACGTCTCATGCTGCTCCAAGGCCACCAGATCATAACAATTATCCCATGCAACCAGGGTTGTGACTTTATTTTTTCTGTACAGTTTCTCAAAAAAATGATGGACGATTCTCTTTTTTGGACACAATAGCTGAGCATTGAGATTGTGATACATGTCTATTGTCTACAGACCATAAATCCTATATGAAGACATTAGCTGCACTCACTGTGAACTGTACAAAGGTGATAAAAACAGTAATAAAAATTTGTACAAGTCTCTCCATCTTCCCAAAAAATCACGAACACATCAATTATTTTTACGGACAGAGGAAAAAAAAAAAGATCTATTTTTATGAGCTGTCCTGGAATTTCTGAACGGTTGGCAACCCTGAATGGAACCAATTAGAGCTCAGCTTTCATTTTTAAGCTCCACTCCTGATCTGCCCATGAGGATCCACAAAACCTCCCAGGAAGATCTGTAATTAATTAATGATATTGATGTAATGAGATTGTTCTTTCCATTATTTATGCTTTGAGAGGTGTAAATAATGGTGGAAATCCATGTACATAATACAGGCGCATATGAACACAGAAGAGTTGACAATTTAATTAAAAATATGAAAGAAGGTTGTGGAAAATAGAAGCTGTGGGGCTGCAACGGTCTAGGATGTAATGCTTCTGATTTCTGCTTCTCTATGGGCAATTCTTTTTAATTAGGATGGTTTCCCGCTGCTGAGACTCAAAAAGAGTAACTATAATTGGTGTGTGTCCAATCTCCCTGCAGCTCCCCCGCAGGGAAAACGAAGTATTGCATGAGAGGAGACATAGTAGAAATCATGGACCAGAGAGCGTGAGGAATGACAACAAGGTTATGCACTCATCAGTGGTTGCTTTTCGGGTGGTCTATCTGGAGAAGGTAGGATCAGGATTGGGTAGGTTCTGTAGGTAGGATGTTGGATTCGTAGATTTATGAAGGTGGCAGTCAGTGAGAAGGATAACTAGGTCTTTCTTCGAGACTATTTACAGTTTAAAGCCCTCAATATCCCCCAATGCACCAATGAAGCCCACTGTGATACTGAAGCACATGCTCGACTACTACTTCAATGCTTCCCTAAGATTTGCTCAGGACCATAGTTATAGTGGGTCCATGGTTGGTACCAGTCGCACTCAGACCCTGGAGCTTAGGTGGCCCGAAAGTTCCCTTTGACCCATATGAAAATTCCAATACTATTAATGACCCTTGATAGTTGAGACCCCTGCCAATTGGAGCTTTTGCATTTTGAGCTTCACATTATGCCATAGGCTCTGCTCTTATAATTTTTTTCATATATATTTTAGTTATTATTTTCCACGACTGGTTTCAGACGCCAGTCATAAATAGAAATCCTCTAGACTACCGTGTGAATTGGGACATGGGTTCCGATTCATCATTTGCGTTTTTTTTAAAATCACTTTTGTCTTGTGATATTTGTTGACATATATTGTGCCATATTCAACTAAAATGGGGCTCACGGTTCATGAACTTGGCTAGTGATGAGCAAATATACTCATTACTCAAGGTTTCTCGAGCATGCTCGGTGGTCCTCCGAGTATTTTTTAGTGCTCGGAGATTTAGTTTTTCTTGCCGCAGCTGGATGATTTAAATCTGTTAGCCAGCATAAGTACATGTGGGGGTTGCCTGGTTGCTAGGGAATCCCCACATGTAATCAAGCTGGCTAACAGATGTAAACCATTCAGCTGCGGCAAGAAAAACTAAATCTCCGAGCACTAAAAAATACTCGGAGGACCCCCGAGCGTGCTCGGGAAATCTCAAGTAACGAGTATATTCGCTCATCACTAAACTTTGCGCAAAGTCTAAAATAGGCTTTTTCCTGTTATTAAACATTGTTCTGACTTTTCAAAAAAAATCCAGAAAACCACACCAGGGAGGAGGTGTGGGGGTGGGGACTGGAATAGAGTTTCGCAAAATTTCACAACATTTTACAAAGTTGATCAATCAGGCGAAAATATCTGGAACCACCAAACTCCACTCACAAAGTGAAAAAAACCTGGGGAGCACATATAAAACAGACTTTAAAAAAAAGATGCAAATAGAAAATTGGGTGGAAAAAAGGTGCGAAACACACAAAACGAGGTACAAGTCTCTATAATTTTTTTTGCCAGTAACTTAATAAAGTAATTTTTCTTGTAAGGAGAGCCAGTGAGGAAGCGGAGCAGCGAAACATTTCTTATTTGGACATTCCGCAGTAGAATTTCTAATTTCTTGTGTAATTCGTCCTGACCCTATGCATTTACAACTGAAGCTTAATATATTTTATTGCTTTCCATTCCCATCACTCAGTAGGACAATATATTAAAGCTGAGCTCACATTGAACGCTGTCTAGGTCAGGGGGAAAACTTTAATAGATTGATTATGCTTTTCAGTCTTGTAAGGAGCGGAGCTATTTCTGTGTTTGCAACTTCTTGGATGATGAATCATTTTGTAGCTAAAGAAGATATTACTAAAAGTTGTTCATTGAGGAGAATCAGGGAAAAATAAAATGGTTTAAAGGGATTCTGTCACTTTAAGGGTTCACTCACACTTGCTAATCGGTCCCCTTCTCAACCAGGAGAGTGGGTTGATTTTTTTCTGACTTGTCATCCGTGTACAATCCGTTTTTTTACCCAGCAGCTATTAATCATTTACGGTCCCTTTACAGTTTCCTATGCTACAGAATTGTAATGTATAGAACCAGAAACACATGGGCTACTTGCACATTGAACCCTGCTTATACAGGTACTATACAGATGATCAGGTTTTTAAATACATCAGATAGGGATTGTATACATTAGATAGGACTCCTCTATATGGGTATACCTTGACGATTGGTGGAGCAGCTCAGTATACATTTTTTTTTCAAAAAACGTATCAACTAAATACCCTGCTTTTTTCCATCTTTTTACTAGCACTTGCTTATTACTGTGATTTTTTTACAACAGAGTATTTTTGGCCTCATTGTGCTCTTTTGTGTCTTCAAGAATTGTAATGTATCTGTAAAAAATTGGAAGTTACTCTGATGGTCCATATGGCATGCAATTTATTTCTCGCACTGGCATATCCACAAAACATCCCCGTGTTCTTCCAACTTGCAGTCTTCTTCTGTAATGGCTTCTTTTTTTGTGGGTGGGCGCATCTCTGCAATGTTCTCCTCATGGGTGGGGCCCCACTGCCTTTTTATTCTCATGGGTGGAGCCTCTTTCTCATGTTCATTTTGTTGGATACTCTCTGCCTTGTTCTATTAATCTGTGGAACATCTGAGTTTTTTTTCTCTTACTAGGTAAATAGCCTTGCCTTGCTTTCTTCAGAGATGTTCTCCATGTGAGTGGAGTATATCTGTGCTGTTCTCTACATGGGTGGAGCCCATCTTCCCTATTCTTCTCAATGGTGAACAAACTCTGTCATGCTCTTTACATGGGTGGAGCCTAACTGTTCTATTATACTTATGGGTGGAGCTTCTATGCACTAATCTTTACATGGGTGGAGCCTCTCCTTGCAATGCTCTTTACTTTGGTGGAGCCTAACTGTCTTGTTATCCTCATGGGTTGAGCATGATATGGAGGAGATGCCAATCATGTATGGTGGGTGGGGATTCAGTAACAGCGAGGAAAGACACTGAGGAAATGTCAATCAGGTTTGGTGGGTGGGGAGTCAGTAGCAGGGAGGAGGGGCACTGAGGAGATGTCAATCAGGTTTGGTGGGTGGGGAGTCAGTAGCAGAGAGGAGGGACACTGAGGTAATGTCAATCAGGTTTGGTGGGTGGAGAGTCAGTAGCAGGGAGGAGGGGCACTGAGGTGATGTCAATCAGGTTTGGTGGGTGGGAAACAGTAGCAGGGAGGAGGGACACTGAGGTGATGTCAATCAGGTTTGGTGGGTGGGGAACAGTAGCAGGGAGGAGGGACACTGAGGAGATGTCAATCAGGTTTGGTGGGTGGGGAGTCAGTAGCAGGGAGGAGGGACACTGAGGTGATGTCAATCAGGTTTGGTGGGTGGAGAGTCAGTAGCAGGGAGGAGGGGCACTGAGGTGATGTCAATCAGGTTTAGTGGGTGGGGAGTCAGTAGCAGGGAGGAGGGACACTGAGGTGATGTCAATCAGGTTTGGTGGGTGGAGAGTCAGTAGCAGGGAGGAGGGGCACTGAGGTGATGTCAATCAGGTTTAGTGGGTGGGGAGTCAGTAGCAGGGAGGAGGGACACTGAGGTGATGTCAATCAGGTTTGGTGGGTGGAGAGTCAGTAGCAGGGAGGAGGGGCACTGAGGTGATGTCAATCAGGTTTGGTGGGTGGGGAACAGTAGGAGGGAGGAGGGACACTGAGGAGATGTCAATCAGGTTTGGTGGGTGGGGAGTCAGTAGCAGGGAGGAGGGACACTGAGGTGATGTCAATCAGGTTTGGTGGGTGGAGAGTCAGTAGCAGGGAGGAGGGGCACTGAGGTGATGTCAATCAGGTTTGGTGAGTGGGGATTCAGTAGCAGGGATGAGGGACACTGAGGAGATGTCAATCAGGTTTGGTGGGTGGAGATCCATGCTAAGAGGCACCGAGAGACTATCATGCCAAACAGGCAGCAGCAGGAAAGAGGGGCATTGAGGACATATAAATTAGACTAAGCTAGTAGACATAGAGTTTAAACTTTTAAAACGTATTACACAGCCATTCTGACATGGATTTTTTCACCGTAAGTAAACCAATCTCATTAGGTCTAAGAGATCTATGTAATAATTTGTGCAATTTGTACTGTCACATCTTGTGACAGACCCACTTTAAAGTGATCGATGTCTCTTATTGATCAACCTGTCGGGCAGAGCAGTGAAGGAGGAAAGAAAGGTTGCAATTAAACCCAAGGTCCCCAGCCCATTATAAATATATTGATGGAGTAGATGGACGACCTTACTCATGTCATACACTTGTTACCCTGTACACAGTCCAGCATTGTGCCTGTCCATGCTCCATTACTCATTTCTATATAACAATCAATGCTGTTTCCTTTAAATATCGTTACCATAGATAGCAAAGTGAGAAAGTGAATCATTTCAGTTTCTTTTATTTCACAAATTGCATTTTTTTTTTCCAGATGTTTGTGTTTTTTGTGTCCTTTATGAGTTGATAATAGCCACTTACACAGTCAGCCCCGCAGTATTCGGTAACCCCAGAGGTCCGCTAGCGACTAAGACAGGGAGAGTCTATGGGGATGAATCATCATTACATTGTATTTCCTTATTGTGACATTACATTATATTCCCGGGGATTGGAATTATCCTTCTGAAAAATAGCACTTCAGAATGGAATCAATTATATAGAAGCATGGACTCGCTGACTTTATGTGAAGAGCTGTGGGTACGCCGCTTCGACTTTTTAGACTCATTTTGCATATTTTGCCTCTAAACTTTAGATAAAGGGGTATTCCAGTCCACAGAAATCATCACCCATCCAATGAGCAGGTGACAATTGTCATTCATTTGGGGTCCTCCATTCTGCTCCACCTGCAGAAACGTGGCCAGGAGTAGTGGAACGGAACGGTTGGTCGCGCATGCGCCTTGTTGCTCCCTTCTAAGTTTACAGCACTGCAGATATGATGCGTGTGCACCCTACTGCTCCAACCAGCATGCTGGTGATCGGGGAGGTCCAAGCCCACTGGCCTGGAATACCCTTTTAAGGAATTGATACTCTACTGGCCCCAGGGCTGATACAGGTTGTCCCACAATGGGCATTTAGAAGTACAGTGAGGAGGAAAAGAGGGCAAGAGGCGCTTGTTCTAGTCATTGCTAGTGATCCTAGCACATGTTCTAGCCGGCTGGTGGTCCCTACAGCTGGTCTTGTGAAGGAGAGAATGGCTAATGAAATCAATTATTAACCTAACATAAGCTAGTAATATATGTGGTGTGGCAAGATGGCGTCCGCATCCTGGAACTACGCCCCGGAATCCTTGGAATGTGAGGTGGACACACTGAAGACCATATATGGAACAGACCTAACATGGACCCATCACAGACTGACACAATGGCTGCTGAGAAGCTGTGCAACGCCCTCTTCCTCCCTGCTACATGATATTTTGTTTTTTACTAATAAAATCAGTTCTGCCAAGAGAGGAGTACACATTTGACCCTGCATCCGATGTCTTTCTTCTATGCATGCACTTGGCTCATATTTATTAGGTCAGGGGCAGGCAATCACTAAGATCTCACCTTAGGAGATCATCCCAACATTCTCGTGCCATAGATCACCCAGATGCCCACTGCAGACAATCACTAGCCAGCATTACAGTTTAGACCAGTGATTGGCTGCAATGGTCAAGTGCATTATGTACATCTTGTACAGGACTAGTAGGAAACCCCAGAGCAGCACTAAAACACGAGGGGGGAAATTGAAAGATGACTCATGGTACTTTATTATGGTGTCACATTGCCTGCTGTTATAAAAAATGTATAAAATTCAGTATGTTATACCTTTGCTTGCAGCTACCACTAGGGGGAGCTCGTGAGCTCACTGCATACTGTGCTGTTATTGAGTTCAATGAATCAAACGTATGCACTATGCTCCCGAGCTCCCCCTATTGGTGGCTGCAGGCAGACAGAATTTCATTATGTCACAAGGAGTTCTGCATCAGAAAACGTCCTGACGATGATTCAGATTTATAGAAAAACTAATTAGCGCAGATCTTGAGCCTAAGATTCAGGATTCCTTTTTGGTGTATGATACTTTATTTAATTCTCTTGCAGAAAATTATAACTTTATAACCTAAGTGAAAGATTTATGTTCTTTCTCCTGAGAAGACGATTAGCAGTGAATCCTGCTGACATCACCGCGTCTTAGAAGTGACGCTGACAACTGATCTTGTGCTTTCTCCTTATTACACACTTTTGTCATTAAGCATCGGCAGCACAATGTGGACGCGGCCTCCCCGGGCTCTCGTTTACTTTCTTATTGTATCTCTTATTATTGCTTTTTTTGCAGCAAGCAGATTGGAAATCCCTGCGACGAGTGCTGAGATCTCCACTTTTCTGCACTTGCCTTTAATTATAAGTGACTGCATGGACTCAGCGAAGAAGTGAAAGAATTGTAGAAAAAAATAAAATGTACCATGTATTGTTGGGCTACCGCAGAACGGACGGGCTGTAGCCTCAGAGAGGTTCTCCAAATGAAAAGCTCTACAGCTTTTTACGCTTTATGTTTCGATTACTTACAATTTTCAATATATATTCTATACACACTATATGGAGAAAAGTATGTGCCCCCTCCACGTTAAACATCCGGGACCTTTTCTGACCTCCCCTTCTACATCCATAGACATTAATTTGGAGTCGGCCCCTCAGGCCGATGTAACAGCTCCTGCTCTTCCGGGAGGGATTTCTACAAGAATCATTCTTCTGTCCCATCCTACCGGTGTTACGATTCGCTCCAAAAGTAATAATGCCTTTGTGCCAATTCTCACAAAAAATAAAGGGGTGCACTGCTTTGACGTCTTTACCAGTACCTCTTGTAATACATAGGCTTACAGCAGCCAGTGGGTGGACTGGCCCACCGGAGCATCTGAGAATCCTCTGGTGGGCCGTGTGGTCCCCTTCAGGCTACTATCGGATCCAGGAGTCCAGGAAAACCAGTGAGAATCAAATCCTCTGGTGGATCCGATGTTCCCCAGACCGACACTGGCTGGAAAGTAATGGTTCCTATCAGTGTCATGTTGATGCTGATGCAGTTCAAAGTGTCTCTTGCCCTATCATTGGTACTCGGCTATTAGTTCTCTGGACCTTCAACGTTAGTAATGCCATTGTTTTATTGTTAACTTCTTTTGAAATTTTGTCCCTCTAAGAATGACGTCTTTACCAGTACCTCTTGTAATACATAGGCTTACAGCAGCCAGTGGCCTACAGTGGGTGGACTGGCCCACCAGAGCATCTGAGAATCCTCTGGTGGGCCGTGCAGTCCCCTTCAGGCTGCTATCGGATCTAGGAGTCCCGGAAAACCAGTGAGAATCAAATCCTCTGGTGGATCCGATGTTCCCCAGCCCAACACTGGGTGGAAAGTAATGGTTCCTATCAGTGTCATGTTGATGCTTACGCAGTTCAAAGTGTCTCTTGCCCCATCGTTGGTACTCGGCTATTAGTTCTCTGGACCTTCAAAGCTAGTAATGCCCTTGGTTTATTGTTAACTTCTTTTGAAATTTTGTCCCTCTAAGAATTAGGCTCTTCTGCACTTTCACCTCCACTCCCCTAGGCTACGCTACTGCTCAAAACAGTTAGTAAAAGTAATACGGATATATTGTTTTTCAAAACCGGTCACCCTGCATTGCTCATTTTGGGATTTTTTAAGCAAAGTGGAGCTGCAAAATGAACACACCTGGAATATTTCAAGAGAATGCGCAAAAAATCCATTCTGCCTGTGTATTTTAATGTGTATATTTTTTTTTCATGGTTTTCTAAACACCATTAGATTCACACACGACAACACAGGGGACCTTTGTTAGGCCCATTGCTGTCCCTCAAAAACCTTCAGTCACAGTGATTTCTATTTTTGAGTCCCTGCTTATTCCTTGTGATGTTGCAAATGATATTGATTATTACATCACAAAGTTTAACTTTTTTTGTCCAGCATGCAAAGTTATGAAACTATGCAAATCACTTTATTAGGAGAGTTGTCATTATTCTTCAAAAAAAAATAGCAAAATTCATGTAAGTGGCTTCAAAAGCTCCAACTTTTCCCCAGTCTATTTGTCAGCCTTTAGATGCCTAGATATGATAATGTACTCATTGGAGTACAGATGATGACAGTTATGGGTCAGCATCGGTGTTTTACTAACTTTGGACAAAGGACACAGAAAGAAACAGGAAGAGATATATGATGTCATAGGCATCACATAAACTTGATGGGATTATACACATGATTTCAATACAAACCTTGAAGGCTACAACTTATTTATAAGAAATAGGGTTAACAAGAGGAAAGGAGGTGTTGCATTGTATGTTAGGAAAGCTTATATAAACACAAAGATCCAATCTATAGAGCATGGTAGTTCTGTAGAAACTCTGTAGAGCTGGGAAGCTCTCTCAGGCAAAAGTAATGAGTCTAGAAAATTCTCATCTTCTCCTGCTGACAACTTTACTTTTCAAGATGTAGAAGAAAGAACAAGAGGTCCTGCAATTTTGGACCTAATTCTTACAAACCAGGAGGAAATGATGAGGAAGTAAAGGTGGCTGGGAATTTAGGAGGCAACAATCATGCTATCTTCAAATTTTGCATTACAAGAGGAGGAAGACCAGTGAGCACTTAGACTTTAATGTTGGACTTTAGAAAGGAAGATTTTAATGGTCTCAGAAAGAGGGTAGGAAAGGTCCAATGGCTGGATGTTCTATGGCTACGTTCAGACTAGCGTTGTGCGCCGCTGCGTCGGCGACGCAACGCACAACGTACCGAAAAACGCGGCAAAACGCATGCAAAAACGCTGCGTTTTGCGACGCGTGCGTCGTTTTTTGCCGAATATCGGACGCAAGAAAAATGCTACTTTTTGTGTTTTCTTGGTCCGACGCTAGTGGCAAAAAAGACGCACGCGTCGTAAAACGCAACAAACAAAAACGCATGCGTCCCCCATGTTAAACATAGGGGCGCATGACGCGTGCGTCGCCGCTGCGTCGCCCGACGCTAACGCGACACACACTAGCACAACGCTAGTCTGAACGTAGCCTAAAAGATAGAAAGTCTGGCAGCGAAGTCTGGGAACCAGTTCTATACCCAAACTGGTCAAAGTGGAACGATGTGCCAACAGAAATATTCTACCTAGAATTCTGCAAACATCTCCTCCAAGTCCATCAGAGAATATTAGTATATTAGTTGGGCAGATTCCCACAACACCTTGTGATCCAGAAGAAGACGCTATCATTCATGGCTCATCTTCAAAGTAGTAGTCCCAGCTCCTACCATCACAAAAGCCTTGCTAAACCAGGAAGCCCTAGGAGAACGAAGCCCCCAACACAAATCACCCAAACCAGCCTGACCAAGCCATCAACCTGCATGGCCTGACAAAAGGAAAAATCCAGAAGACGGTGCACAAAGGCAAAGAGGAATACCTCAGCGTCTAAAGGAACGACATGAACAAATCACAGAAACTGATGATATACCAGAACCTACAGAGGGAATACAAACTGGCCCCATATGTAGAGAAACTAGCAAACTCCAAAGAGTGACGGATCCTGAGCCAGTACAGACTAAGCGCCCACAACCTACTCACCAAATCCAGGAGGCACTGACAGAACTACAAGCAATGAGAGAGCAGACTCTGCAAGCAGTGGCCCCAGGAGGTCATGGAGGATGAGGCCCACTTCCTGCTGAGGTGCCCCAAACACTCTGCAGTGAGGGACACTCACTTCAGGAGACTGTCTGATGTCCTCCCAGACTTCACCTCCATGAAGAAGGAATAGAAACTGCCTAGGGGAAGAGGAAGGTGCACCAGCCATAGCAGCACAATACGTCAGTGCCAGCCACAGACTAAGAGGAGCCTGATGTGTCATGGATGCTGATACTCCACCCTAGATGTGTCTCTATCCATATCCCCCCATTATTTTACCACTTGCTTTGGCAATAATAACATGTTCTTAGTCCTTCTAATAATGCCCAATTGAATTGAATTGAGAGCGAAGGGGGACAGATATTTTCCAGCTTCAAAGTTTGGGTCCCTGTTGATTTGAATGGTGTTTGGGTTCAGCTTCAAGTTTATGTACAGTTCTTGTACCCGAACGAACCCGACTAAAGTTTGGTCGGGTACCAGAGCTCGAATGTCCACGCATCTGCACATCTCTAGTCATATGTCGGGTCCTGACTTCAATGCAACTTACGACGCTGAGCCCCAACTTTGTCTCCACAAGATGACTGATTTAATCTGCCATCATGTGCCTTTAACAGCCGTGGGTGGATTGGAGCTCTGCCCACAGCTGATAACCAGTTACATCCTCCTGTAAATCGTTGGCCAGTAGTGTATACTTGCAGCCGCCCCTCATTGCCCCTGTCACATGATAACGGGGCACCGATGGGTTGTAATAACAGCTGGGTGTCATCTGAAGACCCCCGTGCCTGTCATGATACTACTGTGAAAGCCTGTGACCATGATTTTTGATACACATAATAGACTTGATGGACTGCTATGTACAACACAAGCGATCAGACGATCGCAGCTTCAAGTCTTCTAAGGGGACTAATAAATAAAGTAAAAAGTGAGAAAAAAAAGTTTTCAAGAAATACGAAGAAATAAAAAAACACAAAAGTTCAAATCACCCCCCTCTTTTGCCTCATTAAAAATACGATCTATGAAAATATAAAATAAATAAATAAAATAAATATATAAAGTATAAAATAAATTAATCTGGTCAGTAAACGGTGTAACGAGAAAAATAATAGAAATGCCAGAATTACGTGTTTTTTTTTTTGCTTCGGCAACATTGCAATAAAATGCAATAAGAGGCGATCAAAACATCATATCTACCCCAAAATGGTATCAATAAAACGGTTAACTCAGTGAGCAAAAATCAATCCTCAGCCCCAGATTCTGAAAAATGGATACAGTATGGGTCTCGGAAAATGACGGCGACGCGAAAACTATTTTTCATACAATTTTTCAAAATTTTTGAATTTTTTAAATAAAAAAAAAACAACACGTGTTAGCACACGAGCATGCTCGGACAAAACCTTATCCAAGCACGCTCGCTCATCCATAGCAGGGACCCTTACCATTCAGTAATTTACCCACTATCCCATAGATAACGTGCGCTTCGGGGAATACTCCTTTAACGGCACTTTTCAAGAAGGGGTTAATGAGGAAGGTAGCAAATAATAAGTAATAAGTCATGCGTCGCCGCTATCTTAATTCCCAAGATATCACATTTTATTATTTTTTTTTTTTATCTTGACACAAACATACGAGGAGCAGTCATACTGGGATGAGGACACAATGTTCCGAGCGCTCGATTGTTTTGGAAAATGTTTCTAAAACTTCTCTTTTTATGTCGTCCTCGGTGAATATTTCGGGACGGCTCCTGTCGGGGCCGTTATGGAGGCATCTTGTGCTTTACTGTTTTACGGTTATTTTTTATGGCGGGTTTTATGGCGGCTCAGATGTTCATTACGAGCATCAGTAAGAGACAGAGCGACCTGCGATTGCCGAGACATAAAAAAACACTTTTATCTGCGGCTATAAAACAAGACATCAGAAAAGAGAAGAGCGCCCCCCGCTGGTTCTTAGGTTGTTCCTTTATCACTCGATAGGGTTTAATAAAAACATAAGAGAAGGTTTTCTGTATGAAATATTAACAATTCTGCATGTTACATAATAGTGATGCCCCTCTCGTCCCCTCCAGGACATATCAGGGGTGCAGCGGAGAATTTCACAGTCCTGTTCCCAAGATCTGTGGGAATCCCAATGTTGGGACTCCCAGCAATCAGTACGTTATCACCTTCCCCTTTAAACAATATGGAAAACTTTGGGGGCTTTTTGGTTTCTCACCTGAATGCACTTTTGGTTAAAAAAAAATAATTTTTGTAATTGGAATTTATTAAAAAATGTTCACCAGTTGCCTTCGATTGCCTCTTTTTTGTACTGCTGACTAGAGAAGGAGTTAACTAAAAAGTCCGACAGTGAGCGGGTTTGGAAACAAACCTCAACTTCCTTCATCTTAGCGCCTCTCAACTGACACGAAAATTGAGCTCAACTTTGTGGAGCAAAGAAATGGACAAATAAAAGTGCTGCCTACTCTCCTGTCAGAATGAGCTTAACTGACAAAGTTTGTTAATAAAAAATCAAAAGGTGCAAAATTTTCAATTAAACACTAGTGAAAAAAATATTTTTAGCCTAAACGTAAGTAAAAAACTAATGTTCAAATTCTTTAAGGTCTTGCTAAGGTTCATCCTCATAACCTCATGACCTTCCATTCCATTGCCTGATCCTGAGCACTAAGATGGTTCCTCTGTTGTTTGCACATTTTAGGGTTCGTTACCTACCACGCGTCGTCAGTAATAATATTGGTGGGAGAGGGCTCTAATGCATTTGTTACCACTGCAATCTCTATATTCACGCCCCACATGGTATAAAATAGAAAGGTCAGGAACAATGAAGGTTGCACCATGTCTACTATGTCTCTCTTACTGAGCACTGAAATCCTCTCTCTTATTCACATTCCCTTTAAATGGCGGCAGCTTTTCCAGTGTGAGCTTTAATAGTAGCAATGGGTCAACTCATCAGTGATGTCAGAACTATAGTCTCTCATGATAGGATCTTCTATAAGGTATGGTGCATGCTGGGCCAGACCTAAAGTCATGTGATCCTTTTTTTTTGTCTTACTCTATCTGTAACGTGGCGGCAACTATTTCAGGTGATTTATCCACCTTATTCATTGTTTTCTGGACTTCTGCAACTCCCTATCAGTATGTTTTCCTCTTACTAAACTCTCCTATCGCCAATCCACCCTGAATGCAACATTCAGGATTATATTTCTGTCCAGCCGCTACACCGATGCTTCCACCCTGTGCCAGTCATTGCACTGGTTGTCCATCTGCTACAGAGTACAATAGCACTCTAAAGCACATAAAGCTGTGTAAGGGGATGGCAGGTCCCCTCAGTTGCGCCCTCCTCTCCTTTTGTATGACCCCCTTTGCACTATATGTACCATGATATAATGTATGTGTTTTTGTATTAATTGCACTGTTTGTGTAACACTGGAGTATGAGCTATACATGGAATTGTGATGCTCCCCTTTAATGCCTGTATATTGTTAGGGATAGAATTAGGTAATTAAGGGGGCTGGACTTGCAGCCTCGAGGGAGAGGAAGCTGCTGCTTCCTGGTCATTAAGCCGGGTATGTTGGCCAGGGCACGTGTGCTACAGAAGGGGCATGGTCAGACTCCCGGAGGGGAGAGATCTGCTGCCCCGGACCAAGGAGTTATACGGACTGAAGGCTTACAACACTGGCCCCCAGGACTTGGGAAGGGCCTTCGCTGAAGGGGTCTCAGGTGCCCAAATGTCAGCGATTGGACTACTGTGAATCTCGGCCACTACGGATGTTGTGGGTACAGCGGGAGCAAATGTCAGGGAGAGAGCAGGAAGCCAGCATTGAAATTATCTTTTTATCCCTCCTTCATCGTTTGATCAATAAAAGTTACTTTTCTCTATTAGAGTAAAGCTGCCTTCCGGACCCTTATATGCCTGGACTGCTGAGACCAGAGGAAGAGAAGGTAACCTGTGGGGAAAAGCTGTGTCCGTCACGTCTATCTAAGTGCAAGGGACCAGGGGTGCCCACTGACCGTTTGCTCAGTGGACTCTGTCTGAGAACTGTACCTTTAAATAGCTCTGCCATAACTACCTCCCCGATTGCCCTTGTTACAGTTGCAACGCCTTACATATCCTCCTCATCTCTGTATACAACCCTACTCCTCTCCACTCCCAATGCCATGATTGATGGTGAATACTTCACACTAGACCTTGGAAATTAAGGTCCCAGAGTCTGGAGGAAGTGTGGAGAGGCCACAATCCAAGCTGCTGGAGGTCTAGTGTGAAGTCTCCACAATCAGTGATGGTTTGAGGAGCCATGTCATCTGCTGGTGTAGCTCCACTGTTTTATCAAGACCAAAGTCAGCGCAGCCGTCTACCAGGACATTTTAGAGCACTTCATGATTCCCTCTGCCGACAAGCTTTTTTGGAGATGGGGATGTCATTCTCCAGCAGCACTTGTCCCCTGTCCACACTGCCAAAAGTACCAATACCCGGTTTACAAACAACAGTATCACTGGGCTTGATTGGCAGCAAACTCGTCTGATCTTAACCCCACAGAGAATTTATGGAGTATTGTCAAGAGGAAAATGGGAGACACCAGACCCAACAATGCAGATGAGCTGAAGACTGCTATCAAAGCAACCTGGGCTTCCATAACCCCTCAGCAGTGCCACAGGCCGATCGCCTCCATGCCACGCCGCATTGATGCAGTAATTGATGCAAAAGGAGCCCCAACCAAGTATTGAGGGCATTTACTGAACACACATTTCTGTAGGATGACATTTCAGATTTTAAAATCATTTATCAAGCTGGTGTTATAAAGTATTTTAATTTACTGAGATAAAGACTTTTGGGTTTTCTTTGGCTGTAAGCCATAATCATCAACATTAACAGAAATAAACACGTGAAACAGATCACTCTGTGTGTAATGACTCTATATAATATATGAGTTTCACTTTTTGTATTGAAGAACTGAAATAAATTCACTTTTTGATGATATTCTAATTTTGTGAGATACACCTGTACTTTACAGTGATGCCATCCCTGGTGACCTGGCTACAATGGGGTACCCTAGGCTTTGGATAAATGTCGCCCTGTCGCTTGAAGCACTTTCTATCTAAGATCCTACATTAAAATGCAGGAATTGGTTAGACATAGGAACTGTATACACAAAAAAAATTGCATATTTTAAATTGTTATTACTTTAGATGCATTGGTGTAGTAAAAAAACGTTTATTTTCATTGGGGATCATACCTAGAAGTAGAATTCCCAGTATATATAGAAATCTTGGGGCTCCACAGCAGAAGTCCTAGTTGACACCCCACCCCCCAAAAAAATGTTTGGCACAGTCACTGAAGAGCATATCTCACAACTTTGCAGCCTTTACAAAGTAAATTTGCTCCCATTGAAGCCCCTTAGTGTTCCCACACACTAAGATGTCCTTTTCATGGACCCCATAAAGTATGATGACAACAAAATTCCCCCTCAAACTCAGTATGATACCCCGACAGTGAATTCCTCCAGAGTACCCTTCATCACACAATATGATGACCATTCAGTACCGCTCCCCCATAAAGTATGATGCCCCCACAATTAATCCAACATAGTATGATGGCCCGAACATAGCCCTCCACACAACATAATGGCTTCCACAAAGCCCTAAATACAGTATATTGGCCCCCACACCACTCCACACAGTAAGATGGTGCCACACAAATCTCCACACTATATGAAAGAACCCCCACAACCCTCCACATTGTATAATGGGCCACACAATAGCATACATTAGCCCAACAAACAGTATAATGGCTCCCATACAACCCTCCACACTATATGAAAGAACCCACACAACCATCCACACTGTATAATGGGCCACGCAATAGCCCTCATTGGCCCTCCAAACAGTATAATGACCCTCCACATAGACCCTCCAAACAGTATAATGCGACCACACACAACCCTCCACACTGTAAATTAGCCCGGATACAGTATAATGGCCCCAACATAGCCCTCCAAACAGTATAATTAGACCCAACGCAAACCCTCCGAACTGTATAGTTTCTCACACATAGCACTCTATATAGAATAATGCCCCCCACATAGCGCTTCAAATATTATTCTGTCCCCCACATAGCCCTTTAGATAGTATAGTGGCCCCCACATAGCCTTCCAAATTGTACAGAGGCCTCCATATAGCTCTTCAAACAGTATAATGACTCCATATAGCCCTCCAAATATTACACTGTCCCCCACATAGCCCTTTAGATAGTACAATGGCCTCCATATAGCTCTTCAAACAGTATAATGGCTCCATATAGCCCTTCAAATATTATACTGTCCCCCACATAGCCCTTTAGATAGTATAGTGGCCCCCACATAGCCCTCCAAATTGTACAGAGGCCTCCACATACCTCTCCAAACAGTATAATGACTCCATATAGCCCTCCAAATATTATACTGTCCCCCACATAGCCCTTTAGATAGTACAATGGCCTCCATATAGCTCTTCAAACAGTATAATGACTCCATATAGCCCTTCAAATATTATACTGTCCTCCACATAGCCCTTTAGATAGTACAATGGCCTCCATATAGCTCTTCAAACAGTATAATGACTCCATATAGCCCTTCAAATATTATACTGTCCCCCGCATAGCCCTTTAGATAGTTTAATGGCCTCCATATAGCTCTTCAAACAGTATGTTGACTCCATATAACCCTCCAAATA
The DNA here is from genome assembly GCF_032444005.1 of Ranitomeya imitator. NCBI lineage: Eukaryota > Metazoa > Chordata > Amphibia > Anura > Dendrobatidae > Ranitomeya > Ranitomeya imitator. Next base: position 34,307,889 of record NC_091282.1, read on the forward strand.
GTATAATGACAGAGGTGTCAGAGCTCAGACGCACAAGGAGACTGATGGAGGAGAGAGCTGATTCCTGCCTCTTCCATCATTGTTTTCAACTGTATCTGCCTCCAGGTGCCATGGCGGGTGGTCTGCGACTATTCGCAATGCATGGAGGCACTGTTTTTTGCTGCACTTTCTACTACAAAGGGTGCTGCTTTCTACTGTACTTTCTTTTGTTCTGCCTTTTCTCTACCTCATTAAGTCACTATGACCCAGAGCATTCCTTTAATATTTACTGGTAAGTTTAGACTCCGATTTTTCCCCTCGGCAACTCTTGTTTTCATTTTTTACAGGAACATTTAGATCTCAGCTTTGCCCGTTGTTTGCCCGAACTAAACTCTTTCAAGGTCTTGAAGCGCTGACCTGGAAAGACAAAAAAAAAAAAGGGAGTTAAAAATAAATGAAGAAATCATGAAAACTGAACGCAGGTCGTGCTCCATGGGCTGAAAATAAATCCCGAAGGCGAGAGTGGAGTCTGGCGCAGTCACGTGGCGCGAAGAATAAAGATAAAACAGGCGTCATTTAGGCTTTTCTACAGTAAAACTGGGCTCAGAAAGTTATTATGGGCCATAATAGGAGCAATAATCCAGACCCGCTGCAGCCAGTTGTGATTCTTCTACCTTCATTTTTTTCCCTTCTTTTAAGAACCATAACTTTATTTTTTTTCCTGTGAATCTACATAGCCACATGAGAGATTTTAGTTTTGTGGACCGAGTTATAGTTTTTTTGCATTTTACCATAAAATATACTGAAATATGGGAAAATTTCAGTGAAATTGGGACAAAATATAAACTGCTCAAAAAAAAGGAACACTAAAATCCCACATCCCATGCATTCTTTGCGTCTGGAGGAGAGAAAGTTTTTCCACCAACATAGAAGAGGATTCTTTACTGTTAGGGCAGTGAGAATCTGGAATTGCTTGCCTGAGGAGGTGGTGATGGCGAACTCAGTCGAGGGGTTCAAGAGAGGCCTGGATGTCTTCCTGGAGCAGAACAATATTGTATCATACAATTATTAGGTTCTGTAGAAGGACGTAGATCTGGGGATTTATTATGATGGAATATAGGCTGAACTGGATGGACAAATGTCTTTTTTCGGCCTTACTAACTATGTTACTATGTTACATCCTAGATATCAGTGAATGAAATATTCCAGTTGTAAATCTTTATTCATTATATAGTGGAATGTGATGAAAATAATAATACCTAAAAATGATCAATGTAAATCACAACTAATATCCCACGGAGGTCTGGAGTTGGAATGATGCTCAAAATCAAAGTGGAAATGAAGTTACAGGCTGATCCAACTTCAGTGGAAATGCTTCAAGACAAGGAAATGATGCTCAGTAGTGTGTGTGGCCTCCACGTGCCTGTATGACCTCCCTACAATGCCTGAGCATGCTCCTGATGAAGCAGCGGATGGTCTCCTGAGGCATCACCTCCGAGACCTGGACTAAAGTATCCACCAACTCCTGGACAGTCTGTGGTGCAACGTGACGTTGGTGGATGGTGGGAGACATGATGTCCCAGATGTGTTCAATCGGATTCAGGTCTGGGGAACGGGCCAATCCACAGCTTCAATGCCTTCATCTTGCAGGAACTGCTGACACACTCCAGCCACATGAGGTCTGGCATTGTCCTGCACTAGGAGGAACCCAGGGCCAACCGCACCAGCATATAGTCTCACAAGGGGTCTGAGGATCTCATCTCGGTACCTCATGGCAGTCAGGCTACCTCGGCGAGCACATGGAAGGCTGTGCGGCCCTCCAGAGAAATGCCACCCCACACCATAACTGACCCACTGCCAAACCGGTCATGCTGAAGGATGTTGCAGGCAGCAGATCGCTCTCCACGGCGTCTCCAGACTCTGTCACATGTGCTCAGTGTGAACCTGCTTTCATCTGTGAAGAGCACAGGGCGCCAGTGGCGAATTTGCCAATCCTGGTGTTCTGTGGCAAATGTCAAGGGTCTTGCACAGTGTTGGGCTGTGAGCACAACCCCCATCTGTGGGCGTCAGGCCCTCAGACCATCCTCATGGAGTCGGTTTCTAACCGTTTGTGCAGACACATGCACATTTGTGGCCTACTGGAGGTCATTTTGCAGGGCTCTGGAAGTGCTCCTCCTGTTCCTCCTTGCACAAATGCTGAGGTAACGGTCCTGCTACTGGGTTGTTGCCATCCTACGGCCCCTCCACATCTCCTGGTGTACTGGCCTATCTCCTGGTAGCGCCTCCAGCCTCTGGACACTATGCTGACAGACACAGCAAACCTTCTTGCCACAGCTTGCATTGATGTGCCATCCTGGATGAGCTGCACTACCTGAGCCACTTGTGTGAGTTGTAGAGTCCATCTAGGCTACCA